>NW_005871259.1:14831-216294 GCF_000147115.1 Myotis lucifugus
AAAGTTAAAATGGCAGATTTGGACCAGATTATGGAGAACCCTATAACACAGAGCTACTACACCTACAATTTATTACTATTATTTTAGATAGGGGAGTTATTAGATGTTTTATTTATTTATTTTTTAACATAAGAGTGTCATAACAAGAGCAGGCTTTTCAGAGGATTTGTTTGTTGGTGGTTGGGCATCTCGGGGGATGGACGGGGTGGGTGCAGGGTAGAATTAGGGACAGAGGCTTTGAATGAAAGAGACTTAGATTTGAAGACTGGCTCTACCACCTGGTAGGGGTATGATCTTAGGCAGGTTTCTTAACCTCTCTACGCCTCAGTTTCTTTATCTGTAGCCAGGGTACTAACAGTACCTGCATCAGTGATTGGTTGGGGCAATGCACTTAGTGAAGCACTTGGCACATAAGTGTGAAGCACTTGGCACAGAGTAAACCCCAACAAATATTAACTATTTCTACAATTATTATTGGGAGGACAATGCCACAGCTGTGGTGTGAGGTGGTATGGATCTGATGATGGTGGTGGCAAGTAATCCAAAAAGGAGGGAGCAAATGGGAGAGCTTAGCAAGGAGAAACTGCCAGGATTGTCTGACCTATGGAACTGGGTAAGAAACAGACGCCTCTGGTAGGTCTCATGGGATGACTGGGAAAACAACAAAAATAGGAACTCTGAAGAGTAGGTTTTGGAGGAAAGATGCCACCTGGAATTTGCGGTAAAATTTATAATCATTGAGGAAAAAATACTTTAAACATTCATGTTGTATATGCGTTTTAGGCATTTTTATTCCTTTCATCATTTATCATGGTGTCCAACACTGTTTGCCCGAGACATGTGTCTTAAGATGAAGTTCTTCATTAAATCACATCGAGAATGATACCTTCTTGGCTGTTGTAAAAATAGTCATGGGGATGTAAAGTACAGCATAGGGAATATAGTCAATAATACTGTAACAACTACATATGGCACTAGAGGGGCACTAGACTTATCAGCGGGAACACTTCATAAGTTATATAAAGTCTAATCACTATGCTGAATACCTGAAACTAATATAATATTGAATGCCAACTCTAATTGAAAAATACAGAACTAAAAAATTATTCATGGGTTCAATAGCAATCATAATTGAAATAAAAAACCTTTAAAACTAAGAAAACCAAAGAACTTTATATATATATATATATAATATAGTACCTTTTTTGCCACATGGCTGGCCTCCACAGCAATGTCTGTGCCAGAATTTCCCACTCCAATCACAAGAACTTTCTTGTCCTTAAATATATCTGGATGTTTATACTGTCGGCTATGAAAGTATTGACCTTCAAATGTATTTATACCTGTAGAAAAAAAAATAAGACGTAAAATAGAGACTTTACAGAATCAGTGAGTAAAACATAAGTATTGTTCAATCAATGACATCCTTTAGACACATGTTCTAGGTTGTTTATAACAGCATACTCAATTTTAAGAAAATCTGAAATATGAATACATGACTTTTCGATCTGCAGAAATTAGTGAGTGATTATTTCAATGGAGGTACTTCATTTCACTAAATAGGCCTCTAGTTTTATTTACTGGATAATTAACTATTAAATTGAAATATCATGGCAAAAAGATTTATAAAGAAAAGTGTAAGGAGTCATTACCATTTAAAGGTTGACAGAACATCCTATATTTGACAGAACATCAAATATATGTAAAATTTGATTTATATAGAATTTTCACAAGCAAGGAACAAGAGCCCCTCACTTATGGGTGAGGAAACAAAGGGTTAGGAAGGTTAAGTGCAAGGCCCAAGATAATTTAGCTTGTTAATTGAATCTATATCTCCTGGGCTTCAAGCTTATCCTAGTCAAATTGAGTATATTGACTCAGTTGCTTTCAGAGTATGCTTTCTCCTAATCTGATCTGACTTGAGTGACATCTGGTGAGCAGATCCAGGACCATTGAAGGTATATATATGAGTTTATTGTAAAATGAGTATTGTTTTCACTCCAGGTTATTTGTGGATTGTCATTTCTCTACTGGACTCCTATAAAAATCCACTCATTCCATACAGGCTGCATGGTCTCTTATTCACTTTTACATTCTTAGCACCTTGTGCAATATACTATAGGTGCTAAATAAATGCAGTGCATTCTCAATGCTATGGAACTTTCTTGATTCTTGGAGTGATCCCATAATAGGCACTCCTTAGGAGTTTGGAGTAGCTCACTGCTCAGTAATTTTCTCTGTAGGCAACAACTGACGAAGAATTGGGTTGTCATGTGGGGTGGTGAGAGTCCATTGTTGAATGTGTTCAAGCAGAGGTGGTGAGCCTCTCTCAGGGATAATGTAGCAGTTTCCTGCATCGGGAAGAAGACTGAACTTGTTGCTTTCCTTCAATGAATCTGTCCTGTGGCAGTTTTCAGGATATGCTTTATCTTAACCTGACCTGACTTGAGTAACCTCTGAGGGCAGACTGAGAACCAGTGGAAACGTGAATTTATTGGAAGATGAACCTTGAGATCACTACAGGTCATATTTAGGGAAAAATTTCCTAACTTTTTGAATACTTACTGCAGAGGAAATAAACCAACTATTGCATTTTCTAGTCCCTCTGAATTGTAACCCAATTGATATTTGATGGCAATTAACATGAATCTTAGTTGCAAAAGACAGAAAAAGATGTCTTCACTTGCCTCCCAAGACTTATTGATGAGTGATTGTAACAGTGCCATGGTAATTGCTATGACTCATATAATAAAAAACCCCCGAAAAAATCAAACTGCTTTTTCCTTTAGTCACTGATTGACTTTTGGTGGCCTCTAAACTCAACTTTGGCAATGTGCGTAGGCTACCAACTTGTCTAGGCATCCCATGTCTTAAGGAGGGACATTGAACCTCAGTGAAGCGTAAAACTGCTTGTTAGTTATTCATTCTATTCTTTGGTACTCATAGGTTGTTTGGAACACATGAAAGCCAAAAACTGGTTAGGAAGTGCAGACTAGGAAAAAGACCTATTACCTAACAACTTTAACTACTTAATGGAGGAGCCATAGGCATTCACTCCCAGACAAACCAAGTAGCAGGATAGCTCCATGAGACAAATTAAGGTCAACTGCAGAAAACGTTATACCTGGAAAGGAGTCCAGTGGCAGATGTGGGTTAGTGAGGAAACCGGTGCAGACCATGATGGCATCAAAGATGGCGGACTCTTGCTTCCCTTCATGCAGGGTGACCACCTCCCATTGGCCGGTGACAGTAAAATCTGGACGTTTAGTTACCCTGCACACTTCAGTCTGAAGAAAGAATCACAGATGTGATAAGTAGTTGTCAAGGTTCCGGTAAAGGCTGATGTGCCAGTTGACATTTCAAACATTCTAGAGCACAGATTCTACATCATTAATAAGCATAACCCTATAAATTGAATTGGGCTATCTCTGGCAACTACCAACCCATTCTCTGCTTCTATGAGTTCAGATTTTTAGATTCCATATTTAAGTAAGGTCATATAATATTTGTCTTTCTCTGTATGATTTATTTCACTTAGCATAATACCCTCAAGGTCTATCCATGTTGTTGCAAATGGCAGGGTTTCCTTCTACTATTCAAAAAATGGCTGAAGTACATTCATACACACACACACACACACACACACACATTCTCTTTATCCATTCATCCATCAGGGGACTCTTAGGTTGGTTCCATGTCTTGGCCATTGTAAATAATGCTGCAGTGAACATGGAGGTGGAGATATGTCTTTGAGTTTGTTTTGAGCAGGAGTACTTTAAAGGTTGTGAATATAAATATTTTTTGTTACTTGTTTCCATCAATCTTCCCATTTATGTTGCTTTCTCTGTGTAGTTCCTTATGGGTTCCTCAACATACCCATCTTCAATAGGGAGGGAAACAGGAGAAGGGAAACACATGGATTTTAATTTTCTTTTTTTGGAGAGGAATGGGAAAAGGAGACAAGAAAGAGAAAGATGATATATTCACTTATTCATGTCCTTCTACCTTCCTCCCTCTCTGTCCTCCAAAATGGGAAGGGAGATTGGTAGGGTCAGTGAGAAGAATAATATTTAAAGATTTTTCTATTCCCAAGGATACTGAGAAAAGTTTCCCCTCAAATAGTGAGGTTCTCATGTGTATGGGCCATTGTACATGCCAATCCCGATCAAAGGATAGTAAAGAAGAGAGTACCCAGGCCCTGATAGTTCTCAGTTCCCCTCTGTGCAGGCATTTGGCCCGAGTTGAAAATGTAGTTAGATATATTTAAGGCCCCTTAGGATATTTGTATATAAGTATTACAAATTAAAATGTAACGCATGTGAACCTTTACACACAGTAGCTACCTCCAACCTCAGATTCACTTGGGGTGTGGTTAAGTACAAGGGAAAAAGAAATCTAGCCAGGTCACATCAGTCTTGCCAGTTCATTTTCCAAGACTAGGATATAGAGAGAGCACAAAAAATAGGTTAAAAAGTACTTCCTGACTATTGATTGATGCTGTGTCTTACCTTGAATTGAATGCATTTCAGAAGGTTGAACTGGTTTGCATACATTCTGAGATATTCCAGGAATTGAGAATTGGGCACATAGTTTGGATAATCTTCTGGGAATGGAAAGTCTGAGTAACAGGACATCTCCTTGCAGCTGTTGGAAACCACGGACTTGTAGAGGCTGGCTCTGCCTTCTTCAACATGTTCCTGTACAGACAGTGTGTGCACATGAGCGTGGATGTGTTTGTGCATGTGAGGGCACACCCATGAAATGGATGCTAATGATTAGACAACCACACATTGACCAATATTAAGGTGATCCAGACGATATATGTCACCTGTCACCTTCCAGTGGGATTTGCTATCCTGCCCTTGAGAGATGATGAACAGTGGACCCCACTATGAATTTTATGATCAGAATTATAATTTCACTCCATCACGTGCTAACAAATAAACCTGGGATGAACTCACCTGTCCAGATTCACACAGTATCACAGCGAAGTACAAGAGAATATGGAAATAGATGGAAGCCAGGAAGTGGTAGTATCTGAATGATGGGCAATTCCTAGGTTCTTTGGTTTCATGGGGTGCTGTTGATTATGGAGAAACGGGGTTCAGATTATGAAAGATTTCATATCTAAAGGTAAGGAATTTGGATTTTATAGGAAGGTTATGGAAATCTTCCTAATGTTTGAATGTGGAATTTTGGAAAGATAATTCTGGTTCTTTAAAAGGTGAATTAGGGGGAAGGTCAAGGGGGGAAAAAAAGGAGACAAATGTACTACTCTTTGTAATATTTTAAGCAATTAAAAAAAAGGTGAATTAGAGGGATCTGAAAAGGAAGGAGGCTAATTAAGAGCCTAAGACACAAATCCATGTGCTTGCTAATGAGGGCTTGAGCAGAGGCAATGATAGTTGAAACCAAGAGAGGTGGGATTGATAAGCAGCAGTAAGGTGCAATTTATGGGATTTAGGACTTTGGAGAGGAAGCAGGTAAAAGGTTTCCAGGTTTGACAACCGTGTGTATGGTGAAACACCACTAGAAGTGCCCTTAATTGTGTAGTTTCAGTCCCCACTCTGATAGATTAGTGGTGCTTCTCTAGAGTGCTGTGTTAAGAAGGATTCTGAGGCTCATCAGAGGAGGAGTATCATGCTTGATTAACAGTGTCTTCAATGGACATGGGGTGGCGGTGGTGGGGGGGTGGGGTTTACAATGACCTGAGTATTGGGTTTCTGCTATCCTATTGGAACATAGGCAGTTTGAATCGTGGGAACAGCTGTGCTCTTTCATCAGTTCTCTTTCGGAGGTCTGTACGCAATGATGGTCATGTTCAGTGGTTGGACACATTTCAAGATACACAGTTCTTCTCTATGTGAGCCCAGCTGGCCTATGCAACCTTGGCCTCTGGAGCTTTGCTCACTGAGTTAGAAAACAATTACTTTATTCCAGTTCCAAATACTACCCTCTGTAATAGAGGAATGTTCTCTTTCTCTAGCCCTTCAGGGACTCTGAGGCCAGGATACCTGACACCTTGTTCCCTTTCACTATTCCTCCACAGCACATTTCAGGCTCAGGGGAAGTGTTCTTGCCCTCCTGAGAAGGAGGGAAAATCGGAGGTTTGGGGAGATCTAATGCTAATATTTCCCAGGCTGAGCCATGGAGCTCATAGGGTTTCAGGTGCCTCCAGCAGGGCCCCTATATCCTCCTGGACCCCAAACCAGTCACCGCTGGCCTGTATAGTCCCCTGTCCTCCTTCCTCACCTCAACCCTATCTCCAGTCCAGACTGTAGCCCTGCTGAGATTTGAGAGTATTTCTTTTGCTCAGGGAACGAAAAAATCTCCAAACCCGCATTCTTGACTTCTGATTATTCTTGGCATGGACTGAGATTGCCTGGAAAGCAGGACCTTGAGGATAGAACCCATTGTACACTGAGCCCTGTGCTGTTTAATTTCAGATAGAGCCGGGCTAGAAAAAGAAGCAGGCACATGCAGCTCAGTCTTGCAGGCAGGGGCTGCGCTTCCTGCGCTGTGTTTATACCTTTGCCACAAACACTGCGGTCTCTAGTCTTGCCTCAGCCTGCTCCCCTGGTCCTGGGCTTTCCTGGCCCGTCCCAGCCACTCCAACCTCTTCCGCAGCCCTTCAGGGGCACGTTCTTCCTCTTGGCTCTGGATAAAGTTTGTAAGGCGGCTGACGCCTTCCACTTAAGCTCAGGCTGTGCCCTGCTTTTTTCTTTCAGTGGCCCTTCCTGGTTCAGCAGTTATTTCTAGTCCGTCCCCAGAGCAGCTGGCCCTTGTGGAAGAAATTCAATCTCTTTTTGCATCGGTCAAGTTCTTTTCTAAATAGGACGCAACAAAGTGGTTGAAACCCCACTTACTGTGAATCTCCACAGGCCCCCAAGGTCATCGCTTCTCTCAAAGCAGGTGGGCTCCAGACCTCCCTCCAGGCAGCACCTGATGGAGGCCAGGCCGCTGACCCCGGCTCCCACAATTGCAACGCGCTTGGCCATGTTCTCCTGTGTGGGGGAAATGCGGCCGAGCTTTCTACTTTTCATAGGTGGAAGCCCCACCCCGTTCTTGGCTGCTCTAGCAAATGAGAAAAAAGGTTTGGGGCAATGAAGGGATTTGCTCCTGTTGAATGATCTGCAGCTGGTCTCCAGTGTTTGTGAATGTGAGGAGAGAGATGGTCAGGTCACTGGTTTGACCCTTTCCCCCCTCCCCCGCACTCAGACCTGGTGCCAAATGTCAGTATAGTCGTTGCTGGGACTGTAAATTCTGTCAGAGCAGGCACGGATCATCTTGAAACGAAAACTCAGATAAGTGTGGTGACATGACATGCGGCCACACAACAGCTGGTGGAGTGGAGTTGGGACTAGGAGTCAAGACACTGTGGATGCATAGGACTCCAACAGGCAGAGGCGGGGAGGAGTGGACTCCAGAGACGGGGAGCATGAGAGTAATGGCCAGAGATGGTCTGTGGAGGCATCTATTACCTTGACTCCCTGTGGAGCTTGCCACTCTCCTGACCAGGGGTCCTCAAACTACGGCCCTCGGGCCACATGCAAATACAAATATTGTATTTGTTCCCGTTTTGTTTTTTTACTTCAAAATAAGATATGTGCAGTGTGCATAGGAATTTGTTCATAGTTTTTTTTTAAACTATAGTCCGGCCCTCCAACGGTCTGAGGGACAGTGAACTGGCCCCCTGTTTAAAAAGTTTGAGGACCCCTGCTCCTGACTCTACAAGAGGGGACTGCATTATAGTGTTGATTCACTTTCTACCTACTAGTCTCTCTGCATAAAACTGTATGTTTCCCCAAAGCTGGGCATTTTCTTGACTTGTTTCTTGTTTTCTCACAGCTCCTAACAGCACATTTGGTCTGTAATAGTTGTTGCATAAATACTTGCCGAGAGGTTGATATCCTAATGGCTAAATTAATTAATTCACACACACACACACACACACACACACACACACACACACATATATAATCTCCTTTTCAATGAAAAAAATAATTGAGCAAATATTTTCTTGGGATGAGGGGGAGCAGAGTTTGCTACCCCAAAATATGCCTCTTTGGGATGCTGATTATTTTAAGTGGCTTCTTTTTAAGAAAGGAAAGACTCAGTAAAAACCTTTGACTTTCCCCCTAACTGCTTAAAAAGAAGCTAGATAGAGGACTTGTTCTGGGAAAAGATGTCATCACAGGTAAGTGTAATATGAACTGGTGTTGCAAGGGTCCTTTGATCAAAGTCCTCTCTGTGTCCTGTTGTTAAAGATGGCCCAGCAAACATTTGCTTTTCTGTCTCTATGTGAATTGCCTTCCTGCCCTTTGAAGTCCCAAACCACAACCCACAACCCCTTCTCCTTAGCTCAAGATGGCTTAGAAGCCTCAACTGCCTGATCTGTCCTGTGGTCTCATGTTCTTATGGAACCCCATATGTACATATGTAATGAATTTAGACATTTTTGTTTGTTAATCTGTCTCATGTTAATTTGATTATTACCCCCGCCAGCAGAACTTTAAAAGATAGGAAGAGAAATTATCGCTCCCTCCCCACCCCAGGAGCTAATATCCTGGGTCAGAGAACCCTTCTTCAAAATGACCTCCTACCAAATGTATAATAAATAAAAAGCCTCTCCCACCCTGCTGGATGGTTCAGTTGGTTGGAGCATCAACCCATGCACCCAGACAGTTGCGGGTTCGATTCCTGGTCAGGGCACATACGCAGGTTGGGGATTTGATCCTTGGTCAGGGTGGGAAGCAACTGATAGATCTTTCTCTCTCTTTCTTTCTCCCTTCCTCTCTAAAATCATTACAAAAACATATCCTCAGGTGAGGATTAAAAATAAGCACCTCCCCAGGCCACCACTGTAACTCAGCCTGGACCGGATGCAGCCAGCCATCTGGAGCAGTAGATCTCCCTGTGGCTTTGCAAGGGACAGCAGGGAAGCTGCCAGGTCAGAGGGCCAGGCTTGGAGTTCAGTGTTGGCTAATTACCAGCCGTGTGACTTTAGGCACACACATTGTTTTTCGTCTCAGGTTCCTTCTCCAGATAATGAAGCTAGAAGTAGAACCTGTTGTAAGAATGAGTCAACTGATGTATGAAAAGCATTTAGCACAGTCCTGGGACATGCTAGGCCCCCAATAGATGTTGCTAGGTTATTTTCACATCTTCAGGAGGCTTTCCTTAATTTGATATTTTTGTAGATATCTGCCCTGGCAATTTTGGGTTTATTTAGAGAGACAAAGTGACAGAATCTTTGGAATCAGAGCCACTGGGGAAAACTAGAAATCTATAGCTAAAGGTTGTCTTTCAGCAAGTGAAGGAAATGAATAGGGAAATATAAGAATGATGATTGATGACAAAGGGAAAGAGAGAGAAAAAGAAAAAAGGGAGAGCACAAAATAGGTTTCAAAGCACCCTGAAGAGTTCTTTCTTTTTTCTTTAAAAATTTTTTTTGCTTCAAATCTGCTTGGTGCGTCACCAAGGTCTCATTTGAGTTGTTCCCATATTTGCAAAAGTAAACATGAGAATTCATGAACATGTGCAGATGCCACGATGGCACCCTAACTTAATTTCTATTTTGCAAGGGGAGGGGGTCTTAGAGTTGGCTGTGAATGACAGCCACAGCAGGTAACTAACTAGGTAACTTAATTTAAAGGCTACAAATCAATGAATTAAAAAATACAAAAATGATGTTTTGAACCCGTGGGAGCCATGAGAATGTGCTGCATGGATGTCTCATCACAGGATGCTACTTGACCAAGGCTTGAGCTGCTGCACTCAAGTACATTGCTGTGCTGGTGCTATGACCCCTTTTCATATGAACTCCTTCCCGCGGTGATTGATACGGCAGAGGGACTGAAGCAGACCATTCATAGGAGAGTCAGGACTTCTCCGGTGGCGTGAGGACTCTTTTGCAAGTTCCCCAGACTACACAGCCTCAACTAGGGTGTTTCTACTTAATGCTTCTTTCCTCTCTCCTTCACTCAGGGTCAGACATGCATTGCTGTCTGATGACTCTTCCAGCATCTGCCTGCACTCTCTCTATTTTCCCTCATTATTAAGGCATTTTCCTTAATAAAACCCTTGTATGTTTAATCTCATTGTGGCATCTGACTTGGACTAAGTGGAGTCTTATCTCAGGAGCCTTTAAAAAACGTTTTCATTGATTTTTAGAGTGAGAGAAAGGGAGAGGGAGAAGCATCAACCAGCTGCCTTCCACATGCCCCCTACTGGAGATCAAGCCCACAACCCAGGCATGTGGCCTAATGGGGAATTGAACCAGTGACCTTTTGGTGCAAGAGATGATGCTCAACCAACTGAGCAACACTGGCCAGGGCCAGGAGCCTATTTTATTTTATTATTACTTTTATTTTATTTTATTTTATTTTATTTCTATTTTATTTTTATTTTATTTTAATTTAATTTTTTATTTTATTTCTATTTTATTTAATTTAAAAAATTTAAAATAAAAATAAAAAAATAAAATAAAAATAAAATACAAATAAAAAATAAAATAAAAATAAAAATAAAATTTTTTTTCATACTTTGACTTTCCCCCCCTTTATTGATTAAGATATTACAAATGTGTCCTTATCCCCCCAATGTCCTCTCTTCCCCCCAATCCTGCCCTCACCCCCTGTTGTCCACATCCATCACTTATGCCTATATGTATGCATACAAGTCCTTTGGTTGATCTCTCCCTCTCACCCCCACCCTCCCCTATCTTCCCTCTGAGTTTTGAGCATCTGATCAATGCTTCTCTGTCTCTATATCTGTTTTTGTTCATCAGTTTTTGTTGTTCATTATAATCCACAAATGAGTGAGAGCATGTGATATTTATCTTTCTCTGACTGACTTATTTCACTTAGCATAATGCTCTCCAGCTTCATCCATGCTGTTGCAAATGGTAGGAGTTCCTTCCTTTTTACAGCTGCATAGTATTCCATTGTGTAGATGTGCCTAAGTTTTTTAATCCATTCATCTGCTGATGGGCACTTGGGCTGATTCCAAATCTTAGCTATTGTAAATTGTGCTGCTATGAACATCTGGGTGCATATATCCTTTCTGATTGGTGTTTCTGGTTTCTTGGGATATATTCCTAGAAGTGGGATCCCTGGGTCAAATGGAAGTTCCATTTTTAGTTTTTTGAGGAAACTCCATACTGTTCTCCACAGTGGCTGCACCAGTTTGCATTCCCATCAGCACTGAACGAGGGTTCCTTTTTCTCCGCATACTCGCCAGCATTTGTCATTTGTTGATTTTTTGATGATAGCAATTCTGACAGGTGTGAGATGGTACCTCATTGTCGTTTTGATTTGCATCTCTTGGATGATTAGTTACTTGGAGCATGTTTTCATATGTCTCTCAGCCTTATGTATGTCCTTTTTCAAAAAGTGTCTATTTAGGTCTGTTGCCCATTTTTTTATTGGGTTGTTTATCTTCCTTTTGTTAAGTTGTATGAGTTCCCTATAAATGTTGGAGATTAAACCTTTATTGGAGAGATAACATTGGCAAATATGTTCTCCGATGCAGTAGGTTTTCTTGTTGTTTTGTTGATGGTTTCTTTTGCTGTGCAGAAGCTTTTTATTTTGATATAGTCCCATTTGTTTATTTTCCCTTTAGTTTCCATTGCCCTAGGAGCTGTGTCAGAGAAGAAATACCTTCGGCATATATCTGAGATTTTGCTACCTGAGGATTCCTCTAATATTATTATGGTTTCCCGTCTTACGTTTAAGTCCTTTATCCATTTTGAGTTTGTTTTTGTGTATGGTGTAAGTTGGTGGTCTAGTTTCATTTTTTTGCATGTGTCTGACCAAATTTTCCAGCACCATTTATTGAAGAGACTGTCTTGACTCCATTGTATGTTCTTGCCTCCTTTGTCAAATATTAATTGAGGATAGTGGTTTGGGTCGATTTCTGGGTTCTCTATTCTATTCAATTTCTGGGTTCTCTATATGGAGGTCTATATGTCTGTTCTTGTGCCAGTACCAGCCAGTTTTGAGAACAGTGGCTTTGTAATACAGCTTGATATCTGGTATTGAGATCCCTCTTACTATGTTCTTCTTTCTCAGGATTGCAGCAGCTATTCGGGTTTTTTTTTTTTTTTTTAATTCCAGATGAAGTTTTGGAGCGTTCTTTTCTAGATCTGTGAAATATGCTGTTGGTATTTTAATGGGGAGTGCATTGAATCTATAGATTGCTTTGGGTAGTATGGACATTTTGATGATGTTGATTCTACCAATCCATGAACATGGTATGTTCTTCTCTATTTTTAATTTATTTTTAATTTAATTTAATTTTATTTTATACCTCATGGGTTTGTGATCTGCTCCTAAGGCAGACTGGACAAGAAAGTGAGTTGTGTTCTATGTAAACATCTGCCTCCTGGGAAATAGCCAACAGCTCTGCACTGGGGGGTGTGGGTCAGCAACAGTAGCTTTCAGGATGAAAGACCAGTGAGCAGGAAGAATCTACCTTTGCCATCCTTATAATGTGAATGCTGGATTCTGTCTGGGTTTAGTGTTAGAAATGTTCTTTATTTGAAAATTTGTCACAAATCATGGTCCAAGAGTTTTATTTGAAAAATATCTTTATTTTTCTGTAAAGAACAAATGTGATTGGGTTTAGATAGGAAAATCAAGGAGATACCATATGGAGGAGAATTAAAGTGAAAGGTTAGTAAGGGGACCAGTTAGTAAGGGGACCACAGGGAGAGATTTGGGAAGAGGGTGATAACCAGCTAACATCGTAGACTATAGCAAAAGGCACCAGGGCTGAACCTCAGGAGGAATTTGGCCCTGATGTATGGAAAACGTCATGGGCTAATCTCTAAAAGCAACTTTATTTATTTATTTATTTTTGGAGAGAACTCAAACGAATGGTTCCTAAATTTAATGTGCCCAAGAATCTTCTAGGGAGCTTATCAAGACTGGAGATTCCATCCGAAATTCCAATTCAGCTGGTTTGAATTACTGTTACATTTAAATCCAGGAACCTGCCCTTCTGTAAGCTCCCTGGGCTGTTCTAATGCAGGTAGTTTATGGGTCATAGTTTGGAACAAGCTATCCCAGACTGTTTGTTTGGGATAGTTTCACGTTTCAGGATGTATGGAGGCAAAATAAGAGATTGGATGAGTCTCCCTTAGTCAATCTCAGACTCTGGAAATGAACTATTTATTGTTTTAAAAAGGTAACAATATTTGGAAAGATTTCAAGAGATCATCCTCTTTCTAAAAATTTCAAGGATATAAATTTAATAACAATTCTGTCCCTAATGGAGCTGTTTTCCTCCATTGATTCAGCATTGATCTGGCCATTGTTTCTCAATCTCTTCCACTAGAAGAAGGATGGTATCCATAGTTACTGGGTACTGGTAATGATGAATGAGGCTATGACAATTAGGATAATATTTGGCACATCACAAAACAGGGATTGGCGAACGTTTTCTGCAAAGGGTCAGATAGTAAATATTTTAGGCTTTATGTGACATACTTTTTCTATTGCAACTACTCAACTCGGCCATTATAGCTTGAAAGCAGCCACAGATAATAAATGAATAGCTGTGGCTGTGCTCCAATAACACTTTATATACAGAAATAGGGGGTAGGCTGGATTTACTACTCTTGCTAGAAAGGGTTGATACATTATTATTCTTCTTCTTAATGTAATGGCTTGCAAATAATCTTTAAGAATTAGTAAAGGAATCAGTTTTTCATCAAGAACTAAGTATATACACTGTCTGCAAATTTTCCCCCCCCAAAGGAATTTGCTGACAGGAGCAATGACTAAACAAACTTGCATTTAAATGCTGATATTTTCAATGGACTTTAAGGAAAAGTTTCAGCAGATAGAGATCGCCAGTGTGTTGTTCTAGGCTTTTGACAGAGAAATGCAGGCAAAGTGAAGAACAATGTCAGCAGAGGCTTTGAAGGAGGAAGAGCAGAAATTTGCCTAAATCCTTTAACCTCTGACCTTTTACCTCTTTTTGAAGGCCTTGGTCTGGGCCTATGGCCGAGTTTATCTCCCAAAGCTCAGTGGGTGTGTAGTGCATGTTTCATAACCAGATGTTTATTGCTCAATGTCTATTGACATTGAATTGCTTGGGTCTTTTTTGGACTTCAGTTTCAAGAAAATGTTTGTCTCTCCTGACAAACTGGTATGCTTCCTTTGATCAGATGATGAATATTACATATGATTTAGCTTTTTGCCTAGGTTATCTGTAAGGTTAGAACTAAATACAAGGCTCAGGTTTCATAATGCTTTTCCTTTACTTGGGAAATATACTTTTCCTCCTTGATGATTGTTTTTCCAAAATGTCAATGATGATCTTAAATGTTATTGTATAGGTACCTTTCACTGTAAAATTACTTCAAATGCTTCTTAGGTTTAGCTGAATTATAAACCAAATATAATCGGATTATATTTACAAGGAGTGCTGTCCTCCAAAAGTATATATATATAATCGTAAATAATATACACTGCTCAGTACTTTATCAATACTAGGGATTTTTGTAATTAAGTATATTATAGGGAAAGGTTATGTCTTTAGTTCTGAAGTCAAGCAAATCTGGGTTCTAATCCCAGCTCCATCGTAAAACCATCTGTATGGTCTTGTGCATGTCACTCAATTGCTATGAATCTCAATTTCATATCTGCTAAATCGGTATAATAGCTGCACCCATCTCCCGGAATTGTTGTGAGAATTAAATGATATAATACACATAATGTGCACAGAGCACAATGTCTAGTCTATAATAAGTACTAAGTATATAGTATGTAACTATCATGGGATGTTTATTTTTATTTTACAGCAGTGCTTCTGTCAACATATAAGAAAAATATAAAAAATATAAGAAAATACAAGAATTATAAGAAATGCTTGGCTTTTGACATGAGATTCTTAGAGCCGCCTGAGCATTGCCATGGCTTTAAAGTCTATTTTCATTTTTTTCTCCAGTATTTTTGAGTGATTCCCCACCAAGCAAATGGAGTGTGACCTAATGTCTGAGGACTTTGTCACCAAATAGTCTGGATAGGAAGACTGTTCAGAGCATCACACAGGCGTTTAAATATGTACCTGTAACTTAAAATTTCCAGTGATTTAAACAGTGGGGCCTGCTCTTCATTCTGTGTAATTCTGCTATTTTCTGCACAGCTGGCCTATATCAGGGCTGGCGACACTATTTAGCCCGTGTTATTTGATTGTCCTTTTTGGAGAGTCTAGATAACTTGAGGGAAGAGTGAAATGGCAAAGACATTTTATGACACTATTTTAGTTTCATACATAGTCCTAATCCTGCTAATTCTCCACAGGTACCTCTCTTACTCTTTCCCTCTCAACTCTAAACTTTAGAATATATGCTTAATATTTTTTCTTTCTGTCTTTTTTTTCCCTTTAAGTGGTACTGACTGATAATAAAGCCACAAGCTGGTGGGTTAGTACCATGAAGTCAGAAAAAAAAGGCCAAAGCAACAGCAAGAAGCCCCAGGATTTTCAGCAGGAGCGAAACTGGGAAGTTGGAAGCCGGCTCTAGAGTGCGTGTCTTTAGAGGCGTCAGCATCCTCTGTTTCTGGGAGAGGATGGCACTCTTGGCTCCTTCCCATCGTCCAGGCCCCACCAAGCGATACTGATAGGAGTTGCAGGGTCCAAAATAGAGTTTCACAGCCAGTTTAGGATCTTTGAACAGGAGAGAGAGGAGGTCTGGCTTCGCACCTATCTCCGCGGCAAGCTCATCCAAGTAATCGATGTAATTGGTCTGCAGAATCTGGCTCGGGCTCTCTCCAAACCTGAATGAAGAAAGTGAGAAGGGCAGATTCACAAGATGTTCAAAGTTATATAAGAACAGAAGGCATTCGATAGCTATCGACAGGGTGAAGGAATGAGTGAACAAATAAATGGAAAGTGTCGGTTTATCCCATCAGGAGGCCTGTTTTTCAGATTGACTGTAGACCACTGATGACGAACCTTTTGAGCTCGGCGTGTCAGCATTTTGAAAAATCCTAACTTAACTCTGGTGCCGTGTCACATATAGAAATTTTTTGATATTTGCAATCATAGTAAAACAAAGATTTATATTTTTGATATTTATTTTATATATTTAAATGCCATTTAACAAAGAAAAATCAACCCAAAAAAATGAGTTCGAGTGTCACCTCTGACACGCGTGTCATAGGTTCGCCATCACTGCATAGACTGTAAAATAAAGAGCCTGTATTTCAGATTGACCATAGACTGTAAAATACATGGGACTTCAAGGAATGTGACAGCATTTACAATCATGATGATTATTTGGTATTTACTAAGCAAAGTACCAACTAGTCAGGATTGTTGTCAAGACCGATGAGATAACACAGATGAAAGCCTAGCCCAGTGCAAGCACAGAGGAGACATTTAATATTTGCTTGTAAAATTAGTAGAGTCCCTGACACTCTGGCTGGCATATGATGCTCAATAAATGTTAGGTGAATGAGCATTTGGACATGAGATGACCCCTTCATGTCATATAAGGCTCCAAGTCAACTTTCCAAGGGGACTTAACCCACTTGAACCTCGTTTCACTTCAGTCACGAAGTAGTAATCCTCGAACCTTCATTTCACACATGTATGTGTCTATCATTTTACTTTTTATCCAATCACAGAAATCCCCCCTTTGCTTTCTCCCACCTCCTTAATCTATCACCAATAGATTTCATGTAACTCACATACATTTTTTATTGTCTCCTCTTTTGATTGTAATGTATAAAACAAGGTACAAAACTGCCATTCTCCCAAGCAGTATCTCAATCTGTTGAGATTCTGCTTCCTGGGCAATTGTCAATAGTTGAGCTCAAATAAACTCACAAAAATTCTCCAAAGGTTTGAATGTTTCTTACATTAACACCATTCCCCTTTCTAAACACAGAGTGGGAGTGAAGACATGGAATTGAATATGCGCATCATACAAAACAAATGAAATTCAGTCAAGGGAAAATGTTCTGATTTGGTAAAATTCCTATCTTTAAGTAGTTAGTAGTTCAACTACTATATATAAGAATCGCCTAGGAAGAACTCAAAAAATACAAACGTCCAGTCTCATCCAGAGATTTCGATTCAGTTGGTCTGGGCTGTGGCCTTAGAATTTGCATTTTTAATGAACAGCTAGTTAGTTCTCACAGGTGGGTAGAGTACTCACTGTGCTTTGAGAAACACTGTTCTAGGTAAAGATTAAAAAAACATCCTTACAGGTCAATTCTGTTTTTGTTCCTCTTGATAATGTCTTCCATCATAGCCCTCTCTGAGGGCAAGGTACACAAGCCTAGAATACAAAAGGCTGGTTTAAGTAGTGGGTTGGTTTGGAGGTTCTAGCAGGGGAGCTCAGCAACTCCTATACCCTTGACCGAAGACCGGTCCTCTCCTTTGGGGGGAAGGTCGTCCTCTTTGACCCATCACGCAGCTTCGTAGGGACGCACATACATCAGTGAGGGAGGAGGGGGACACCCTCCTAGCCAGCCAGATCAGCGGAATTAACCCTGGCGATCAATGAGGTAACAGATGTCGCAGCCAGATCACCCTCACATCCAAAATTCACAGAACTTTCTAATATATTAAAGGAATGATTACAGATGTTTGTTATTATATCTTTGTATTTGTTATTTTATGACGTCTCCACTAACTTTTTAGGATGTAAATCTTAAGAGAGCAGCCAAGATTGGCGATCTTCTTGTCTAAACTCATTATTGAGCAGACTCTACCAGGTGTGAGACCTCAGCCTTTGAAAACTTACCTTTGAAAACTCTCGTCACCCAACGAGCTTGAAGTTCGACAGTTGGGAAAATGGAACCAAGGGGCTGGATGAGACCAATGCAGGCAAGGGTTGCCTTCTCCAGGTGAGGAGGAAACATGTATTTATATAGCGAGACCATATTATCCTCTACTTTCACAAGTGAGTCTTCCAGGAAGGGAAAAGAGAATGTATATCCTGTTGCAAAGACAATGACATCAATGTCCTCTTCCACTGTCCCATCCTCAAAGATGGCAGAAGTTTCCGTGAGCTCTGTCACTCTTGATTTCACCTTGATGGCTCCGTAGAGTATACGACTCGGAAGGTCATCATTTAGTACAGGTTCTTTCATAAGGTATCTGAAACACACAGAAGAAAACACTCAGAAGGAGCATTTAATGAGGAGTCTTGAACTGTCTTGATATTTTGTGGGTGCGGCTCTGAAAATAAAGAGGTTTCTCAAATATCCATAAAACTTTCTAACTTGATTAGTTGGCTTGACCCCGAATTTACTAACTGACTTTATTTTCATGTCACAAATTTCTCCCTTAACAAAGGGGAAACATATGGGTAATAGAGGTAAAAGATATTTCAAAAAATGAAAGCATCCCCAAGGGCTTATACAAAATGCAGGTGCCTATGGTCATTCGCTGAGTATTCCAGTGGTTATTAGCCCATGGATGTTTCTAACATTCTTTTTTTTTCCAACAGACAAAATTTAATATATGCACACAGTTTCATATATAATGCAGCATCACACCATGTAGGGCATTTACTCTGATACATTCAGATATGTTTGAAACACTTCTTAAGGCTACAAAACAGAACATAGAAAAATAAACAGGAATATATGCAACACTTACAAAAAGTGATATGATAAAGAATATAAAGTACTATTTTCCTTTCAACACTTCAAAAGATATTTATATATAGTTTTTTTTACAAGTAACATCACAAATGATCACATCTTCACATGCTTTTAAAGTATTACTTGTACTTAGTATAAGGCTATTATTTTTCATACTTAAATTTTTTTCTATCTCTGTAACAATGCAATTTTAATCCATTCAAGTAAATTCAACACCAAAGTTGCTGTTCCTCTAACATTCTTTTTTGAAAAAATATATTTTTATTGATTTCAGAGAGGAAGGGAGAGGGATAGAGATAGAAACATTAATGATGAGAGAGAATCATTGATCAGCTGCCTCCTGCATGCCCCCCACTGGGGATCAAGCCCACAACCCAGGCATGTGCCCCTGAGCCAAACCGGCTAGGGCTCTAACATTCTTTTATGTTATCTACCTTTAATTATCTTGCTGTTCCATTTAATCTCTATCTGATCATAAGTAAGAAAAGGAAAACATATTAAATTCCCATTAGTTTTAAAAATTAGTAAGGAATCATGAGAGGAAAAAAAGTGAAAAATAAAAAATTAGTAAGGAATCAGTATGAAAATTAATGCATAGAATTATATTGGGGATAGTTGCTAATCTCAAGTATCCATGAAATCTCCATATGTGATAGCATGGGCAGTGAAGCAAAGTCTGCTTATATTTCTTAAATTCTCTTTCTTGTAGGTTTAAGGCAATACATGCTACAGATCTCAGATCTCAGCATACAGCAGTCACATGGCATTTGTTGAAAGATTCTAAAGCTCTTCTGTGTTGCCTTTTAAGGGGAGGAGCCTGTTATCAACTAAAGAAAAATAAACATCTATAATGTTTGCTTGAGTTTTTAAGTTCGGTGATGTATAACTTTGAGATGAACAGAGATTTTTTAAATTTTTTTGCAAAGAGACAGTGATTATGTTCTCAAAGCTGCCCATGGGAAGAACCCCCATGATACACAGAGTTAGCAGAACATAAATCATCGAATGGAGACTCTGATACACGTTTCCTACCACAACCCTCTGAAAAGAAGGTCACAATCTCATTAAGCAGCCTTTGTGACGGACAGCTCTGGGTAATAGAAAGTTCTCTTCATGACCTACTTTTGCTTTTTTTTGGAGCAGCTCATACCAATTCTACTTGATCTTCTTAAGTATTCACTTTTAAAATGCATACAGAACAACTTTTGGAATTCAAACTCCAAAACCTATACCATACCCATACTGTTGGGTTGAAGCTTGAGCTACCATGTTAGCAATTTGGGCCTTGGTGAAGAGAGGCACCTCTAACAACCTTGCTTACCAATGAGTATACCATAAAAAAAGCAAAATAACTCTACTTGTTTTGAGGCTCCAGGCCATAATTTTCATGGTGGAACCACTGATTCATCTGCCGTTCCAACATCCATTTTTGAACTGCTCGTGGCAGGACATTTCGGAGCATGGAGCGAAACCGGGTGTGGAACACCATGTCCCAGGGGTAGCCACAGTCAGAGATACGGCTGAGGACCCAGGAACCTTGCCTGGTGCTGATAAACACCTGGCAAGCAAAAAGAAAGACAGTTTATGTTAGGGCATCGTCCCTTTTGGGAGGAATCTGCTATCTAGGTGATATATCACATGTATGGCCCCTGAATTTCCTGCAATGCTTTATCTTAAAGATGATTGACTTCCAAGTGAAGTACCATTTTGTTTTCACTGCTCTGTGGCAACTTTGTCATAGAAGAAGTACCCAGTGGTGTTCACATTGATGGAGGAAGACTACAACAGTCTTGAGAACTTTCCTGAAAACATGAGAAAATCTTTGGGCTAATACCCATCATAAAATCCACAGGTCTTTACCACGTTTACAGTTGTGGTTTGGTGCTCCTACCCTCTTCTCACCTTCCCACCTACCCACATTTCTTTTATAGTAAAGGAAAGTAATTAAAATCCTAGGAAAGGTACCAAGACAACCCAATGACTATATAGGCATACATGCATAGATCTGTACTTCCCTGGAGTGGGAATACCAAGGGGTGTCAGCTTCCTCCCACACTTAAAAGAACAGTTATATATTTTAAGTGTTAAAATCTGAATGTGTATTGTGATTTCCATTCTTTTGAAATACACATCTGAGTCTTCTTTCTGGTATGTTCTTTACCTTGCTTACTCAGATATCTCTCATTTTGAAATTATATATACATATTTCCAGATAGGTGGTTTACCTTGCTTACTGTTACCCCCCCCCCCCAATTGCCCAAATGCATATTTGAATTGCTTTCAAAATTTTACCTGACATTCTCTGAATTCTGAGGTATAAGGTGGTCCCAGATAAACAGTTAACTATGATTCATGTGTAAGAAAACCAGTTCACTTAAGTGTTTATGATCATGGACTCCAGGACTCTGCATCTAGACTCCCTAGGTTTGAATCCCAGCCCCACCACGTACAGGCTGTGTTGCCTTGGGCAAGTTATTTCAACCTCTCCGTGCCTCAGTTTCTCTTTCTGCAAAATGGGGATATTAATAGTACCTGCCTCATGGGATTATTATGCAGGTTAAATCAGGTGGTATAAAGAAAGTACTTAAA
The DNA here is from genome assembly GCF_000147115.1 of Myotis lucifugus. NCBI lineage: Eukaryota > Metazoa > Chordata > Mammalia > Chiroptera > Vespertilionidae > Myotis > Myotis lucifugus. Next base: position 36,047 of record NW_005871259.1, read on the forward strand.
CTATTGTCTGCTAGCTATTATTACTTTGCAAATTTAGGCTGGAGGAGAGGAGTTTCGTGTAGTGCCACATGTCTGGAGTAAACAAGAATTTGGAGACCGATTTTGCTGGGAAGGACCTCAACTCCTTAGCTTGTGAAATATTTCCATGAGTGTCTTTTCCCAATACTTACTGTCTCCCCTTCTTCCTTGGCACTGGATAGGTGACTTTTATAGGTTCCAGTGTAAACCCTTCATTCATCTGGGGATACACCATGTTTGTTTATCATGTTTGCTACCTGGCATCTCAAGCCCTGAAAGTATGAGACTCAGAACAGGACAGTTTTGCTAGTTGTGGACATAGGTATGTAAGTCCTGTGTAGCCAGAAGAAGCCAAGCTGAGGAGGCTAGTGTACAGGTGATAGGGCTCCTGGGCCCAGGCCCTGTTGGGAGGGAATGCTTTGGGGAGAGGAACCCTAGCTATTTTCCCATCTTTGCCTAGGACTGTCCTACTGGAAGGGGTTTATTTTCTGTTATTCCCAATCATCGATGTCAGCATTATCTACATCTTGTAATGTCTGACTCCTTCACAGCTCGGTTGTGTCATTCCTGAGCAGGTACAAAGATGAAAGTGGTTGGAAGGGCTCAGTGTGCACCTACATATCTATGATCTTGGTTGGGAGTCTTACTGACTATTTAATCTTTCTTTTCATAATCTTTGGATAACTGAGGATTATTTACATTTCAAATATAATTCAACTGTGCACTAAATTTCTAAATGCCCCTGCTCCCCCCGCCCCAGATATGAACAGGTCAGCTTTTCACTAAGGCCCCTGGGTGGAAACAAGGCTTCTTAGGCTGAAAGTCATCTGGTCAAAACTTCCCATTTACAAAGTGAGAGAACTGTAGCCCAGAGAAGTGAAATGACTCAGCCTATACACAGCTGATAGTGGCAGAGCTGGGAGGTAAACTCTGGCTTCTTGACATACAGATTTTCTGATGCCACATGAATCAATGGAGAAACCAACCAACCAACCAACCAACCAACCAACCAACCAGTTAAGGAGTAATGGAGCCTTGATTACACGGCTCAGATTTGTCAATGTGCCCCCTCCCCTTTCCTTTCCTCCAAGGTACAAGGTAAGCAGAGAGCTTTGCACCTGAGAAGCCTTCTTGCTCAGCTCAACGGCAATATCTGAGGCCGAGTTTCCTATTCCAATCACCAGGACTTGCTTCCCCTCAAGTCCATCTGGGTTCTTGTATTGGCGGCTGTGAAAATACTGGCCTTTGAACCTCTCTATACCTTCAGGAGGAAAAAGAGAGAAGCCTGTCAACTATGTCAAATTAATTTCAAGAAAACTGCATTGTCAACTTTTCCTTCCTGGGGTTAATCATTTCTTTTGCCTCTTCCTCTCTTAGGGGAGTTATAATAGCAAGGCCAATGGATAAACTCAAAGTAGAAAGCATATAAGAAATGTTAGGTTAAGCATATGGTCCAGGACCAAAAGAGTTTCCAGGAACTTTCCCCACTAACTCTGTCCATGGGCATGGTTCTGCAGAAAAGGCTCCAGGGACAGAACAAAGTCACAGCTGTTTGGCAGGATAGAAAAAGGCCAAAGCAGGCACATGGCTAAACGGGCCTTTCCAACACGGAGGCAATGTGGATATGAATTCTCTGACATCTTGACTTTGGAGGAGGTTAGCTGGATTCCTGTGTAACAGAAACAAAGATGATCATTCCAAACTGCATAGGAAGTACCTGGACACCTGCTCTGAAAAGCTGGGCATCCCCTAGGCCTCACCTGGAAATGACTCCAGTGGGATGCGAGGGAGGATGTGATGGCCACTGCAAACCATAATTGCATCGAAGATGGCACTTTGCTCCTTGCCTTTGCTCTCGGTGAAAACCTCCCACTGGCCAGAGGATGAGAAATCCGGGCATCTTTTCACGCTGAGGACGGTTGTCTTAAACGAACATAGAGAAGGCATCCTTGAGAATTAATCTGGCATATAGGGGCCTTGTCCAGTGCCCTGAGGAGTGGGGATGAGTAGAATGCAATGTTTGATACAATTTAGGTTCCATTTGAATCCATTTCAAGCCAGTTAAGGCAAAGACTGCTAAGCTCAGCCTTCTCATTCTTCTTTGGCAGGGAGATACCAACTGAGGACGTGCTGCTTTGTGCGAGAGCCCCCACTGAGCTGACTGAATGAGAACTGGAGCGAGATGCAGGCGTGGCTGGTAAGCTCTGGGCAAAATCCATGTTTATCATTCAAGTGATCACATAATATTTATCAAGAACCTTTCATGTGTTCACTTCTGTGCAGACACTGTGCTAGAGAAGATGTTTCATGAGAAGCGATTTGCATAGCGACTGGCATATTGTCAGCACTCTGTGAATGGGATATTTTATATTTTTAGAACAGGGAAAATCACGATAGCAATACTGTTCATGATCTCATTTGGATGAAATAATTTATTGGTTCATTGATTTCTTAAAATGTAGCTTACTGTCTGGAGGTCTGTGAGTTTTTAAAAGTACACATGAAGGTCGTGTGTCTGATGTATTTAAGAACAATGTCAAATGGAAGCAAAGCTTTTCTCACTTTCAGAGTAGTGGCATACTTCTCTTTGTAAGTATTTGAGTTTCGTATGCATGCTTTTCACATTTTCAGATATTTTTCAAAATGTAGCATTGCTAATTTTTGAGACTGTTCAAATTTTAAAAATGTATATGGAATATTAGTATAAAGCTTACAAAAGTACTATAAAACGTCTGGGCATTTTCAGCAGAGAGTAAAGATTTCAGATTTGTAGTCCAGAGTAGTATACTAGCTAAAGTCCTGTGGATTCTTGCTATTCAAAATGTGGTTTGAGGACCAACACCTTCAGTATCCCTCGGAAGGTGATTAGACATGCCACAGAGTCATTTACATTTTGAGTTGAGCCCTAACTTCTTAGGGCTTATACCAACTCAGAGACCAATACACGGAAATGCATTTTCCTAACCCCTCTCCAGCCTCCAGAAAACAATTGCAGCGGTGACACAGTGAACAAGAAAATTAGTTTCCTTGCAACTCTAACATGATCTTTAAAAGAATAGAGACTATTGTTCTGGCCGGTGTGCTAAAGGTTAGAGTGTTGGCCCACACACCAGAGGGTCACGGATTTGATTCTCAGTCAAGGGCATGTACCTGGGTTGGAGGTTTGATCCCCAGCCCCAGTTGGGGCGAGTGCAGGAGGCAACTGATGAATGTGTCTCTCTTACATCAATGTTTCTCTCTCTCTCTCTCTCTCTCTCTCTCTCTCTCTCTCTCTCTCCCCCTCCCTCCCCTCCTTTCCCTCCATCCCTCCCTCCTTCCTTCCCTCCCTCCCTCCTTCTACTCTCTAAAAATCAATGAAAAAAAATAGCCTCAGGTGAGGATTAACAACAACAACAAAAAGAGACTATAAATTACATGTCATGAAAGGGCAATACATCTATTAAATAGATTGGTAGCTAAGTAGACAAAGATCTATAAATCTCTGATATAAAGGTCTGTCATTTATAGGATGGGTTACCAGGAATTTGGGAAAAACTACATTAGATGGGACTGGATATTTTAAAAAAATATATTTTTATTGATTTCAGAGAGGAAGGGAGAGGGAGAGAGAGATATGGAAACATCAATGATGAGAGAGAAGCATTGATTGGCTGCCTCCTGTACGCCCCACACTGGGGATTGAGCTTGCAATCCAGGCATGTGCCTTGACTGGGAATTGAACTGTGACCTCCTAGTTCATAGGTCAGCATTCAACCACTGAGCCACACCAGCCTGGCATGGACATTTTAATTGTGCTTACAAATACAATTAAAGATTTTCACCAAAGTCAACTATTATAAATTAATATAATACAAACCTGGAGCAAAACTAAAATTACTGAGAAACTGAGATGTGTTAAAAAAAACCCTAAGCTCCATTAGGAGTTATGTATTCAGAGATGTAATTTAAACTTTATTTCCTAAGCACAGTTAGTAGTTCTCAGAGTGTAGGTTATTGATAAAAATTCAGCATGTTAAGTGAGATATTGGTGTTTTTATTGTTGATAATTTTTTTTCCGTATGTTTTTTTAAAGGGAAATGAGGATAGGATTCTTCAGTGGTTACAAATATTAGTTTAAATGCAGTTTCCTTATCATTATCATCATCATTCAAACCTTTACTTTTTAAAAAAATATATATTTTTTTGATTTTTTTTACAGAGAAGAAGGGAGAGGGATAGAGAGTTAGAAACATCAATGAGAGAGAAACATCTATCAGCTGCCTCCTGCACACTCCCTACTGGGGATGTGCCCGCAACCAAGGTACATGCCCTTGACCGGAATCGAACCTGGGACCCTTTAGTCCGCAGGCCGACGCTCTATCCACTGAGCCAAACCTGTTAGGGCCAAACCTTTACTTTTAACAGATGATTTTTCTCTTCTGTTAATGTGTACAATTTATAGCATCAGGGTAATGACATTCTTTTTGGATTTTCTATCATGCTCTCATCTTTCAGCAAATAATTGGATTGCAATACTTTGTTTTATCCACAATCTCTTTCATTATCAGAGTAACTTCTCTATTTAAATGTGATGTGAACTAATGTAGAGAAATCAATTCCCCCCAAAATACAATACCTGGAACTGAATATATTTTAGAAGATCAAACTTTTTGGCAAAGATTCTGAAATACTCCAGGAGCTTAGAATTGTGCAGGAAGTTTGGGAAATCTTCAGGCATTGGGAAGTCACTGAAACAGGACATTTCTTTGCTGGTGTTGGTGATGACAGATTGGTAGATACTCGCTCGGCCATCTTCCACATTTTCCTAAAGGATCAAATAAAAGTGATAATCATGCATTTAAAAATTCCCTGGGTTTCCTAGTCTTCTTGGCATATTGGATCTTGAGGGAGTCACATTTTAAGATAGAAAGTGATTGTTAGGGTCACCAAAGAAGGAACACACGTGGCCAAAAGGGGTAAAGAATTATGAATTTATTAGGTCAGCTGGATACCAGCTGGGCTGAGCCCCCAAATGGCACCAGCATCCAAAGACAGGGAGTCAGAGGTTTTTAAAGGACTGTAGGCGGGCTTTTTCTGGGTGGAGAATTCTCTGTGCAGGTCTGGATTCTGGGAAAGTCCGGAGGGGAGAGATAATGGTTTTAGCAAGTGGAATGTCCGTTGTGAAGTGGCCTAAAGAACGAGGGGGCATCGATTCAATTATTTGATCAGACCTAACAGTGATGTTTCAGGTGGCATCCATTTATACGTCAATGTTTTCAATAAATACATTCAGTACTGTAAATGTGTTTTCTCTTCCTTATGATTTTCTTAATAACATTTGCTTTTCTCTAGTTTATTATAAGAATACAGCACACAATGCATACATATATAAAATATGTATTAATTGACTGTTTATGTTACTGGCAAAGCTTTCCGGTCAACAGTAGGCTATTAGAAAGTAAGTTTTGGGGTAGTAAAAACTTATATGTGAATTTTTGACTGCATGGGGATTGGTACTCCTCATCCTTATGCTGTATATGTAACCGGGAAATGATAATTATATCCAAATGTTAAAAAACACACATGCACAAAAGTAATGTACTATATTGCTAACTTCCTTGTGAGCACAATTATTAGGAACAATAAAGGAGGCAGAGCAGGTTAATGGCTGAAGGACGATTATGCTTTCGTCTTTTAATACCTCAGTAAGATTACTAAGTGTGAGGGGGTCAGGAATCTTACAGACCTTCACTTTTGTTGTTTTCCCACCACCAGTGTTCTTCTGGGCAAGTTGCGTATCCTAAATCTCAGTTTCTTCTTCCCATGTGAAAATAATCGTAATACCTACTTCTTAGAAGTATTGTGGAGAAAAATGAGATGCTGCATGGGATGAGTGCTTCCCCTTGTTGGAAAAAGTGCTAGAAATATATTATTTACCCATCTTCTACATGTTCCAAAGCTGCCACTAGGGGGTATTGAAGAACCTTTTAGAACAGTGGTTCTCAACCTTCCTAATGCCGCAACCCTTTGATACAGTTCTTCATGTTGTGGTGACCCCCAATTTCATTGTTACAAATTGAACATAATGAAAGCATAGTGATTAATCACAAAAACAATATGTAATTATATATGTGTTTTCCGATGGTCTTAGGCGACCCTTGTGAAAGGATCGTTCGATCCCCAAAGGGGTCGTGACCCACAGGTTGAGAACCACTGTTTTAGAAGCTTCAGCACCCTCTGAGCAAGGCATGGGACAAGGATTCTTTTTTAAAAATATGTTTTTATTGATTTCAGAGAGAGGAAGGGAGAGGGAGAGGGAGTTAGAAATGGCAGTGTCAAGAGAGAATCAACTATTGGCTGCCTCCTGCACACCCCTTACTGAGGATGGAGTCTGCAACGGGGGCATGTGCTCTGACTGGGAATCAAAGTGTGACTTCTTGGTTCATGGGTCAACACTTAACCCCTGAGCCACGCTGACCTGGTGGGACAAGGATTCTTAAATTTTGTTTTAACTTGTCACCACTAAATGTAGTATGTAATTGTAGAAGGATTGTGTAATTATGGAAATTAAAGAATAATCTGTTTTCAGAATTGATTTTGGATGGAGGAGTGTCTTGGAGTGGTGTGGAGGCCTCAGCCTCCTTTTCAGTACCTCCTCCCTTTGGCAGTCCAGTCTCCTGGTAATCAAGAGCCTCACTGGCTTCTGAAATTTTGTCCATTGTATGTTTCACTCTGCAGAGAGATTCCTTGTCTTCTTTGGTTAGAGAAAATTGTTTACATTTCTATATTGAATATAGTTGTAAGCCAGGTTTGAAATGTGACATTATTACAGCTCCCATGGATTTATGTACTTAACTATCTTATACCTAACTAGAGGCCTGGTGCATGAAATTCCTGCATGGGTAGGGTCCCTAGGCCTGGCTGGCGATCAGGGCCAATCTGTGGGGTGACTGGCGGGGTGATTGGGGGCCCTCACTGGCACCCATCTTGGCTGGCCTGGGGCCTGCAGCCTGGGGGCAGGTCCTGCATTGAGTGTCTGCCCCCTGGTGGTCAGTGCATGTCATAGTGACTGGTCGTTCCACTGGTTGTTCTGCCGTTCAGTCGATTTGCATATTAGGCTTTTATTATATAGGAAAAGACTTAATTAATTTAAATTTTAGTCTAACTTTTTTAATTGATAGGAAGTTATCTCTACTACCAGAATAGGAAAGCAGGATAAATATTTTGGGGCACCTTCCTAGAGTTCACCAAGTCATATTTTTTGACAGATCACTAAAAAAAACTCTGATTTTTCTGCTGCCAAACTAATGATAATTAAGTAAGGGACATTGACTCTTTGATTTTAAATCCCAAGTCAGGTAATAAAACAAAACAATGACAAATTTATTATTAAATAGAAATTTGTTATAATTTCGCATTCTTCCTTAGGGTAAAAAAATCTACCTGGGGGGTAGAACCTCAAATGAGATCTCCACGTGAACTGAGAGTGGGCAAAAATAGCACATCTTTGGTTAAAACAGGAATGTTCACCTGCTCAAGAAAAGCTACATTGATTTTAATGAGCAGATGCTCATAAAAAATGAATGTGATTCAGCTGTTTTTCCAGTTTCCTCTCTGCAAAGTTACCTGTTCTGTCATAAGTATCAATCTTTCCATCTTAGTTCTGGCTGTGCATGGATCACTGAATTGAACAGATTTAAAAAATTTAGCATTTGTGCAGTATTTGCCAAACTTGTCTCATCATGGGATTCATTAGAGACTCTTGTTAAGAATAGGGTCCTCCCCGCTCAGAAGATTTTGATTAAGGAAGTCTGGGCTGGTGTTCAAAATTTAGTATTTTAAGAAACCCCCAGGTATGTCCTATAGTCAGATCCCTTTGAGAAACCCAATGTGGAAAAAAATCCCCTTTGGCATAAAATTCAGTTTGAACTGGATGTCCAGTTTGCTGGATGTCCTCCCCATCCCCTTAATCGGTCCGTTTGCAGAAAGAGCACTTCAGATGGTCTTTGCCGATATGGAAGTCTGTTTTTCATGCTCTCAATCCGTTTGCTCCTGTTTGGGATGTTCCCACCTATTTTACTCCCTCGTTTTAATGTGCCTGATACATAATCCTCAGCTTGTCATTCCAGTTCTGAGCTGAGGTTTTGTTTGAGCAAGAGTGCAAATTAGGACGTAGGTATAAGTAGGGATTTAGCTGCTTAGGAGTCACGGAGACCCAGGTTTGAATGCCCGTTCCTCCAGCTATGTGACCGTGACCACATCATTTACCCTCTCTGTTTCTATTTGCTTGTCTATAAAATACAGACATAGTTATGGTAGCTACACTTATTGTACTCTATTATAAGTTTTTGATATGAATGATCTCCCTTAATCTTTAAAATAGCACTGAGATAATTACATTTTTCTGTTAATATCTTTATCCTACAGCTGAGAAAACTAAGACACAGGGATATAAATAACTTGCCGAAGATCTCACACCTAGAAGGTGGTAAGCTAGTACTCATTCAAAAAAAAATTGGGGAGGAATAATTATAAATCTTTATAGCTCTCTATGTATTTTTCTAATTTTTATACAAATTCTGAAGGACAGCTAGCATTACCAATATTTATATTTGGCTAATAGCATGAATTGAATGAATAGAGTATATTAACAGTATAGTTAAAGAGTTTCCCAGCAGTAATACGAGAGTGTCATCAGTAAAGCTAAGCAAACAAGGTCTCTTTGTCAGAGAAAAGTAAAAATCATTAGTAATAAGAGCACACTTTCTAAAAAAGCATTTGCTCAATGATTGGAATAGAAGTGGTGTCTTGAAAAGAATTCCTGTCACTTCTATTTTGTAAGTTCTCTAATACGAGCATATTACTTTGAGAATGGCCAAAATAATGGGCTGCAAGACAGAGGCATAAGAAGAGAACCTTCACATGCCTGGCTTTGCCACGTATGTGTTAGAATAGTAATGACCTGGGAGAGATGCTAGCCTATTTCTTCAGCTCCTGTATAGCTGCATGAAGTAAGTCTGATAAAAGTTGCTTAGGGAATTCCTCCATAAGGCTCATCAGTAGCTATGCTTCCCCCTGTAATAGCAGCACAACCTGTGCAAGAAACAAGAAGATCTCACATACTTTGAACCTCCACAGTCCTCCAATATCTTCGGTCCTCTCAAAGCAGGTGGGCTCGAGTCCCTCATCCACACAGCACTTCAGAGAGATCAGTCCACTGACACCAGCTCCAATCACTGCCACCTTCTTTGCCATGGTCTCCTGTCACAGAGTTGGTCAGTCAGTGGCTCTCAGTGGGGCAAAAGATAAGAGAGTTGTAAGGTTGTGGTCAGGTAACGGGCTTTAAACGCTATAGTAGTGGTAATTTAATAACCAGCTGGAATGGAATAAAATACCTCAGTAGTCAAATTCCAAAGTCTCATGGGCTTTATTGCAAGCCTTGTTTACAAAGTCTTGGTTCAACATTTAAAAGCAACCCACTTAACAAAGCCAAGTGATTCAATGACCAAGTTCTAGGGAGATGAGCCAGATCTGCAGTTCTGTTCACTGCATTCGAGAGCCTTAGAGTTTAGAGCTGAGCGTTTCCTTGTCAGCTTCTTCCCCCAGCTGTTACCCTTACCTTTGTTGTTACCTTTTTGTCGCTGTCTCTCACACACAATGGTTTGCGTTGTCGGTTGTGTGCTCCTAGGCAGTCAGAAGGGTTTTAAGAGTTGGAGGAGGCAGTGAGAAATGGGAGGAGCTTCTTACCCCAGCATTCTGCCAGTGGAAACTCAAAGGACTTCGTTAGTTATGAAATCAAGCAAGGAGCCCATATTTTGAGGTCCCGGGTAGTGGTAAAATGCCTTTATAGTACCAACACTATATATACACTTACAAACATATCATACAGATAGATTAAAAACCATTTTTGTAGTGGATGTAGACAATGTTCATTTGCAAATTAGCAAATATGCAAATATGGATAAATGAAAAGAAGTTGAAATTACCCTTAACTCTGTCATACAGAGATAAATTTAGCCACTGTTGACAGTTTGCTATATCTTTCCAGATATTTATATACATACACCTATGCACACACAAACAAAAATGAAATCACAATCTAAGTATGATTTCCAATTTGATTTTTCACTTTCCAGTATCTCAGTACCTTTATATCCATAGCTGCATTTTTAATGGCTATATGAATTCCATTTAGTTGATAGATTATTTATCCATCTCACAAATACTCAGTTCTGTGTATTAGGTAATATTTCTGGCATATCATTGTGTCTAGATGAATAAAACAGATTGTGTCCCTGGATTTCTCAGAAATGACATACTTCCTTTTGGCTTGGCTTTCTTAGACTTGACAACTTCCAGGTCCTAGTATACCATGTTTATCTCTTCCTAGACTGCTTACCCTGACTAGATTCATATCTCATCTTGATCTGTCTGCTTGTGGGTACACTGGCTTGGATGAATCTAGTGGTCCTTCTAAGATCTTCCTGTCCATTGCCCTCTTTCTGGATTAATATAGAACTGGATAATCTTTTTACAATCTGTTATTAGCACTACCATTAATTAAGAAGACTTACCTTATTTGCAACAAAGGAAGCAAGAATATACAAGGGGGAAAAGACAGTCTCTTCAATAAATGGTGTTGGGAAAACTGCATAACTACATGCAAAAAAATGAAACTGGACCACTTTCTTACACCACATTAAAAAACACCCCACCTCAAAATGGATTAAAGACTTAAATGTAAGATCAGAAACTCTAAAATTCCTAGAAGAAAACATAGGCATAAACTCTTTGACACTGGTCTTAGAAATATATTTTTGGACATGTCTCCCCAGGCAAGAGCAACAAAAGCAAAAATAAACAAATAGGATTATATAAAACTAAAAAGCTTTGATAGTGAATGAACCCATCCACAAAACAAAAAGGCAACCCACTGAATTAGAAATATTTGCAAATGATATACCTGATAAGGGGTTAATATCCAAAATATATAAAGAACTCATACAATTAAATATCAAAAACCCAAACAATTAGATTAAAAAAATGGCAGACAACCTGAATAGACATTTTTTTTCTAAAGAAGACATAGAGATGGCCAACAGACACATGAAAAGACATCACAATCATCAGAGAAATTTAACTCAAAACCACAGTGAGATATCACCTCACACCTGTCACATTGGCTCTTATAAAAACACCAAACAGTAACAGGCATTGGCAAAGATGTCAAGAAAAGGGAACCCTTTTGCATTGTAGGTGAGATTTCAAATTGGTACAGCCACTGTGGAAAACAATAGAGAGGTTTCTCACACAAAAAAGGAACTACCATATGATCCAGTAATTCCACTTCCAGCTGTCTATCTGAAGAAATGAAAACACTAATTCAAAAAATATATGCATGCCTGTGTTTATTGCAGTATTATTTACAATAGCCAAAATATGGAAGCAACCTAAGTGTCCATTAATAGACTAATGGATAAATAAGATCACACACACACACACACACACACACACACACACACACACACACTGGATTAATATTCAACAATAAAGAAATTTCACTATTCAGCAATTATATTTTGCTATTTGCAATGTGGATGGACCTAGAGTGTATTATGCTAGGTAAAATAACTCAGAGAAAGACAAATACCATGATTTCACTTATATGGGAATCTGAAAAAACAACAACAACCCCAGAACAAACAAAACAAAACAGACACAGGCTTATGAGTTTAGAGAACAAATGGATGGTTGCCAGAGGGAAGGTAGGAGGAGGATGGGTGAAAAAGATGAAGGGGAATACGAGGAACGAACTTTCAGTTATAAAATAAATAAGTCACAGGATGTAGTATACATGACAGGGAATATAGCCAGTAATATTGTAATAACTTTGCATGGTGACAGGTGGTTACTAGTCTTATTGTGTTGATCATATCATAAAGTATATAAATGTTGAATTACTATGTTGCATACCTTAAACGGATAGAATACTGTTTACCAACTGCACTTTAAAATTAAAAAAATATATCGTTTCTTTTGTGTCTGATAACTTGAAACAGAACAATTTCTTAACTGTTAGCCTTTCTACCAATCTGATTTGAAATCAGTTACTATCATTGATAATGAACTGGTAAAAAAGATTTTATTTATTCAATTTGTTGATGAGCTTGCCTCCTATAGTCCTTACACTAGATTCAATCACAAACATATACACACACCCACATACTATACACAGTCACATGTACAAAACAAGGATTTCACTGGTTTTTCCAGCTAAGTACTCACTGACAAGAATGAAGTGCCCTTTGGCTTAGCATGCTCCCTAGCCCCTTGTTAGTCCTCAGTGTTCTTTTATTAAAAAACTAGAGGCCCAGTGCACAAATTTGTGCACAGGGGCGGGGGGGGGGTGTGCTGGGGTGGGGAGGGACCGTGGGAGGTTGGCCGGCTGGGGGAGGGACCGCAGCGGGAGGTTGGCTGACCAGGGGGGAGGGACCATGGCAGGAGGTTGGCCAGCTGGAGGGGGAGGGACCACAGGAGGTTGCTGCCAGCCCCTAGGAGGGAGCTGGCCCTTGGCCCCCCCTGGGAAAGGGGCCATGTCTGCTACCATTCACCCCAGGTTCCCTGTTTCAGCCCGGGCCTGAAGGCCCCAGCAGGGTCAGGAGAAGAGGTGACGGTCGCGGGGCGGGTACGGAAGGAACGGACACCAGACGCGGAAGCTGCCGTTGGTGCTCCGCCACCACGCGGTTCCCTGCCTGCCCCCTTCCTTCCCTCACCAGCTGCGGGCAGGCGGCCCTTGGGGAAGAGAGAGGAGAAGGCAGTTCCCCACCTTCCCCCCCCCTTCCCTCGCTGCCATGCCACCACCGCAGCGGGCGGGCAGCCCCCCAGGAAGGGAAAGGCCGGGAGCAAGACAAACCCTTGTGTCGAGGGCCAACTTTAAAAAATATATATATATTTTATTGATTTTTTACAGAGAGGAAGGGAGAGGAATAGAGAGTTAGAAACATCAGTGAAAGAGAAATATCGATCAGCTGCCTCCTGCACATCACCCACTGGGGATGTGCCCGCAACCAAGGTACATGCCCTTGACCAGAATCGAACCTGGGACCCTTCAGTCTGCAGGTTGACGCTCTATCCACTGAGCCAAACTGGTCAGGGCTCAAGGGCTGATTTCCAATAGATCACAGTGAGGGAGCTGCTCTGCTACGTATGAAACCCCGACCCAGAAGCAGGTCTCTATGAATGGTTTAGCACCAGGACTGGCTGGCCAGGGGGAGGGGCCACAGGAGGTTGGCTGTGGGAGTGCACTGACCACTAGGGGGCAGCTTCTGAGTTGAGCGTCTGCCTCCTGGTGGTCAGTGTGTGTCATAGCAACCAGTCGATCGGTTGTTGGGTCGTTGGGTCATTCGGTCGCTTAAGCTTTTATATGTATAGGTGGATAGATAATATATCATGACCAAGTAAGGTGCATTTCAGGAATGCAAGGTTGGATTAATAGTCAATGAATTCACTATATTTATAAACTAAAAATTATAAATGATACTATCATCTCAATGATGCAGAAAAAAAGCATTAGACAAAAAATCCAACATCTATTCTTGATATAAATTATCAGCAAACTAGGAATTAAAGGAAACTTCCTCAACGTAAAAGTCATTTATGAAAAAATTTATAGTTAACATTGTACTTAATGATAGAAGACTGAATGAATGCTTTATTTTTGAGATCAGGAATAAGGCAAGGTTGTCTGATCTCATCACTTCTATTCAACATTATACTTGAGTTTCTATCCTGTGCAATAAGGCAAGAAAAAGAAATAAAAAAACACCCAAATTGGAATGGGAGGGAACAAAAGGTATCTTTATTTTTAGAGATGATCATCTATGTAGAAAGTATTATGGAATCTACATAAAAGTTCATAGAACAGATAATTGCATTTCTATATGTTAGCAATAAACAGTAGCAAATTAAAAAGTTAAACTGCTATTTATAATAACATCCCATGATATACTTAGGATAAATCTGAAACAGGATGGGTAAGACTTATACACTAAAAACTATAAAATACTACTGAGAAATTAAAGAAGATCTAAATAAATGGAAATATATAGTGTGTCATAGGTTGGAAGACTCAACATAGTTGTGATGTCAATTCTCCCCATGACAAAACACCCTTTAAAACGTTTATTAAAGTTTGTCCAGCCTACAAAGCTGTCCTCCCATTTACTGTCCCATCTTCTTTACCTCGAGCATCTCTAAACTTGCCAATTCAGCCTTTTAGAGTCTAGATTCTCATGAAAAAGGAGATGCTGAGTATTTTTCATTATTTGGACTTAGAGTCAAATGGGCCAGAATTCATTTTTACATCTACGGGAAGGGAAAGAACAGGTATGAGATTTTATACGTGTACATGTATAGGCATATCAGTAATTGAACTTCTAGGCTGAACTTTGAGACCCAAGAACTCTCTCATTAATAAAGTGCAAGCAAAAGAGGTAGAAGAAGCAGTGGAAATAAAAGACTTTTAAACAAGTTGTAAAAAGGTTGTGGTCTGTGAGCTTCACTGACGGCTCTTGTCCTGATTGGCTTTACTGTCCGGTCCCATTGGGTCAAGATGGCCTTTCTGGCCCCCTCCCACTTTCCTGGTCCCATAAGTCGAAACTGATATGGGCTACAAGGACCAAAGAACACCTGCAGCGCCAGCTGGGGGTCAGTCAGGAAGAGCCATGGTATGTTAGGCTTGGCCCCTATGAAGGAGCCCAGCTCGTCCATGTATGTGACGTAATCTGTCTGCAAAGTCTGGCTTTGTCCAAACCTGAGGAAAGAAAAGAGCATATAGGAATGAGTTGTAAACAGAAGCACCGATTTCTTATTTTCTATCTCAGAAAAACTCAAATTTTAGCACCTCTAGTAACACCCACACGCCTCTCTTTTGCCACAACATTAAATTTATTATTTGTTCTTTGGCTATAAATAAGCTTTTACTTTTCTTTCCTTCCTAATTTCTACTCAACTTTGATGTCATTTTAGGCTTTTGCCTCTGGCCATGTGGCCTGAAGTGAACTGGGTTCCCAATTTGGCTGATTAATTTAGTTTTCTCTTTAATACATGACTCTTCTGTTTTTAAAATTTATTTTTAACTCTAGTTGACATATGATTGAATACTCTGGATTCATCCATGTTGCAAATGGCAAGATTTTATTATTCTTTTGTGGCTGAGTAGAATTCCATTGTATAAATGTACCACATCTTCTTTATCTCTTCATCTATTGATGGACACTTACGATGCCGCCATATCTTGACTATTTTAAACAATGCTGCAATGAACATAGGGGTGCATATATCTTTTAAGATTATTGTTTTCATTCTCTTCAGATAAATACCTCAAAGTGGAACTGCTGGGTCGTACTGTAGTTCCATTGTTAATTTTTTGAGGAATATCTACTGATATTCCTCGCCTACACTTGTTACTTGCTGTCATTTTGGTAATAGCCATTTTGACAGGTATAAGGTGATATCTCATTGTTGTTTTGGTTTGCATTTCCCTGATGATTAGTGATGTTGAGTATCTTCCATGAGTCCATTGGCCATCTGCATATCTTTGCAGACATGTCTGTTCAGGACCTCTGCCCATTATTGAATCAGATTTTTTTGTTTTTGCTATTGAATTATATGAGTTCTTTATATATTTTGGATAGTAACCTCTTATTGGACATATCATTTACAAATATCTTCTCCCATTCAGTAGGTTGCATTTTTGTTTTATTGATGGTTTCTTTCACTGTGCAAAAGCTTTATTTTTCTTAAATTTATTGGGGTAACTTTGGTTAATAACACAAATTTTAGGTGTACAGCTTTATAATATAACATCTGTATACTCTATTGTGTGCTCAACATCCCAAATCTAATCTCCTTCCATTATCTTGTTTACCTTTTTCATCTTTCCAGCAACCCCCTTCCTCTCTGGTAACCAACATTCTGTTGTCTGTATCTATGAGTTTTTTGTTTGTTGCAAAAGCTTTTTACTTTGATCTAGTCCCATCTGTTTATTTTTCCTTTTGTTGCCTTTACCCAAGGAAAAATGTTAAAAAAACATTGCAAAGACTGATGTAAAAGCATTTACTGCCTTTGTTTTCTTCTAGGAGTTTTATGGTTTTAGGACTTACATTTAAGTCTTTAATCTTATTGTAGATAAGTTTATTTTTGTATATAGTGTAAGAAAATGGCCTAGTTTCAGGTTTTCTTGCATTTGTCTTGTTTTGCCAACATCATTTATTATTGAGACTGTCTTTTCCCCCATTATATATTCTTTCCTCCTTTGTTGTAGATTAATTGACCATAAGCATGGGTTTATTTCTGGGCTCTGTATTCTGTTCCATTGATTTAGGTATTTGTTTTTGTGTCAGTACCCTACTGATGTGGAGTACAATTTGAAGTCACAGAGGGTAATACCTCCAACTTTGTTCTTATTTCTCAAGATTTCTTTGGCTATTCAGGGTTTTTTTGTGGTTCCATATAAAATTTAAGATTATTTGTTCTAGTTCTGTGAAAAACACCATTGATATTTTTATAGGGGTTGTATTAAATCTGTAGATTACTTTGGGTAGTATGGACATTTTAATATTAATTCTTCCAATTTATGAACACTGTATATAATTCCATTTATTTGTGCCTTCTTCAATTTCTTTCATCAGTATCTTATAGCTTTCTAAGTACAGGTCTTTCGCTTCCTTGGTCAAATTTATCCCTAGGTATTTTATTATTTTTGATGCAGTTGTACGTGGAATTGTTTTCTTAATTTCTCTTTCTGATTGTGTGTTATTTGCATGTAGAAATGCAACAGATTTCTGAATATTAATTTTATATCCTGCAACTTCACTGAATTCACTTATTTGAATAGTTTTTTGGTGAAATCATTAGGGTTTTCTATACAGAGTATTACATTATCTGCAAATAGTGACAGTTTTTCTTCTTCCTTTTCAATCTGGATACCTTTTATTTCTTTTTCTTGTCGATCACTGTGTCTAGGACAGACATGTGGCTAATGAGAAAGAAGCTCTTCGGGAAAGTGTTATAATCATTTCTCAACCTCAGCACTACTGGCATTTTGAACTGGACACTTCTTTGGACTTTGCCACATGTCTCCTGGGGGGCAAAATCACCCATTTGAGAACTTAGTCTTATACAGGAGAAATGTAATGACTATTATTTTCCCACCTAATATTGTTTGATTATAGTCTTCTAATTGTTTCATTAGCAAGTACAACTTCTTACCACTTGAGTTTCTTCCCCATTTTCATATCAATATCATCCATCATTTCCTTTGTAGTTGGCAGGGTACATGAGTCTAGAGAAGAAATGAAGAGAGAAATATTGAAAAAGGCAAATCAGAAATGTATAATTGACACATGATGAATTTTATTCAGTATCTTTAGTAGAATAAAAATTCATAGAAAGAAGATTTGAGAAGCAAGTGAAACCTGCTTTGGGAATCACAAAGCTGGTCTGCATTGAGATAGTGACAGCGGAAGGGTTCGTAGCTTTAAATCACCCAATCTCATATTCCTGTGGCCTTATGGAGGGCCTCATCCTCAATATACTCAGGAACCTTCATGCACATAATAGCTAGAAGAGTTTCTTCAAATTTCTTGTCTACCTCCTCTTATTAAGGATTCTTTCAAGAAATAATCTGGTGAAATAGTTTACTCTTCAGGTACATGGCAATGAAAATGGGACAGTAGACAGAAGCATGGTTTTTTTCAGAATCAGCCTGCAGCCAACGAGGATATTGTAAGGTCTATAAATATCTAATCACTATGTTGTACACCCAAAACTAATATGTTATTGTATGTCAACTGTAATTGAAAAATAAAACATTTTTAAAAGGGGGCAGCAAAATCTTTTTTATTTTTTTTGTGATTTTCACCACATCATCCGAGGTTTTTTCCAATTGCTGATGGTAGCTCGTTGGCCTTTGTAACAATGGCAAGAAGTTATTGTGACATTCACAGCGTACAAACACATCCCAGTCCCTGTTAGCATATTATCTCAGCGTAGTGGTGCACTGTGGTCAGATATTCGCTGTACTTCTATTAGAATTTTAATCATGTTGTTTGATGTTGTGTCCTAAGTGCCAAGATAGAGCCTGGCACATAGTTGGTGCTCAAGTAATATTTGCTGAATGAATAAATAATACCCTTTGTTTCTTATAAATTTTGGGGGGGTGTTATATACTGTGTCCAATCTTCCTACAATACCTCAGGCATGAGGCACTGTTGTGCCTTTCAAGAGAAAAGACAATAGGAGTATTTTATAGGGGAGCAATGTTACAAAAGATCACATGACAGGGCTTTTAGCGGTAATTCTCCTTCGAGGTACACATAAAAGAAAAGCTAATTTATCCACAACATTTTTAGAAAACATATATATACACTCTATGATTATAACGCTTTCTTCATTACCTGTAGTCTAAGCTTTTATGAATAGTATGTTAAGTAAGGTATTCCTATATTGGCCAAGATTCTTTTTTTTTTAAATATATTTTATTAATTTTTTACAGAGAGGAAGGGAGAGAGATAGAGAGTTAGAAACATCGATGAGAGAGAAACATCGATCAGCTGCCTCCCGCACATCTCCTACTGGGGATGTGCCCGCAACCCAGGTACATGCCCTTGACCGGAATCGAACCTGGAACCCTTCAGTCCGCAGGCCGACGCTCCATCCACTGAGCCAAACCGGTTTCGGCTTGGCCAAGATTCTTGAACCCTTGAATGAAAGGCTACTACTCTTAATGACAGTGATGATCAATATAATTGGAATAAATTAAATCAATATATTTGAGACATTGCCTTTTCCCATGTAATTCTTGTATTCTTGATTTTTTCACTTGTAGCCCAAAGGGGAGAAGATTGTTCATAGAGTAGGAGTGAGCTGACATTGTTATTCTGACACACATGGATAGCAAGAAGACCTCCAGCATGTACTTGACATGTCCTTTCCAACCTTTGCCATGTCCTTTGACATTTCAGTGACCCACTGCTATCCTTCTCTTGCTTACAGCCTTTCAAAGTCCTTCCAATTCTCCCACTAGAAGTCTAAGCTCTTTAACACAGCTTATATGGGCCTTCCGCACCCTGGTTCTTTCCTCCATTTCTTGCCACTCCCTGCCTCTGCTTTATATTGCCTCCCACCAAAATGTTTCTGGATCCTCACACACTTTATGCTGTTCTCACATTTATGCCTTTCCCTCTTCATGGAATAACTCACTGACTAGCTCCCCTCACCGGAAAACCCTAAGGTTTCCCCTATTGTGGCATTTCCCTCACCCTACTTTAAATTCTCTGAGGTCAAGCAGCATGTCTATCTGGTCCCCTTTACGTATATCTCTAGCACCTAGCTTGGTATCTCAGTAAACGTTTGCTGACTGACTGAATGAAAGAATGGCCCACCTACTTGCAAACACTTTAGCAGCCCAGCGGGCTTGCTGGTCCGCTGTGGGGATGGCAGCCCCAAGGGACTGGACAAAGCCAATCACGGCCAAGGTTGGCTTCTCCATCATTGGGGGGAAGATGCCTTTAAACAAGGTGACCTCATTGTTTCTGCTCTTGATGATGGAGTCATCAAGGAAGGGGTAGGCGTATGCATAGCCTGTCGCAAAGATGACAGAGTCAATGGCCTCAAACACGGTCCCATCCTCAAACACGGCTGAGGTCTCTGTGAACTCCTTCACACCAGGCTTGATGGACAGTGTGCCACACAGGATGCGTGATGGGAGCTCATCATTGAACACAGGCTCTTTCCTCAGGGCACTGTGCAGAAACAAGAGACAAGGCCTCTGCTGTAAAGTACATCATTTCCAAGAGATATCTACAACAGCCCTTAGTATTGCAACCAAATTTGAGCAGGTGAACATCAGCATGAGGACAACGGAACTCTCTACTTTTGGGTAAATCCTTTCCTGTTGCCTAAAGCAGTTCCTAAGAATTTCTGTCTGAGCTGCCTCTTTTGGTGCCTGGAAACTTGAAAATGCTCTTATGGGTATGTACGCTATTTGGAAACTCATCAAATGGGTTAGAATAACACTAATTTGGAGGCATAATAAAGTGGTTGAGTGTTGACTCTGGAACTAGATGACCTAAATGTATAACCTAGCTCCATCTCTTTCTGGTTGCTACTTCTCTGCACTTGTTTTCTTCAGTGTAAAATGGAGATAACATAGAATCTACCTCATGAGGTAGCTCTGAGAATGAAACAATGTTCTATAATGCACTTAAAAGAGTGCCTGGCACACGAGAGCATCATTATTATAAGTGAACTATTACTGTAGCTGAGGTCTCATCATACGTGAGGAAATCAGATTTTTTGTGGTGGGATGTTTTATTGCCATGCCTTTCATCAACTGTGGTCACAGAAGAAAGTATAACAACTTGGATACTGGACTTCTGTTGCCAAAATTCTAGGCCTTTTTTTTTATGATCTTCTTCATTTTGAGTTAACTTTCAGGGATTTGGGAATTTCTTCTATCTCAAATCCTAAGTAACTTTTTAAATCTTAGAATTTGTCCCTATACTTCCACACTGTTCTCCACCTCTCTAAACCTGCAATCTCTTCTTTTACCTTATAAGGTGACAACAAGTAGGTCAGTGAAACCTATTTTTCTCTCCCCTTTTCCACCTCTGCTCTCCAAGGCAGGAGTGAGAGTATGTCAATACCTTAGGCTATTTGGAACCCTTTCTAGGAAGGAGCTTAGTTCTTAGTAGTAGACTTCCAAAACTGTGTTTCAGTTGTCTCAAGAACAAAGGCAAAATACAATTTGCAGTTACTGTTACAGGACAAAAAAAAATCTTAACTAGCTCGAGCGTTAGAAGTTCTATTACATTAAACATAATTTTAAATGCATGAAATCACCTTTTCTTTTTTCTTTAGGGGCCTAGCGGTCTGCCAGACTAGGTAGCATACGTGCTGTGGAGTGAGGCTCTGGCTCCCAAGCCTGGCATTTGCTATTTCAATTTCCAGTTCCCTCTTATTTTTCCTTAACCCGTTTCTCTAAACACAATGAAACACGTTTGCTAGCGTGGGCCAAATATAAAATTTCTCTGTGGATCCTCTCTTTTCTTACCCATTTAATTTTTTTTCCTGTTGATACAGTGATTCTTCTACCTAGAATGCCTTTCTCATTAGAAGGGGTTGGGCTCTGTCTCCATAGAGAAACACATACATGAATCTCTTTACATTTATCGACTTCATCAGTTCCGTGGATCTCAAATACCTGGTGTGTCCCATGCCCTCTGACCATCCTGAAAAAATGCCAACTCTTCCATGGAGGAGGCGGTGTGTGCTTTTGTTTTGAGACTTCCTACTTGCTAAGACATGTTAATTGCTCCATAGAACCATATTAAACATTTGAGGCTATTAAGAACCAATATTTTGTGAAGCTTTATAGTTTACAAAGTAAGTTGTATATATTTTTAATCTTACTGAATACCACAACAGTCTCGAGGAGTAAGTATTATTATTTCTATCCCCATTCACCCATAAGCATAGACAAGATATTCCTTAAAAAAACACACACCACAATTTAGCCCTAGCCAGTTTGGCTCAGTGGATAGAGCGCTGGCCTGTGGAGCAAAAGGTCCTGGGTTTGATTCCAGTCAAGGGCATGTACTTTGGTTACAGGCTCCTCCCTGGCCCAGGCCCTGGTCAAGGTGTGTGCAGGAGGCAACCAATTGATGTGTCTTTTTCACATCGTTGTTTCTGTCTTTCCTTCTCTCTTCCACTGTCTCTAAAAATCAATGGAATATCGGATAAGGATTAAAAAAACAAAAAAACCCCCCACACAAATTATGCCCAGTCAGTGTTGCTCAGTGGTGGAGCATTGACCTATGAACCAAAAGGTCAGGGTTTGATTTCTGGTCGGGGCACGTGCCTGGGTTGTGGGCTTGATCCAGTAGGGGGCATGCAGGAGGCAGCCAGTCAGTGATTCTCTCTCATCATTGATGTTTCTATCTCTCTCTTCCCCTCCCTTCCTCTCTGAAATCAATAAAAATATATTTAAAAAATCACAAACAGAGTTTATGAGTTGGCTCAGTCCACAAACCTCTGTCTAGATTGTAGCTACCACAACCAAATCCTGCACATCAGGGTGATCTAGCTGCCTGCTCCATCCCCTTTGTACTCTTCCATATGCCTTTCCCCACTTGACTAATTTCAGTAAGATTTTTATCCCATACCTGATCTCTGGGTTTACTGCGTCTCCTATATAGTCCTCCATTTAATCCCACCAGCCTCAGTGAAATAACTAAAGTAAGATCTAGAGAGGAAAAATTCCACTTAAACTAGAGCCCCACTCTTTTGAATGATAAGTATGTGTTATTTGCAGTACCCATTTAAAGGCATCAGGCCGTAGTTCTCATGCTTAAAGCATGTTGTGTTCATCTTCTTCACATATAGCCAGTCAGAGAGGAATGAAGGAAGGGCATTCTGGAGAAAGGATGCAAACCGGGTAATGTACACCATGTCCCAAGGATAGCCGTCCTCCCAAACCCGGCTCATGACCCAGGAACCGCTTCTGGTGCTGATCATGACCTGGTGGGGGAAGCAACATTGATTTCAATATCATTCTGTGAGAAGTAAGCAGATACAACAGAATTCTATGGACATATCCATGTATTTATTTCCTTTACTATCCAGGCAAGAGCACCCCTAAAAAGGTGGGTTCATAATTGAAACCAGGTAGAGGCAGACCTACTCCCCCCTCCACCCTAGAGGGCTAGTGCATAGTTGTTGAAAGAATGAGAACCTACTATCTCAGAACCAGAGGGCTCTATATTCAGCCCACAAACATGTTTCATCTTCATACACTCAGAGAATAAGATGGTAGGTCTGGTAGAACAGTGGACCTCAGTGGTGGAGTTGCTGGGTTGTGTGTGGGAAATGTAGCTAAATCTCTAGCTGAAATGAGGCTGAGGAGATGCCAAGGATTGAATTCTGTTCTCTGTCCCTGGCTTCCTTTGCCATTTCTTTCTACACACCTACCCAGCACCTTGTGGGGCAGCCCACAACATGGCAGCTGCCTCAGCCTGGAGTCAAGCCCGGCTGTCTGCCTATTGTACCACTTTTGTAATAACCCAAGGGAAAATGACTTTAAAAATCCTAAGCTTTTCTTTCCATATATTTACAAATTTATTTATTGAGCACCTATTTCCTTAAAAACATGCTGTTTCTTCAGGGTCTACTGGTCATGTATGATGCAGCCTGGAGTCCTCTGGGAAGCCTTCCTTGACTCCATCCAGGCTACGTTAGGTTCTGCTTTCATGGTGCTGCCACTGCCACAGCTAATGTCGCTGATGTCTCATTATTTCCTTTTGCAATGGTGTGCATACCTGTCATCCCAACTCCACCCATTGCCTGCTCCTTGAAGTCAGGCAGTAGTCTGACTTGTTTGTGTGTTTGTTTATAAAAAGTGCCTGTGCCCTGCCGGTGTGGCTCAGTGTTTGAGCATCAATCCATGAACCAGGAAGTCACGGTTCGATTCCTGGTCAGGACACATGCCGAGGTTATGGGCTCGATCCACAGTAAGGGGTGTGCAGGAGGCAGCCAATCAATGATTCTCTCTCATCATTGCTGTTTCTATCTCTCTTTCCCTCTCCGTTCTTCTCTCTAAAATAAATAAACAAAAAAACAAATCTGAAACTCCTACATTAAAAAAAAAAGTGCCTGCCCTAACCGGTTTGGCTCAGCGGATAGAGCGTCGGCTTGCGGACTGAAGAGTCCCAGGTTCGATTCCGGTCAAGGGCATGTACCTTGGTTGTGGGCACATCCCCAGTAGGGAGCGTGCAAGAGGCAGCTGATGGATGTTTCTCTTTCATCGATGTTTCTAACTCTCTATCCCTTTCCCCTCCTCTCTGTAAAAAATCAATAAAATATATTTTTAAAAAAGTGCCTGATATTGGTTGAGCAGTAGCTGTTGAATAGATAAACAGTAGTAAGAACTATACCTTGTGCATCTTCCAGACCTTCAGGGTGGTAAGTGATAAGAATTATTATTATTAAATAAGTAAAGGTAGAGCTTGACTAGCCACCAGTTTCCTTGGAGGTGATAAAATTAGTAAGAAATGCGCACTTGCATATATGTATAGCACACGCACTTACCTCTGGTTCCAGCAGAATGCACTTCCATATGAGCATGGCCGCATTACCTTGCTTCACAGGGAGAATGTCTATAGTCTCCCCTGATTTAATGGGCATATATAGCAGGGGGATTCCTTGTGGTAAGACATGGCAAACACCATCCTCAGTGTTTGGTTTAGTAGCACAGCCATACTCCAGGTGTGTTTTCCCCAAACCTTTCTGTTCGTTTACCTGTGTAGCCAGACGACTGAGCTCCACAGCAATGTCACATCCCGAGTTCCCCAGGCCAATCACAAGGACCCTCTTCCCCTTGAAGGCTTCTGGGCCCTTGTACTCCCGGCTGTGGAGGTAGTGGCCCTGAAACTGGTCTAGGCCTAAGTAGAACATGGGGAATAGTTTGAGTTGATTTGAGAAGAAATTATAAAGACTCACATATTTTGATATTTTTTATTTTTAAACCTCCTATTAGCAGTCTTAATTTTTAAAAACAGTCCCTATTTGAAATGCATTTATCCTTTTGATGGTTTTTGATAAGAAACCTTCAAATAGTTACTATTAGTGCCTTTAAGGAACCCTTAAGATAAGAGAACTTCTATTTTGGTAATCCTCACCAAGGACATCCCCCCGCCCCCAACATTGATTTTTTAGAGAGAGTGGGAGGGAGGCGGAGAGAGAGAAACATTGATGTGAGAGAGACACATCAGTTGGTTGCCTCCTGCATGCACCCAGACCGGGCCCAGGGATCGAGCCTACAATGGAGGTATACACCCTTGACCAGAATCGAACCTGGGACCCTTCAGTCTGTGGGCTGGCACTTTAACCACTGAGCAAACTGGCTAGGGTGAGACGTCTATTTTGATAATAGCTAATATTTATTGAGAACTTACTGTGGGCTGGGCCTTCTGCTAAAGGCTTTATATATTTTAACCATTTAATCTTGATAACATTTCTGAATGATAGCCATTGGTATTATCTCAATTTTAAAAGACAAGGAAATTGAGACAAATAAGTGGCTTACTAAATTCACGTGGTAAGGAACCAGTGGAATAAGGAGTTGAGGCCAGGTGTTCTAAGCCTACACTATTGTAAGCCTAAAGGATATATACTGCCTCTTAACATTAGTGGTTTTGACCTATTTTCCCAGAATCTCTACTCTTTTAATTATCTTGGCCTATGAACATCATGCCTTGAGTTGGGAACTCTAATATTTTTGAGTGGACATGTGTTTCTGTTGGAAGGAAGGAAGAAAGGCTGTTTATGTATTGTATTATTTGACATTTGCTACTTTTGTATAGTAATGGAGTGTGCCAACACACACACACACACACGCACATACACGCACGCACACTGAGAATTTTAAAGTTAATTTGCAAAATGTGGATATATATGAAATTAGCAAACCCAAATTTCCTCTATAAATAACAAGTGTGTTTATGTTATAAATAAGAAAATGACTTTCTTCAAACAATTTTGCAGTTGGACTCTATTTTTGTGAATGTATCACTTCACTCAGAGATCCCATGTGCTGTCAGGACTTACATTCGAGTCTAAGATATGACCTGTGTCTTCATCTTAACTCTGACTTACAGGTCCTTGATCCATTTAGTATAGAGGTCCAGGAGGCCAATTATTACTACATTTCACATAACATCAAACTTAAAAATTCTGTTTTGAAATCTTTGAGACCTTAAGAATAATCAATATACAATCTATGGAAAGATCTATTTCAACATTGATGTTTGTGTGTAAGTCCCAAAATTATTACATATTTCCCAAACTTACCAGGAAGAGAATCATTTGGCAGATTGGGGTACACGTGATGTCCGGAACAAACCATTACAGCATCAAAAATAGTTGATTCCTGCTTCCCGTTCTTTTCTGAAACAACTTCCCATTGGCCAGTAACTAAGAAGCTGGGACATTTCTTTACACTAGTAACCAGGGTCTTAAAGAAAATCAGAAAGAAATTTATTCTAGTTTTAATTCTGTATTTAACATTTTAGCCGTGTTTCTGTGGAGGAAATAACTGTTGTGAGCTCTCCTGGTCATTGAGACATATATGGGAAGACATTCAAATAGGAGTCACAGTGAATCTGCAAATCTCACGGGGAGAATTCCTTACTGGGGTATCTTTACTCTTTTGACAAGAAGTTAGTAAATTTGGGATATCTAACAGTGGGTATTCTGGAGGAAAACGCCATTTGCAGTCTGCCATCCTCCACGACGTTCATGACTTCTTCCTCTTTGTTCTCACTTCCCATCTGTTCCATATGTACGAGAATGTCTTAGGGTTCACGACAGTCTCTCCTTTGCTCTGAATAGATACTACTCTTCCTTTGGAAATATTAGCCACTTTCACAGTATCATTATTATGTAAGTATATGTAAAAATCAAATATTATATACAATTGCAATCATGTTTATTATAATTAATTAATTTTAATTTATAACATTTATTATAATTAATAATCATAATTGGGACAATAGATAATATAATTTTATTTACTGTTATTTGACACAACAAATAAAATTATATATGTAATCCAACATCATAATTTTTCTGATTGTTTTTTGATGTATCTGTGCTCTGTATTTAACAGTAAAGAACTGAGGTTAAGAGTTCTAAACACAGGTAAAGCATTGATGTTACTTACAGAGTCAGTGCCTCGGTGCCATAATTCCCAAGGCTCCTGGTCTAAGGAGCTAAGTGGGTGGACAATGCTGGAAAAAACTGTATTAATCATTCATTTAAGTTGCTACTTTCTTCATAATGGAAGAATTTCTAATGAATGCCATGCTTTCTTGAGCCACAAAGTATTGACACAAATAAGAACTAGAGAATTTGAGATTGCTGCTAAAATATGAGAGCACGAGGGTGGAATGCACACTGTGACAGCATTTCCTGTGGCATTTTCACAGCTCTCAGAGATTCATGGGGAACATGTTTAGGGACAAGGACAAAACAAAACACATCAATAATGCATGAATACTTTACAGTCTGCACCAACACAGCTTACCTCCAGTGGGGGCGGTGTCCAACCATTTGGCTCTGATTTCTCTAGGTGAGTGCTGTGCCCTTGCTTTCTCTCTAACCCATACACATTTTGATGTCAACAGCACAAGTTACAAGGCTCATACCTCAAACTGTATATATTTTAAAAGATTCTTCTTTTCAGCAAATGTCCTTATGTATTCCTGGAGCTTGCCATGGTGCATGAAGTTGGGGTAATCCTCAGGGTACGGGAAGTCCGGAAAGCACATCATCTCCTTGGAAGAGTTGGTGAATACAGACGGGTAAATGCTGGCTCTGTCTTCTTCTACATGTTCCTGGAAGAAGAACAAAGCTTCAAAAGGAAAACAAGAATGCTGTGGCCCTTAGTGGACATTCAGTGCTCCGATGACTGAAAGCTTTTTAATATGTAAAAGAAAATAATAAAACCTCCCAAAGACCCATGAAAAAAATGAACAGGTCTCTGTAAGATCTGGAAAGAAAGCCATAGCCCCTGGCTCAGAGTGGGCCACTGTCAACCTTAGTCCTCTTATTCTAATAACCCCCAGTATCAGCTCTGTTTTTTCAGTCCCATAGGGTTTTCTTTCTTTTTTCAATCAGAGCAGTGATTCTGATCTGACACTTATGTTAAACACTCTCTCTCTCTCTCTCTCTCTCTCTCTCTCTCTCTCTCTCTCTCTCTCTCATCCAAAGGAGGCTGCAGCTTTTAGCCTACTTAATTGACTATATGGTGCTCAGCAAACTCTTCAACAGCAATAGAACCCTCTGTTGAAGTGGTTTCCCAACTTGGGTGAAATCAGAATCACCTTAGACCATAGATTCCTGGTACTACCCCCAGAATTTCTGACTCAGTGTGTCTGGGATGGAGCCTGAGAATTTGCATTTCCAACTGTTAGGCAATTGTTGATGTGGCTCGTCCAGGGACCGCATTTTTTGGAAGTGAACTCTGTGCTTGAGGAGTTCCCTAGCTCACCAATTAGCGGGTTTCACTCTTTACCAGGCAACATAGGAAACCAGAAGCCATAGCACTTGTGTTCCATGGGCACTTCACTTTAAAGTCACTGTGTAATGGAAAAGCAGCTTCTTTTGAGAAGTGGTTGAAGGCTTAATTGAAAAGTCAACATTTCCTCTCTGTTGCAAGCACAGGGCAGAAGTTCACACAATAGGCTGCCTTAGAAGTACCTTCAAAAGTTGGCAGCCCCAGCTTCCCCAAATCCTGAGGGAACTCCCATGGAATGATGGAAAAGAAAGGAATGTCATGTTGCTGTTGGACTCAAGATGTCTGTCTCCTGCCAGCCCCAACTGATGTCGGGAAGATTGAGACAAAAAGTACTGGAAAGAATTGGGAAGATTGTGTCTCTTGGGGCTGCCCGAGGCCTCAGTGTTTTCCCTGAAGTTGGAAATAACACTTCGTCTTCTCATGGCTGCTGTACGCTCACATTTTAACTTTTTAAACCTCAGTTGGAAGTTTCTGCTAAGGTCAGAAAGAGAAGGCTCATGCTTGGGATGTTCTCACGTCTGTCTTCCCTGTTCCCCACAGCTGGTGCCTTTCATTGACAGTTAAGAGAAGAAGGGTTGAAGGAGGTTTCTCAGCTGCCCATTGAAGGCAGGGAGGGCTGAGCTGCAGGCTGGGGACTAGTTAAAAAAAATGTAAGCTTCTGCTCTTGAATTATTTCCATGTTGAATGAATCTATGCCCTTTGGCCCCTGGACCCCAGCCAATCAGAACACAGGGAGAAGAATGTTTGTCCCACAGCTCCTTGGATTTTTTCCCCCCTAAGAGGCTGTTCTCCAAAACAAAAGGAAATAGATGTATTGTATAACAACAGACAGTTGCTCCAGAAAGCTCCCATTTTCATTATTTCAATATGTTGGGTGGTTCAGTAAGGCAGAAATGAAGCTCAGACTCCGCCTCTGGCTGAGAGAGCTTGCCCTAAACCCAGAGATCCAAGCAGCTGCAGGCAATTTCTCACCGCCTGCCTGGAGTTATCACTGCATCCATGTCTCATCTTTGCTGCTAGAACATAAGCAACTTGAGGGCAAGGTCAGAGGCAAGTTCAAGAATGCTGTACGTGCATTTTAGTAGTCTGCCTTGATCTCCTTTCGTTTTCCATCTCTGCTTATCAGTCTCATTTCTCTTGATCTAAATGTATCCTTGAGGTCCAGCTCAGAAATTGCCTCCTCCCTCATGCCTTTCCTTGCCCTCTCCCTCACCAACTGGAAATCATCTCCCTCCCCCATGCTCTGATGGTCTTCACTGCCCTCCTCACATGTTCACTTGTGTATAGCTATCCTAATGCTTCTTTTCTCTCTGCTTTTGAAATACTAGCTGCCTGCCATACCTCTAATCTGCAGCTATACTTAACACAGTGCCATATACATAATTACACAAATATGTATATTTGTTGAATGAATAAATGAATGGATAAATAGAACAAAAGTTCAGATAGTTCTGTTTCCCCCCTTTACAGCCAAAATATTCTGACCTATTGTACTCAGGTTGTTGATCAAGCTCTTATTTCAGCAGATTAAAATTGTTTGAGGCCAGGAGGCCCTGTTAGAGAGTATGTGAAACTTAAAACATGCTCATACTCAACCTGCTAGTGTGTAAACCCAATTTGGCTTTTATTTTATAGGAAAAGCACACAGTGAAAAGTTCAGAATGATCAGGTTTCTTTCTTCTGGAACACCTTTGCCTAACAGGACTTGCAACATGATAGCTTATATAATACATTTTTCAAAAATCCCTCTCTGATCATACATTGTACCAAGCCACTTTTCTTTGAAAAGAAGGAAGGATTGTGATATGCGGAGGGGGCTAAAGTTTACAGTATTTGTAATGTGTATAGCCACATAGGGCCTTTGATATAATTTTGCTTATACACATGACCTCATGGAAAGGATAGCACAGAGTCTGACTTTGCATCTTACCGACCTATCATCTGATCTGGCTGCAACTGGTTAATTTGGACCCCTGGGTCCACCATGTTCAGTGCCTTCTCTGGAGTGCTGGTTACCCTATCTAGAAACCTCTTCCACCTGGTACTGTCACCCCGTTGGACACTGGGCATCTGCAGGGTGCCATTCACAGGCTACAGTGGGAATGGCACTCTCTGCAGTGTGCCACACAGTGGACATCCTTCAAGTCTCAGCCAACAGCCATCTGTGCAGGAAGTTTTCCCTAACCTGCTGAGATTTCAGTAGTCCACCCTCTTCTAAATCTCAAGGCACTTGCTCATTAAGTTAACAGTCACCACGTTGACAATCTAGTTGTTGTAAGGTTCCATAATCTCATATTTGAAACTCTTGTGGCCACATATATTTTAGAATTTATAGACTTGGGGATGATTTTCCATAACACTCCTTTTGAGATCTGGGTGGGTGGACGGAGCACCCTATAAATAAAATGCAATAAATTCTGCAAAGAAACACAAAGTGGAACAAGTGAAGACTATAAATAGCCTTGTGGGTTCAGCTCATGCTTTGTAAGACTTTAGGACACATTTGCTATCAAAGGAGCTTTTGCCCATTTTTTAAAATATATTTTATTGGTTTTTTACAGAGAGGAAGGGAGAGGGATAGACAGTTAGAAACATCCATCAGCTGCCTCCTGCACACCCCCTACTGGGGATGTGCCCGCAACCAAGGTACATGCCCTTGACCGGAATCGAACCTGGGACCCTTCAGTCCGCAGGCCAACACTCCATCCACTGAGCCAAACCAGTCAGGGCTTTTTGCCCATTTTTGATAAAATGATTGTGGACCTAAATGATGGCTTACTTCACCAGATGGAGCAGAAACTATTTATGTAGAGTGACTATGTCACCTATATTAGTCATCTTACTACCTAGTACACAACTCTGCCAAAATAGATGCTCAAGCAGCATTTAATTGTTGCTAATGAGATAACAGAGAACCATTTCATGATTTAGGCAAAGCTGGCCATATCTCCCTGAGAAAATGTAAATAAAGAAAACTGGCCCAGCTGGCGTGGTTCAGTGGTCGAGCATCGACCTTTGAACCTGGAGATCATGGTCAGAGCACAGGCCCAGGTTGTGGGCTCAATCCCCAGTGTGGGGCGTGCAGGCAGCAGCCAATCAGTGGTTCTCTCTTGTCATTGATGTTTCAGTCTCTCGCTTCCTCTCCCTTTCTCTCTGAAATCAATAAAAATATATTGAAAAAAGAAAAATAAGAAAATGGAATTCTTTTTTTTTAAATCCTTACCTGAGGATATTTTTCCATTGATTTTTAGAGAAACACATCGATTGGTTGCCTCCTGCATGTGCCCAGGGCCCTTGACCAGAATTGAACCTGGGATCCTTCGGTCCCCAGGCCAACACTCTACCCACTGAGCAAAACAGGCTAGGGCAGAAAAGCGAATCCTTAAAAGACAATAACAACCTCTTGATGATTTCCCAATGAAAAATAAAAATTAATGATCTTATAACTTATGTAATATTTTCAGGATTATAGGACCACTAATTTTTAAAAAATACGTTTTTATTGATTTTAGAGAGGGAGAAAGAGAGAGGGAGAGAGAGAAACATTGATGTGAGAGTGATACATCATTCGGCTGCCTCCTACATGTCCCCTACCAGGGATTGAGCCGGCAACCTAGGCATGTGCCCTGACCAGGAATTGAAGCAGTGACCTTTTGGTACGTGGGACAACAATCAACCACCTGAGTCACACTGACCAGGACCCCAATTTTTTATATATAAGCTTTTGAGGTGAATACAAATGTGTTCTAAATTCGCACTGATAACGCTCTATTATAGCAACCTGTTGTTGCAGGTTGGGTTATAACAGACCAGGGGAGAATACATTTACAAGGTGAATGATGTGGATATAATTAATGTCTTTAAGCCAAACACATATCATCTACATCCAATAACAATGGTTGGGGAATTCACAACAGAAAAGCTAGATTTTTTTCCAAAGTTGGCTTTTGAAATTTAAAAATTGTGTTTATAATGAATATTTCCTTATTATATTATTTCTACAACAATGAGGCTGAATGGCAGAGGAAATCTGGATTTGGAATTCACAGAGTATTCAATAATCACACAACCAACACACACAATCATTTATAAAAGCTTATAATGCTTTCCCAGTAGACATGAGTTAATTATAGAATCAACCCATTAGAACTGGAAGATACACTAGAGATTACTTAATTTCCAACCTCTGCATTTGACAAATGAGCACTTGAGGTCCAGAAAGAAAAGTGACTTGCCTAAAATCTATCTGCCCAGAAAACCTAAGAGTTGAGACTAGAACTTGGGACTTCTGACCCCAACTAGGTTTTTATTTTCCTTTTCTTCCAGGTTCCTAGGATTTAAGAGCAATAGGTTCAGAATCCTGTCAGTCACACGGGGAGGCAGTGGGGTGATTTTTGTCTAATTACTGACATTAGCACTCTTTGCAGCTTGGAGAGCTGGGCTTTGTCAGACCGGTCACAATCTATAAAAATAAAAGCGCAATGTGCTAATTAGACTGGACGTCCTTCCGGACGACCTTCCGGATGAAGCCGGGCCTGCAGCTGCTGGATCGAGGCAGCCGCCGTGGCTGCGAGGGAGGGATCCAGGCAGCCATCGTGGCTGTGAAGGCCTACTCTTGCATAAATTTCGTGCATCGGGCCTCTAGTGTTTAATAAGCTGGAGACGTCTTTTCACAATAAGCCCTGCTGGTGTGAAATAGTTCTGAATGATTGGACATTAGTGAAATGAGAGAGATGAGATTTTACTTTCCAGATCTGGAACTTTTGTGACCTTCCTCCAAGTCCGAATTAGAACTGATTAGATTTAATTTACTGTATAACCCATCTCCTTTCTCTTGGTGTTCCAGTGGTGTGCCACTCACCGAGAATTTCCACAGGCCTCCAACATCATTGCTCCTTTCGAAGCAGGTGGGCTCCAGCCCCTCTTCCAGACAGCACCGTATGGAGGCCAAGCCACTGACACCAGCTCCAATCACTGCCACCTTCTTTGCCATGCTTTCCTGTCCACAGGGTTAATCAGTCAGAGCTGCTTCAATGGGGTAAAAGATAAGAGTCTTTAGCTTCAAACTCTAGAGCCGTGGTAATTCAATAACTAGCAGAATAAAATGCTTCAGTAGTCAAGTTCCAAAGTCTCATGCACTTTACTGCAAGCCTTGTATACAAAGTCTTGGTTTGGCATTTGAAAGCAACCCATTTCACAAAGCCAAGTGATTCAATGTGAGGGTACTAGGGAGATGAGCCAGATCTCCAGGCACTACAGTTGAGAGCCTTAGAGTTGAGAGCTGAGCTTTTCCTTATCAGCGCTTTTCCCCAGCCGTTATCCTTACCTTTGTTGTTGCTCCGAGGATGGCAGGCCGAGGTTTAAGTGTCAGGATCGTCACCTTAACAGAAGAAACTAGAGAAGCACATTAACAGTTCCAGGGGTCCTCAAACTTTTTAAACAGGGGGCCAGTTCACTGTCCCTCAGACCATTGGAGGGCGGACTATAGTTTAAAAAAAAACTATGAACAAATTCCTATGCACGGTGCACATATCTTATTTTGAAGTAAAAAAACAAAACGGGAACAAATACAATATTTGTATTTGCATGTGGCCCGCGGGCCGTAGTTTGAGGACCCCTGGTTTAGGCTCATCATTATTATTATTTTTTAAACCACTTTTGCGATAGTAAGATTCTAAATCTGGTTTCTTCTCCTAATTATTCAAGATGCCAAACATAGCCGAGACAGTGATTGCTAGAGCAGGAAGGACTTGAAGGTCATCAATCCAGTGCTCTCAATGAAAAATGAAGCAATGGTCACTCCAAGATTAGAAATTGCTTCTTCAAGGTCTCAGAGCCAACAAGTAAAGGTGTCAGAACGAAAACTCAAGCCTTCTGCATGCAATCTATAGGACCACATCACCCCTGCACACTTTGGATGCTTGGCTTAAAGGGACCTTACTCTTATTTCAACGCCTTCCTTTCCCCCAGAGAACCAACAGTTTTCTAAATGTAGAAGAGAATGTCTGTGAAAATGGTTTTTATTGTTGGAAGTATTACAGATGTCTCTTATTTCTCCTGTTGACCCCCCTCCACCCAGCTTCCACCCCCTCCACAGGCTTTCCCCGCACTATTGTTTGCCCATGGGCTATGCATATAATTTTTTTGGTTAATCTCTCCCCTCCCCACTTCACCCCTTCCCTTTGGAATACGTCAGTCTGTTGCATGTTTCAGTGTCTCTGGATCTGTTTTGTCCATCAGTTTATTTTGTTCATTAGATTCCACATATAAATGAGGTCATATGATACTTGTCTTTCTCTGACTGACTTATTTTGCTTAGCATAACACTCTCCAGGTCCCTCCATTCTTTCTCAAAGGGTAAGAGATCATTCTTTTTTACAGATGCATAATATTCCATTGTGTAAATATACCACAGTTTTTTTAATCCATTCATCTACTGATGGGCACTTGGGCTGTTTCTAGATCTTAGCTATTGTAAATAACATTGCTATGAACATAGAGGTGCATACATTCTTTCTGATTTGTGTTTCAAGCTTCTTAGGATATATTCCTAGAAGTGGGATCACTGGGTCAAACGGCAGTTCCATTTTTTATTTTTTGAGGAAGCTCCACACTGTTTTTCACAGTGGTGTGCCAGTCTGCATTTCCACCAGCAGCGTACTACATCCTCGCAGCACTTGTTTATTGAATTATTGATGGTAGACATTCTGGCAGGTGTGAGATGGTACCTCATTGTCATTTTATTTTTCTTTTTTATTTATTTTTTTAAAAATATATTTTATTGATTTTTTACAGAGAGGAAGGGAGAGGGATAGAAAGTTAGAAACATTGATGAGAGAGAAACATCGATCAGCTGCCTCCTGCACACCTCCTAATGGGGATGTGCCCGCAACCAAGGTACATGCCCTTGATCGGAATCAAACCTGGGACCTTTCAGTCCGCAGGCCAACGCTCTATCCACTGAGCCAAACCGGTTAGGGCCTTCATTGTCATTTTAATTTGCATCTCTCTGATAATTAGTGATGTTGAGCATTTTCTATATCTCTTGGCCATTTGTATGTCCTCTTTGGAAAAGTGTCTATTTAGGTCTTCTGCCCATTTTTTAATTGGATTGTTGTCTTCCTTTTGTTGGGTTGTATGAGTACTTTATATATTTTAGAAATTAACCCCTTATCAGATGTATCATTGGAAAATATGTTCTCCCATACAGTGGGTTTTCTTTTCAATTTGATGCTGGTTTCTTTTGCTGCACAGAAGCTTTTTAGTTTGATGCAGTCCCATTTGTTTATTTTTTTTCTTGTTTCTCTTGTTCTAGGTAATGTATCTGTGAAAATTCTGCTTTATGAGATGTCTGATATTTTGCTACCTATGTTTTCTCCTAGGATTTTTATGGTTTCATGACTTAACATTTAAGCCTTTTATCCATTTTGAGTTTATTCTTATGTATGGTGTAAGTAGGTGGTCTAGTTTCATTTTATTGCATGTACCTGTCCAATTTTCCCAACAGCATTTATTGAACAGACTGTTTTTATTCCATTGTATACTTTTGTCTCCATTGTCAAGTATTAATTGAGCATAATGGCTTGGATTGATTTCTGGGTTCTCTGTTGTGATTCATTGTAGGCCATTTTTATAATGTTGATATACCAATCCATGAATATGGTATATTCTTCCACTTGTTTATATCTTCTTCTGTCTCTTTATTCAATAGCCTGTTTTCCGAGTATACATCTTTTATCTCCTTGGTTAAATTTATACTCAAATATCTTAATTTTTTTTTGCAATGGTAAATGGGGTTGTCTTTTTAGTTTCTTCCTGAGATATCATTATTGGTGTTATATGCCATAACTTTGACTGGCGTGGCTCAGTGGTTGAGTGTTGACTTATGAACTAGGAGGTCATGGCACATGGTCAGGTGGTGGGCTCAATCCCCAGTGTGGGGTGTGCAGGAGGTAGCCAATCAATGATTCTCTCTCATTGTTGATGTTTCTATCTCTCTCTACCTCTCCCTTCCTCTCTGAAGTCAATAAAAATATGTTTTTAAAAAATGCCATCAGTTTCTGGGTGTTAATTTTGTATCCTGCTACATTGCCGAATTCATTTATTAAATTTAGTAGTGATTTGGTGGAGTCTTTAGGGTTTTCTATGTACAGTATCCTGTCATCTGCAAATAAGGACAGTTTTACTTCCTGCTTTCCAATTTGGATGCCGTTTATTTCTTCTTCTTGTCTAATCACTGTCCTTTCCGTACTATGTTGAATAAGAGTGGTGAAAGCGGACATCCCTGCCTTGTTTCTGTTCTTAGGGGGAATGCTTTTAGTTTTTGCTCATTGGGTATGATGTTGGCTGTAGGTTTGTCATATATAGCCTTTATTATGTTGAGGTATGATCCCTCTATTCCCACTTTGCTGGGAGTTTTTATCAAAAATAGATGATGGATTTTGTCAAATGCTTTTTCTCTGCCTCTTGATATGATCATCTGGTTTTTGTCTTTCAGTTTGTTTATGTGATATATCACATTTATTGAGTGTGAACATTATACCAGCCTTGAATCCCTGGAATAAATCCTACTTGGTCATGGGGTATGATCTTTTTAAGATATTGCTGGATCCGATTTGCTAATATTTTGTTGAGGATTTTAGCATCTATGTTCATCAGGAATATTGGCCTGTAATTCTCTTTTTTTTGGTATTGTCTTTATCTCGTTTTGGAATTGTTATAATGCTGGTCTCATAAAAAGAGCTTGGAAGTGTTTGGATTTCTTGAAATAGTTTGAGGAGGAGAGGTGATAGTTCTTTGAATGTTTGACAAAACTCTGTTTCCTTGTTGATTTTTTTTGTCAGTTTTATGGACCTATTCAGGTGCTCTGGTTCTTCCTAATTCAGATTTTGAAGATTGTATTTTTCTAGGAATTTGTCCATTTTGTCCAGGTTGTCCTGCTTATTGGCATGTAGCTGTTAATAATATTTCCTTATACTCCTTTGTATTTCTGTGGTGTCAGTTGTTACCTCTTTCGTTTCTGATTTTATTTATTTGGGCCCTCTCTCTTTGCTTCTTGATGAGTCTGGCTAATGGGTGATCAATCTTGTATATTTTTTCAAAGAACCAACTCTTGGATTCATTGATCTTTTGTATTTTTTTTTTAGTCTCTATATCATTTATTTCTGCTCTGATCTTTATTATTTCCTTCCTTCTATATATGTTGGATTTTTCTTGTCTTTCTAATTCTTTTAGTTGTAGTGTTGGATAGTTTACTAAAGCTTTTTCTTCTTCTTGAGGTAGGCCTGTAATGCTATGAACTTCCTCTCAGGACTGCTTTTGCTGTGTTGCATGGATTTTGGGTTGTTGTATGTTCATTTTTATTTGTTTCCATGAAGTTTTTAAATTTCCTCCTTGATTTCATTGACAACCTATCCATTGTTTAATAACATAGTATTTAGCCTCCATGTGTTTGAATGTTTTTGAGTGTTTTTATTGTGGCTGAATTCTAGTTTCATGCCATTGTGGTATGAGAAGATGCTTGATATGTTTTCAATCTTCTTGAACTTGTAGAGACTTAATTTGTGTCCTAACATGTGAGAATGTGCTGTGTGCATTTGAGAAGAATATATATTCTGTAGCTTTGGAGTGAAATGTTCTGTAAATGTCAAGTAAATATATATGATCTAGTGTGTCATTTAAGGTCTCTGTTTCCTTGTTGATTTTTTTTGGTCTGGATGATCTAACCAGTGATGTCAGTGGAGTGTTAAAGTCCCCTGCTATTACTGTATTGCTGTTGATTTCTCCCTTAAAGATCTCTAAGTGCTTTTTTATATATTTAGGTGCTCCTATTTTGGATGCATATATGTTTACCAGGGTTACGTCCACTTGTTGGCTCTATCCCTTCAGTATTATGTAGTGTCCTTTTTTGTCTCTTGTTATGGTCTTTGCTTTGAGGTCTATTTTGTCAAATATAAGTATTACTACCCCTGATTTTTTTTTCATTTGCATGTAAAATTTTTTCTCTCCCTTCATTTTTATGCTGTGTGAGTCTTTTATTCTGAAATGGGTCTCTTGTAGACACCATATATGTGGGTCATATTTTTTTTTTTATCCATTTAGCTGTCCTATGTCTTTTGATTGGAGCATTTAATCCATTACATTTAAGGTTATTAATGATAGGTACTTATTTATTGCCATTTTTATTCTTTATGCCTATGTTTCTATATATATTTCTTCTTATTAGTACAGCAGTCCCTTTAACATTTCTTGCAATGTTGACTTGGTGGTAATAAACCCCTTTACCCTTTTTTTTTTGGTCTGGTAAACTCTTTATTTCACTATCTATTTTGAATGATAGCCTTGCTGGACAGAGTAGTCTTGATTTCAGATTCTTGCTTTTCATTACCTTGAATACTTCATGCCATTCCCTTCTGGCCTGTAGTGTTTCTGTTGAGAAATCACCTGACAGCCTTTTGGGAGCTCCTGGTTAGGTCACTGATAGTTTCTTATGGCCCTTAAGATTCTCTCTTTGTCCTTAATGTTTGTAAGTAAAGCAGAGCATATCAAGAAAATATTGGAAAAGAAACAAACAAACAAGCTAAACAAAACAATAGTCTTACTCTAGGAATGTCTTCCTCTTAGCTGTTCTCCCTTTGCCTACCAAACTGTGCCCAGCTGGAGTATCTGGGGCTTCAGAGAGTTGATGTAGCCCCTTTCCTGTTGCAGGTGGTGCACCGAGCCTGCAGGAGAGGTAGACAGAGCTCCACCCCTCCTTTCTCAGTTCTGGCCGGCTGAACTCACAGGGCGCTCGGCTCAGCCTCTCCACAAAGCAGACACAAACCCAGCTCTCGCTGGTCTGTCTCCCCAACATAAACCTTCCCAGTGGATGCCAGGTGCACCATCCAAAAATCAAAAACATAAAGAAACAAACAAGCAGCAACCTGCCTTGAGAGAACCCGCCACCCTTGCCCCTCAGCTCGAGGCAGGTCTCCTGCACAGCCGATCTCAGTAAAGCTGGGGCCAAGATTCCCAGCCCCACTCACAATCCAAGCTCACTTCAGTGCAGGTCCCAAAACCCCATCTGCCCTGTTGGCAGCTCCAGGAGGGCCCTCTTTCTCCTTCCCACGCCACACAATTTAGATGCTTTGTGGGGCTCTGCACAATGCCTTACAGGAAAGCAGAGGATCCCTTTAGGTCACTGCTGGGTGCAGCCTCAGGCCCCTTGCTATTCTGGAGCCACACACCATGGCACAGCCTTTCCTGCGGCCAGAGTTCCGAGTGAATCTCTCCTGCCCGGGCTGCTGCCATCAGGCACGTTCTTGCACTTGGAAGGTACAGATGCTACCCGGCAGGCAGACTGTTCCCTGGATCCCTCTGCCCAACGCTTCACAGGCTCTCCTTCTCACCCCCCTCACTCAGGGTTTGAGATCCCTGTGTTTGGATGCCAGTTCACACTCCCAACGGGAGAAAGCCTTGCAGCCACTAACCCTTGGGTCTTGCAGCCGAACACCGGCTTCAGGGCGACTCCCCCTTTCCACAACTCCCCCGCTCTTACCAGTCTCTATGTTGTTTCTTCAGTGATCCTTAGATAAAATATGTCCAACCAGCTATACTTTTCTTGTTTTTTTTTCAAGCTGACTGCGCAGTTCAGTAAATCCAGTCTGTGGCTGGGAGCAAGGGCACTCCACCTCTTATTAGAGTACAGCCATAGTTTAGAAGAGAATGTCTTTTTATGTAATGATTGGGAAAGGGCACTCTTTTACTTTATTCTTAAAGTAAAAATTCCTTTGTCTTTGAATTTTTTATGGTAGAGTGCCCTGATAAAACCCGGAAGAGAAGCACTGAGTGTGGTAGAGAGCAGGGATAGGGATGGGGAGCAGAGGAAGAAAAGGGTGGGGAAAGGGCAAGAATGAGATCCCTGGTCCTGGCTCCCAAAATTAAAGCAGTCACGGATATGGTCACTGGAGCTGTAAGGTGAGCCCCTGGGAGATTAAAGGAAAAATGGTTCTTTTGTTTATTTTTGCTTTGGGATTATAGAATATATAACAAAGGCTATGCACCTGGACTACAGGGAAAGGTTTTCTTGTGCCAACAGTTTAAAAAGAAAAGCTCAATTTTCTGGAACTTTAAGAGCACCTGATTTGAGGAACTGAGCGAACTCTTGGAGATGATGAGTTTGTGTAACTAGCGAGCCCAAGGAACAAGATTG
Organism: Myotis lucifugus; assembly: GCF_000147115.1. NCBI lineage: Eukaryota > Metazoa > Chordata > Mammalia > Chiroptera > Vespertilionidae > Myotis > Myotis lucifugus. The sequence goes on from NW_005871259.1 coordinate 76,369, forward strand.
TGAAGTCACTTGTCTGGCTCCCTCTCACTCTTATACCTGCTCATCCTATTTCTGTACACCTCCCTCATCCCCCTGCTCCCTTCCTCCCTTCAGTCCATTTCCCTGAGTGCCTACCACAGGCCATGCATCAGAGTAATCTCTCAGAGGTTCAACGATGAGCGGACAGTGTTTTCCCTCTAGAAACATACAACACATGGAGGGAGAGATGATCAGTATTGCAATGGAAGTATGAATCAGTGCAGGGCCCACAGTTAGGAAGAAACATCTAGGAATAAGGGAGGCTTCCAAAGGCAGTAAGAAGAGAGCTGAATCTTGAAGGAAGAATTGACACTTTCCAGGTAGACAGTGGGCCAGGAAAACAGAACCGCCTAAAAGAAAAATATGTGCAAATGCACAGAGAAGTAAGAACATGATAGAGCAAGCTGCAGTTAGTTCTGTGTTGCTGAGCCATAGGGTGTTCGTGCACGCAGACCCATGGAAAAGCCCTGAGACTGTGAATCTACTTTTGTGAACAGAGGCAGGGAAAGGCCAAAGACAGGCCACTCCAGCCTGTTAATGAACAGAGATTATTAAGGGACATTTCCGTAGGAGGCACATCCTAGGCAGCTGCAAGATGAACTGTTTATCCTCCATACTGCTGAGCAGGCACCAAGGAATTATATAGAACAGAGCAGGGCGGGTAGGGAGTATGTGACCAGACCCAAGTATGGGAAATGCCTTACATGCTTGCCCTGTTTAGGAGCCAGCACGCCATGAGATACAGGGGAGAGGAACTGGCTTATGTCACAAGGAGAGTATTGATTATTATCAGACAGCCTCAGAGGGGGTTTATGAGAAGCAACCTCTATTCTGGCCTGAGTCTAGCTCGGGATCCGGCAGTGGTTATGTCTCTCCTCCACAGACGGGAGCAGCAGAATTGAACATGCAGAACCCAGATGATAAACGATATTGAAGTGCCACTTTCAGGGGATTGGATACTGTCTTCTAGGTTATGGTGATCTCTTCAAAAAAGTGACAAGAAAAGATCAGATTCAGATGATAGTGAGAGTGAACAGTAAGCAGAATCAGGGATCTCCAAACCCAGGAGCTTATTTCAATAGTCTAGGCCAGAGAAGCCAAAGACTTAAAGTAGAGCAGTGCAGGGGATAGAGCTCGGAGACTGGACATAAGAGATATTTAGGAGGTATTTTGGGGACTGATTATAGATGTTTGGAAACTTGATGACTGAATATGGATTTGATGCCTCAAAGAAGATCCTTCCATCTTTAATAGTCTGTGTTAGGATTATTATGCATACCATTCATGATTTCATACAGGAAGCAGAGACCATCTATTTCACAAAGAAAGCCATACAGTACAGGGAATTAGTTGTCTGCATAGATGGAAGGTCTAGAGAGAAGAAACTAGGATGTATCACCAGAGGCCCTTCCAAAGGGTGGGCCATGGGGTTTGGCTGATGTAAACACAGCTGTTCAAACATTTTTGCCGATCAATAGCCTCAAAAATTTGGTGTCTGCTTCCCTTTGCTTTCCAAGATCAGATGTCTATCTTACTGAAAACGCTTAAAAATATAGTTTTTAGCCTTTCAGTCCTTGCGATGCAGAAGGGAGTCCACGGGAGGTGAGTCACTAGACAGTGTCCAGCACTCTGGGTCATGTGGCATTAAATGGAGGCCAGTCCTACATCCTCAGAATACCTAAACATATTCCTATTTTTTTCCAATAGTAATACAGTAAATATTCAGGGATGATGTATCCTATGGGTTGTGTATTTTGTGTTAACTCCTACGGATGTGAGCTCTCTGATCTGTAAAATGAACAAATTGAAGTAGGTAATTACTATAGTCCTTTCAACATTCTGTGAATCTCTGACTTTATTGAGTAAACCTCAGTAAACCTTTTCGGAGATAGAAAATATAAGCCAAAGGCAACACAAATATGCTTAAACTGCTTAGGAGGACCTTCCTTATTCTGTGTGTCTCCCACCATCAAGAAGGTAATTTAACGTGGCTGCTGAGAGCCTCTTGTTAAATTGGAAGTTTTAGTATGAGCAGGTCAAGAATGTGGAGCTGGAGTGTTTGAAGTGGATCTTTCCGGAAAAAGCTGCTGGTGTGCTGTGTGTCCCTTTCCCATCAGAGAAATGGGATCAAAAGACCTGTTGATGGCCAACAAAATAGGACGAGGGGCTCAATTAGGCCACTTGGAGAGAAGTTAGGGGGGCCGAGGGACCTTCATCTACCAGAGGCTGCCTGAGAAATCTGACGATGAGATTCGGCCGGCCAGCTGTGAAGGAGAGCTGCTCTGTGTTGGGTTTGGCCTGCACTCCCAGTCTGTCCGGCCCAAGCATGTTTTCCTAAAGGCCAGATGTGAAGCACCCTAGGGAGCTAACATGAGGTCATATTTGCTCCTGTTCAATAGGGCTGCTTGGGGGGCACAAGGGTTCCCCAATGTGAGGAGTGGCTGCTGAGGAAGCATCTGTCAGAATGGGGCCAGAAAGAAGTTTATGTCAAAGCACCCGTATAGTAAGATTTCGTTTTCTTCAAGCATATATCACTTAATTTTGTAAAACAAAAAAATAAAAGGTATAAGGGCAATGAATTGACAATCTTTTATTTGACCTCTGTTTCTTGAACCCAAATATCTTAAAACGGATTTCTTTCACAATTCCAGGAAATGCCTATGGCAGGGCCTTGTTACCTTAGTCCAGATAACATGATACGGTTACACAATTTTTTTTTAAACATCTATAGGTTTATTGTGATTTCTAGACCTCCGAGCTTCATTCTGTCACCTCTCCAGGCCTGCTGTCATCACAGAGATGTTCTCTCACTCCCTTGCCTGGGCTTATGTCTGTTTGGTTCTGTCTTATCCCAGGGAGAGAGGGAGGGAGACAAAGAAGACCTTGTAGTGACCTGTCCAGGTAGCCAAGAGGAGGCCAAGCTGTTCAATCCAGAAAGCAAAAGGGTCAGAATAGGTCCCCTTCCTTTCTGGAGCTGGGGCCTCAGATGCTTTTGGAAGTTATTCTTCCTAAATCACTCACTATGTTGTGCCCTTCCTTAAGGGATTGAAGTGGCTTCCCCTGGCATTCAACTCTGCCTCATTTTACTGATATCACAAATTCTCTGGATGTGCCCTGTCTGCAGGATGTCTGGTACCCTCATGCCTATCGCACACACCATATTTCTTCTCATCTCTGATTGGGATCGTGCTGCCTCCTGGCACATGCCTCTGAAATCGGGGGTGGAGGACTTTTCCACGCCTATTATTTCTATACAAGTCCTGTGCATGCTTCAAGACCCTTATCACATGTCACTCTCCTCAAGAAGGTTTCCTCACACCTGCATATATTGCTGCTGAGTCCCCATAGATTGAGTACTATGTTCCATACTACCTGACATTGTAGACTTCCAGGGCTGGGTTGCTCAGAGACCAATATGTATACTTTTACTTTAACTCTCCCCAACACTCAATAAAGAGTTGAGTATTCAGCAGGAGCTCCATAAGTAAATGTTGACAAAACTCGTCCCCTTTCTAAGTGTTTTCTTATAAGTAATACAGAACAGTGATTAATTCATCTGCCAGGGGATTGCAAGCTCTTTGGTACCCTGGGATTTGGGACTGACTGTGTCTCTTTCCAGTGGAATGTTCGGAGTCATTCTTCCTTTGTTTTGAATTTAACATGCTATGTTTATCTCTTCAGGCAAATCTATGCCAAATACGTTTTTTTTTATTAGTACAGGTTGCAAAACACATACTCTACATTCGTTGCGTTATGTGAAACTAGCTTCAGGGTGTGGGTCCACTTAAGTCCATGGGGTTTGGGCACACATCTTGCTTCTGACATGGTTAAAGGGAGAAGGGGGGAAGGCAGTGAGAAGCTTCTGGAGTTTGAAATTAGGTCAGTCACTTCACAAAGAAGACATTTTGTCTCCCCAGACAGCATGCCCTTTAACCAAGGCATTCCCATGTTAAAAAATCCCTGGTGTCTCCTAAGCCTGATGTCCCAAGATTGATATTCAGTTCAGTTAAATTCCTTCACTAACTCACTTAGCCATTTATTACAAAATTAGAGGCCCGGTGCATGAATTCGTGCATGGGTGAGATCCCTCAGCCTGGCTGGTGATCAAGGCCTATTGGGGGGGAGGGGCTGCGGGAGGTTGGCCGTGGGAGTGCACTGACCACTAGGGGGCAGCTCCTGCAATGAATGTCTGCTCCCTGGTGGTCAATGCATGTCATAGTGACTGGTTGACCAGTCGTTCCAGTTGCTTAGGCTTATATATATATATATATATATATATAGAATATATACCTACTATGAGCCAGGTACAGTTGTAGGCACTGGGGATTCAGCAGTGAGTAAATTCAATGACAGGGTATTGAGAAGTGGCAGGATATGTGGAAATAAGTGAGGTATGTGACCATATACGGAGGAGGGTGATGGGACAGATTAAGACAAGTACAGGTATAACTCTAGTAGAGGTCAAAATCCAAGTGACACCAATAGAGACCAAGTTACACCGAGTCAAAGGAAACAGGGCACATATTTATCCTGAGGTAAAATTAAGAAAGCCTTTATGGAGGGAGTGGCATTTAGATGAGTTTAAAAAATGCTGGTTGATTATTATTTTCTCTCCACCTCAAACCCATTCTTTTATGCTCTGCTTTCTGATGCTGGGCCTGGGACTCTGAAAAGCCATCCAGAAGCCAGGAAAAGAAGGTGCTTGCTTCTTCCTGTTTAGTTCCTGTTTCTATCAGTATTGCTGCAGCAAATGTCTTCAATAATCCTGTTTCTGTCAGTATTGCTGCAGCAAATGTCTTCAATAATCCCAGTTTCTCTCCTTTGTCTCTTCAGCTCTGTCTGGAGGTGGTAGTTCCTTCTGCAGTTACTACCTCTGATATTTTGTGATCTCTTCTGGTCTTTTTAGTGTCTTTGATACCTCACCAACAATTTAAAATGATTAAAATATTTTTATTGCTTTTAGAGAGAGAGGAAGGGAGAGGGACAGATAGAAACATCAATGAGAGGGAATCATCAGTTGGCTGCCTCCTGAACACCCCCTACTGGGGGTTGAGCTGGCAACCTGGGCATGTGTCCTGACCAGGAATTGAACCAGTGACCTCTTGGTGCATGGGATGATGCTCAATCCACTGAGCCACACTGGCCGGGCTTGCCATATTTTCAGAGGCCTGTGCCAGGAGGGAGCACGATCCCAGGTTTCTAGTTCCTGATTAGACATTGACCGATGCAGAAGTTGGTGCAAGAAAGGGTCCACAGAAATGACACTCAAAAGAGATTTGGGAGTTGGTTTGGTTATGTCCTTTGACTTGAATGTAGTGCTGAATTCCTTGACAGTAATGAATCAGGATGCAATAATCCACGGCATATTAACCACATTATTACCTATGTTTGATTGTGAGGAAGTACCTACTGAAGCAAGGGCCTTGGAGGACCCAGTGGCTGGGGCACTTACCTGTGTGACAACAATGATATCCGCAACACAAGCTTTGTTTAGTCAATGGGAGGGATGACTACTACTGAGCACATTGAAGCATTTAGGAATGAAAAGGACAAACTCAAATTTTTAGACTCTCAGCACAATTCACGGTCAGAGAGCCGAGAGCTCCTGTTATGGACCTAAAAGAAGCTCTTATTTCTTGTAGCTTCAGAGCTAACCTTGCTGAAAATCAGAACAAATTTTACTTTTGCAGATTTTAGAACCATAACGTCGACTGCATCCCCAGCTCCATCAAGCCTTTCAATGAAGATGAGACTCTTGAATCCTTGAGCCACTCTCAGGCCCTCTTACAGTGAAGGCAACCCGCTGCCCATGACTGAGGGATGCTAAAGATTCTTTAATAACCTCACCTGGGGCTCTTGCTTTGCAAAAGGATGGCTGTTCCCACGATCTACCCCAACCTACCCTTTGTGGCCATTAGATTCATAACCAGACAGACCTCAGCCTGCTCCAGGGGAACAAGTGCAAAGTCTGATGCAGGAGGAAAGAGTTTAGATTTAAGATAGGTTTGAAAGATGCTTGGATCTTAAGCAGGAAGATAATGATAAATATAGACATGGAGACGGGCTTATTCAGGGAGCAAACTGTAAATCATATAATTAGTCTGGAACATGGTTACAAGTGTGTTAAAGGGAAAGAAGCAAACAGCCACACCCACCTACTTGATCAAGGTGGCCTGGAAAATGCATCTCAGATCTGTCTGTCGGAATTAAATTAGAGAAGCAGAACCAGGGATTTGGCCATAAGCAATTGTGGGTGCCCCTTCAGTGTGGTCTCCACAAAGCTGCCGTCTTCATATCTGGTGCTGGAGCATGAAGCCCACAGGGCAGGTAGTTGGGACAGGACAGGAAGAGAGGGTGGTGTTAAGTGGGAGAGCAAGAGCAAGGTGGAACCACACGCTTGGGACTATGTCAGTCTATCTCTGCTTCCAACATCGATGATGTTGATCATATGGGTGTTAAATAGAAGATGCTGGTGTCCTTTGTCAGCAGAGCTAAACCCACCTGGCCCAAAAGTCAGAGAAAGAAGTTGATGGAGGTCCTGCAGGAGGGTGGAGCTCTGTTGCCCCACACCAGCGAGGGAGCCCTCAGAGAAATGAGAATGTGCATGAACTCCAAGTTGACACATTCCAAAGCCACAACACCCGAATTGACAGAGGAAAGGGGGCGTTCACCGCACAGAGCAGTTTCCTGTGGCTGGAGTGGTTTATTCTGGGTGGGAATACAGGAGTGGAGGAGTGTAGAATGAGCCTGGGCCTTTTAGTCAAGCAAGGTCACTTTAGTCAAGAAGATCAGCATTTATCTACCAGCTTTCGTACAAAGTAGGTCAACATATTACACTGCATCCTGGTGGCAATAGGAAACAACGATGGTTGACAATCTAGTTTTCATTTCAAAAAGTTTAAAGCCATTAGCACAGCATAATGTTCTCTGTGGGTCTCAGCTCTCCCCATTCTTTTTTGTTTTAAACAATTTTTTCCTTTTTAAATTACAGTTGATGTATATATAATATAGTAGTTTCAGGTGCACCACCCAGTGATTAGACATTTGTATAACTTACGAAGTGATCAGCCTGATAAATTTAATACCCATCTTACCCACTTGTATCAACAACAAACTCTCCAGCTGCCCCCACAACTATTCTTGCTTCAGTATCTCTACTTGACATACATTTCCCTGCCCCGTCCCTCTTCCTTTGTAAGTTCCATTTTCTCCTTTGTGAATATTAATTATGGCAACATTCATCCCAGTAGGATGGAAATAATCCAGATTGAATATCACTAGACTGCGACCTTCCTGAAGATGGGACCCTTCTGGGGTCCCCACTGCCCAGCACAGTGTCTGGCCCTCAGAAGGTTTTTCATAGATGCTTATTGGTTAAATTGAGTTCCAAGAGCTTCTCATCAAACATTTTGCTTGTGTGATTTTTCAAATTTATTAGTGAGTTTGATGAATTTAGGCTTCTGATCACTGTCAGACCTAGAGAGGCAACATATTTCTATATTTGAAGACAATTAAGAAGGAACAGTAAAATGGCTCCTATATCCTTTTTCCTTCAGAAAAGCATCTACATATAGACTCAGGTTATCAAGAGGGAAAGGGAAAACCGCTCCTCTTCTGAGTTGTACTCCAAGGCACTGGCAAATGTCTCATTCTTCTACATCTTCTTCATAATTATCAGTTTCTTTAATCTCCACGGAACTTCCGGGCGAGTGATAATTATAAAGAAGCTTCACTTTTTTGATGTAGATAAAGTTAAACAGTCTTCGGAAGCTTTGTTTAATAACCGAGGAGGTCATTTTATGGGCTATTTTCTTAAAAAGTCCGTAGGTTATTTTTGCCAACTCCTCAACCAGAGGGTCTTCATCCTGAAGCACTCGTTCGATAGCTGTAATGGCAGGAGGGCCCTTAGTTCAAGGCATCTGTCTCAGAGTCTGAGAAGCTCTAACTCTGAACAGCCCCACCTTTCAGAGTCCTCCTCTATCTTTTCCTCCCCCACCCCCAATTTTTATTAATTTGATAGCATCCAGGAAGTTTTATCTAGACATCATGAAAAGAAAAATGGAAATATTCACTAAACATTTATGGAGTGTCTATTATGTGCTGAGCATTTTTCTAGATAGCATAAACATATATTCATGAAGAGGTTCAATATAGCTCATAATAATGAAAAAAGTTGGACTCAGTCTAAATGTTCTTTAATAGGGAACTACTTTAAAATTGGGATATCATGAGCCCAGTTCTTCCTTTGATTCTCCTCCTAACCACCAATCTCCTCCCATCCCTGGCACTGTTATGTATGAATAAGTGAAAAAAGTTATAAAACAGTTAGAGTTGTTTTGAAAATAACCATGTAATAACTTACATTCTTTAAAAATGTCTGGGATTATATATATAACTAGAGGTCCGATGCATGAAATTCGTGCAAGAATAGGCCTTCTTTCCCCCAGCTGCCGGCACTGGCCTCCCTCCAGCTCCAGGGACCTGGGCTTCCCTCGCAGCCCCGGCTTTGTCTGGAAGGACGTCCGGAAGGACATCCGGTCTAATTAGCATATCATGCTTTTATTATTATAGATGACATGCTAATATCATTATTTGCAGGTCCTGGGTTTGTGGGAAATTCTTTCTTTCTTCCTTAAAAAGAAATAGGGGAGCCCAGCCTGCGTGATTCTGTGGTTGAGTGTTGACCTATGAACCAGGAGGTCATGGTTCACTTCCTGGTCAGAGCATATGCCCAGGTTGCAGGTTCGATCTCCAGTAGGGGGCATATAGGAAGCAGCCGATTAATGATTCTCTCTCATATCTCTCTTCTCCCTTCCTCTCTGAAATCAATAAAAATATATTTTAAATTATTAAAAAAAAGAAATAGGGGGAAAGAGAGAGAGAGAGAGAATGGGAAAAGGGATGCCTCTTAACCTAGTTCTTCCTTTGATTCCCCCCTAGCCATCACCCTCCTCCCATCCCTGGCACCTTTAGAGAACTCATGTGACTAGAATCCAAATAGTGAATTTATTTAGACCTGTGTATGAAGATTTCATTATACCTTCAATACTTACCCTCAAGCATGACTTCAATATCATCTCTGAGCAGTAAATGTCTACCCGATACTGCCAAGTACCCTATACACAAAATAAAACCCCAGAACACATTATGAAAATACATTCTCTGATGTTATCTAGCTATTATCATTGCCTTCTTCAAAGCAAAGCATCTCTAGATTATCCTTGGGTCCTCTTTTAGTGCTCTCACATACTTATTAATTTAATAAAACTCTTTATTGAAAAATATGTATGTGTGTAAACATGCACACAAACTAATTGCACAGGTTAAGACTTGTAGCTACCACCTAAATGAAACATGCCTAGCATCCTAGAAGTCTTCCTTATGCTCTTTCCCAATCTGCTCCTCTATCCCTCAGAATACATTCTTTTGGGTCTGCCTTCTCTTGCTCAACATTATCTGGGATTCATCCATGTTCTCTAATGGGGCAATAGTTCATTTATTTTCATTGCTACATGGCAGGAGTGGCCATTGAAGTTTTCTTGAAACATAGCCATGCTCATCGGCTCATAGTGTACGTATCATCTCTGGTTGCTTTCACTCACACCAGTAGACTTGTGACATAGACCAGCCATTTTCAACTTTTTTTTTTTTTTTATCTCATAGCACACATAAACTAGTTACTGAAATTCTGCAGCATACCAAAAAATATATATTTTTTGTCGCTCTGATAAAAAAAAATAATTTTGATTCATTCACACCAGATGGCTATTGTTGTGTTGGCTGTTGTCATTTATTTGCAGTGGTTCTCAACCTGTGGGTCGCGACCCCTTTGGCAGTCAAACGACCCTTTCACAGGGGTCGCCTAAGACCATCCTGCATATCAGATATTTACATTATGATTCATAACAGTAGCAACATTACAGTTATGAAGTAGCAACGGAAATAATTTTATGGTTGGATCACAACATGAGGAACTGTATTTAAAGGGCCAGAAGGTTGAGAACCACTAAGGGAAAAGAGGTTAGTGCCCTCCATTAAATAGTTAGGTATTTCATGTTTTAAAAGTTCTCGCAGCACAGTGGTTGAAAATCACTGACATAGATCATATGGTACTCCAAGCCTGAAATATGTACTAGTGATATTTTATCTTTATGAATTCAGCATTTTTTAATCCATTCTGCTGATGATGGTCAATGTGTGTTTCCAATTTTGGTCTATTTTAAATAATGTTATTATTATGGACATTCTTATATATGGATTTTGGTATGCATTTGTATGCACTGATGTTTGGTATCCAGCTGGGAGTGAATTTACTGACCCATGGATATGCTATGTTCACCTTCAGTTGTTACTGCCAGACAGTGCAAAGCAGTTGTACCAATTTTTACTCCCCACATCAGTATATGAACATTTCCATTGCTCCACACTCTTAACATTTGTTATCATTTGTTAATTTTTTTCCTTTTTAGTTATTCTAATGGGTTTGGTGGTAGTATCACATTGTGATTTTAATTCACTTTTCTGTGATAATTCATAAGTTTTGTATAATTATTGGTAATTCGGATATTTTTTGTGTGACATGTGCATTCAAGTAAGCCTCTTTCCTGTTTTTATATATAGTAGCCTATATTGTTCTTATTTGTAGGCATTTAAAAAAATTCTGGATACTAATTTTTTTCATTGTTACACGCCTTAGAAATATCTTCTCTTACCCTGTGGCTAAACTTTCACATTTATATTGTGTGTTTTTTTAATGAACATGGATCTTTAATTTTAACATAGTCCAATTTAATGTTTTTTCTATTTATGGTTAGTGAATTTTTTGGGTCTGAAAGGAAATTTTTGCCTGCCTCAGGAATATTATATAATGATATTCTCCTGTATTTACTTCTAGAAGCTTTATGGTTTTATCTTTCACACTTTTGGATTGTAGATCCAACTGGAATTATATGTCATACAGTACAAGCCAAGATTTTTTTATGTACCTGTACAATTGACCCAGCACCATTACAAGAAACAAAACTGTCCTTTTCTGCTTCTACTGCTTTGCAGGGTCACTGTATATGTATGGGTCTATTTCTAGGCTTTCCATTCTGTTTCACTGTTCTGTCCATCTTTGCTTGAGTAACAAATTGTCTACAATTCTGTAGCTTTATAATAAATCTTTATATCTGGTGGGAGTAGTAGCCCTCATTTTTTCTTCAGAAGTATCTTGGCCTTTCACTCTTCTGCATACTTTTAGAATAGACTTGGCAAGATCTATGAAATTATCGGTTGGCATTTTTATTTTCAGTTACATAGAACTTGTTGGTTGGTATTTCTCAACAGATGTGCAGTGGGGATTCTTGATGGGACAGTTTTTGAGTAACATTGTCAGAATTATTACTGAATATTAAGCATATCCTTGCCCTTTAAATGAATTCATGGGCACTAAATGCTGTACCCACTTGGAAGCAAACTGGCAAGGGAGCTGGGGGGTTTAGACCATAGAGCCTGCAGAGGCCCAGAGAAAAGCAAGAATTGGTGTAGACCCCACAGTTAAGTAAATACTGCATTTCTTTTTGCAATAGTTTAGCCATTCATTCTTGAGTTGACTGAATTCCATCCTTCAATGATTTCTTCAAGGATTCATGGCAACGCTTTATCCTGAGTTCTTGTGTTTTTTGAAAATGTTTTCCTGTTATCTTCATAGTTGGGTATAATTTTTCAGTCACAGTTTTTTTCCACTTAGGATTTTGTAGGCATCCTCTATTTTAGAGGTTAAAACTGAAATAGAGAAATCAAATGCCAGATTTTTTTTTAAACTTATAAGTGACTTTTTATTGCTTAACTTCTCAAAGAATTCTTTAACTTCCATAACTTTACCCAGAAATGTTTTAATGTTGCATTCTGTATAAAATATTTATTAAAAAATTATTTACCATCTCGGTATATTGAACCAAGTCTATTTTATTCCTTAAATTATATCTTTGATTGCTTTTTTCTGTTCGCATTGTTTATTTCTTTTATTTATTTATTTGTGCCTTTTTGCATCTCTTTTATAAATCTTCCATATCTAATCACTGCTCCTTAATTTTTCAAACTGTTTCTTGCTGGTTTTCATTTCATTTGCTAGTATTTCTCAACCCTGTACTCCTTGTCCCTTACTGGGGTTTCAACAATATATATTTTCTCTTCTGCTGGTTGCAATGCAGTTTTCTTTTGTGATGGTTATATATTTTTTTCTTACACGCGTCTCCTATGCTTTGGAAGCATGTTTTTCATGTGCTCCCACTACCCCATCATATATTGACTGTGTGCTTGTATCTATATTTTAGATCTTTATTTTAAATAAAGTTTTTAAGATTTTTGGAGATTTTTAATCTAGTGGGAAAAAAACCTCTTTGGTCAGATTTGTCCAAGATTGAAAACTTTAGTTATCTTCTCTTAAAAGTGCATATTTTTATTGATTTCAGAGAGGAAGGGAGAGGGAGAGATAGAAACATCAATGATGAGAGAGAATCATTGATCAGCTGCCTCCTGAACACTCCCTACTAGGGATTGAGCTCGCAACTTGGGCGTGTGCCATGTCCTGGAATTGAACCGTGACTTCCTGGTTCATAGGTCGATGATCAATCACTGAGCCACACCAGCCGGGCATGTAGATTTTTATCATGATGTTCATCTGCTCTGTAGAAAGGTTTTATAAAATTTGTTTCTCATCGTTCTTTCTTCTTCCCTCTCCTCCCCACCTAGAAATACCTCTGTAGAAAAATAATGCCATTTCTTTTTCTAAAAATTACTTATTTTTTGATCTTGCAATAGTTATATACAGAGTATAGTTTGTGGAAAGTACCAGGGTAGAATTCAGAGTAGAAGGAATTTTTTCTGGTTTGAAATTTAATTCTTGTGACACCGGATTGTGTGTGTGTGTGTGTGTGTGTGTGTGTGTGTGTGTGATTTGTCCAAGATTGAAAACTTTAGTTATCTTCTCTTAGAATCTTCCTGTAATGCCCCCAACCCTACCTTTTGTTTTTCTACTTTGATAGCTCTTTCTCATCTGTTAGAGTTACGGTTACTGATGCCCAAGTTTTGTTAAAGATTGTGCTTGTATTTTTAGATATTAATCTTATTCCTTGGGTGGTGATTTTTCAGCAGTGAAGGGGATTAATGAGCAGTGGCATGCCATCCTGTTAAATTTTTAAATCACCCTTCTTGAATATACTTTGCATAATAATTTAACCACACAGCTATACTCACTGTGTAGTATAAAATATAACTTTATGCTATTCACACATATTGACCTCTATTCATCATAGACACCACCATGATGGGTCCTGTCCATCATAAGCAAAAAAATTTCTAATTTTTTTCAAGGAAGACTTCTCGCTATACCTTTTAAGACAAATGAGGAAATGAGAATTGGATTTTATTTACCTATTAAAATAAGGGCTGCTCTCCTCAGGTATACTCGGGAACTCCTCAGGAATCCTAAGCTATCAGATAGCAAATCTGTAATGTAGCTCCCGTGAGAAATAAACTGAGAATAAATAGGCGGGAAAACACTCTCAGTTGTTGAAAAAGTACATTTGCTCCCTTTCAGAGAAGCTTCCAGAGAAAAGAACCTAATTCCTTATATCAAATAAGGTCCAGTTTAAAACTTGAGATTTCTATGTATGAACTTTTCTGTTTGCAGGTATCATTCAGTTAATTATATGATTCCAACCTCCCCCCCGCCCCGCCCCCGCCCCTGTGTTTCCAGCCTTTGGTTAGCAGTTAACATGCTTCCAGCTGTCACTGCCGTTCATGCCGGTGTCAGAGAACCAGCTCATTAGGCAGTGACCAGATATTTCCACTTTTTCTTCTGGTGATCTGAAAAGATGTTCCTACCTTTATACCCACCCAAAGATCCATGCAGCTGGGTTGGAGGAACAAGGGCTAGAGAGGATCAGTGTTGAGGAAGAGGAAGGGGGAAATGTGAATTTTCTCTGGCCGCAAGCCCTAGCCGTTATCACCCATTTTTCTTCGCCTTCCTTCTCCAAGATTCACCCTTGTCCCCAACACCTTTCCACCGTTTTGGAGATCCTTTCCTGTTCTTTCTAAAATGCGCGGTAGGAAACACCAAAGGGCCACTTACAATATTGTTGCAGATGTTGAGCACCACCATCTCAAAACTGTAATGCTCCATGAACTGTGGAAATGCTGGCCATTTTAATTCCAAGGCGCAGATCGCCAGTGTGTGTTTACACGCCTGTGAAGCAGAAAGCGGTCGGTGAGCATCTCTTTGTTCAAGGCGCGTCTCTGCAGAGCTAAGGAAAACGAGGTGGCAGGACTTACCATCACGACTCTTGTCTCTATATCCTCTAGAAACAGGATCAGAGGCACCAGGGATTCAAGAACCACGGTGTTCAACATCCAGGTGTACTGGTTCATGTCCCTGAGCAGTTCGCCAAAGTGCCGGATGGCCATGCTCTGAATGCCTGCGTCAGTCTGTGATTTGTGCACAGAAAAGTCGCATTTGAGGGTATTTCTAGGTCTTCTTTCTTTAAACGGTGTGACATAACATTTATATCTATTTATACCTGTATGTGCATGTATACTGCATAAGTATGTATTTTACATGTCTATACACACATACACGTATATGAAATAATTATAAGCTATTTTTAGAAAAGCTTCACTTTGGGTTTGTAGAGTCAGCTAGTGGTTTTCTTTTAAATAAGATTTACTTACCAGAGTTCAGCTTGCCTTTCAAATGTGAACAGTAAGTTTCTTAAATTTAGGAAGACAGTATTGCATAATGTCATAAACATAGACATTTCAATAACCTGTTGAACTTGGAGATAATTTTTCTAAAGATACGTAGAGTAACCATGCTGCATTCAAATGCCAGAGCCCTTTGCAGCGTGGCCAGTGAATAGCAATGGGAGCGCTTGGCATGCTGACAGAACCAGGTTTCCCAGGGCTTGCTTATGCCAAATGGGAAGGTGATTGGATTATAAAGGTTCTAGAAGAGAAAAATTGCAAGTGAGAAGAGGTCAGATTTTGAAAATATAATATTACCTCCCAGTTTTTCAGAAAAGTTTATGATTTCATATTTTTTTAAAAAATCTATTCCTTTCTGTCCTCAGGAATATATCAGAAATATTCCCAACAAAAAACCCAATGGCTAATATGTTCCTTCCCAGGGGTTTACATTAATGGGTATCAAAGTCTACTCTAAACCAAAAGCAATGGCTATTAAATCATGTCACAGGGGCTGGACAATTATGTAAATCAGTGGTTCTCAACCTTCCTAATGCCACGACCCTTTAATACAGTTCCTCATGTTGTGGTGACCCCCAACCATAAAATTATTTTCGTTGCTACTTCATAACTGTAATTTTGCTACTGTTATGAATCGTAATGTAAATATCTGATATGCAGGATGTATTTTCATTGTTACAAATTGAACATAATTAAAGCATAGTGATTAATTACAAAAACAATATGTAATTATATATGTGTTTTCCAGTGGTCTTAGGCGACCCCTGTGAAAGGGTCATTTGACCCCCAAAGGGGTCGCGACCCACAGGTTGAGAACCGCTGATCTAAATGAACCAACTGGGAGGCATTAAGGAAAGCAGGGAGATGATGGAATGGGGGACAGAAGAGAGTTCTGGCCTCTCTCTCAAAGACACCCTGTTCCCGCAGACTGTGGCCTAGTGGGTTTGTGGGGTCCAGTATTCCAAGACCTTCTGACATTTCATTCACAATTCAGATTTTTATGAGCAATCTCCCAGTTTAAAAATATCAACTTATGCTCACCTGGCGTGGCTCAGTGGTTGAACATCAACCTATGAACCAGGAGGTCATGGTTAAATTCCCAGTTGGGGCACATGCCTGGGTTGCGGGCTTGATCCCCAGTGTGGGGTGTGCAGGAGGCAGATGATTCTCTCTCATCACTGATGTTTCTATCTCTCTCTCCCTCTCTGAAATCAATAAAAATACATTTTAATAAATCAAACTTACTCTGTTTGAGGGCTAAACTTAACACACCTGCAAGTTGCAACCATCTATGGGCTACCTGTTTGACTCCTTGGACTACAGGAAGACATGCTAACCACAGAAAGGCTATTCAGCGTGTCCCCCCAAGATGTATACACACTTTAACATCCGATAAAGCTCAATTTTGAAAATGGAATGTATTTTAATAAACACTGCCTTTATAATTATTCAAAGTATGTGTTTACTTTTTTGGGAAACAGCCTGTATATATAGGCAGGTGGAAAGAGCTTTGACATGCCCTGGTACCTGTTGAAATCCCAGTTTTGTCTCCCATAGATTGAATAAGTGTGATCATTTTTTTTTTACTTTTAATATGGAGAAACATGGTAACATAGGCTCATTAATATCCTAATACTTTCCCAATATTCTAACTTCAAGGAATGATAGGGTAAATTGATACTTGGTAGAGAAGGAGAGAGAGATAGAAACATCAACAATGAGAGAGAATCATTGATCAGCTGCCTCCTGCACTCCCTGTACTGGGGATTGAGCCTGCAACCTGGGCATGTGCCCTGACCGGGAATTGAACTGTGACCTCTTGGTTCATAGGTTGACGTTCAACCACTGAGCAACACTGGCTGGGCATAATTTCATTTTGAAAAAACTTTTTACATGCATATTCTACCTATTCACTTTTCTTTGCCTGTTTTCGTATATGTAACCTAGATAATAGTAATAGAGTTGTTTAGAGAATTATATGAGATAATGGATGTAAATCCATTATAATAATACCTGGTCCATAGTAAATGCTCAATAAATTTTAACCACAATTATTATTACTATTACTATCATTATGTCCTTTATAAAAATAACTAGAAGCCCGGTGCATGACATTTGTGCACTCAGGGGTGGGGGTTGGGGTTGTCCTTCAGCTCGGCCTGTGCCCTCTCACAATCAGGAGCCCTTGGGGGATGTCCACCGACGGCTTAGGCCTGCTCCCCTAAACCAGCAGTCTGACATCCCCCAAGGGGTCCTTAGTGCTGCTGCAGAGGCGGGAGAGGCTCCCGCCACTGCTGCTGCACTTGCCAGCCATGAGCCCAGCTCAGAGCTTCTGGCTGAGCTGCGCTCCCCCTGTGGGAGCGTACTGACCACCAGGGAGCAGCTCCTGTGTTGAGCGTCTGCCCTCTGGTGGTCAGTGCATGTCACAGCGACCGGTTGTTCTGCAGTTCAGTTGATTTGCATATTAGCCTTTTATTATATAGGATTTTTTGCCACTAAATTCCTTCTTTCTATAGTTTAACACATTAAGCGCCAAGCCTGTTTTGTCTTCCAGACAGAAAGTTTAGTGTCAATCACCGGTGACTGACAGGGCGCTTAACGTGTTAATATGTGTTCTTCTGTGAAATCTGAGTAATTAAGAATATAAATTTTGGTAAGATAATTTACTATGAAATAATTCTCTGGTTCACAACTCATTCCAACAACCTTTAAAAATAGATTCCATTCAATAATAAAGATAAATTAAAAAATAGATTTCCTCATGGCATACCAAATGTTCTTGCTTATTAAAATAAATTACTGTCATCCAACTTGTCTGGAACACATTTAACATACAAAATGAGGATTTTCAAAATATACAACATTTTGATGAGGTATTTTTAACTAAAAGTTTTATATGATGATAAGAAACCCATTTGGGGCATTATATATCATTTCAAGACACCTGCTACACCCTCTCTTTTATAGTTGGGACACTGGAACACTAAGAGACTAAATCACCTGCTCCAGATTTCATAGCTAGTAAGAGACAGAGCAGGATTGGAACCCAGGAAATCCAGATCCAGGGTTAACCAATATATAACCACTTAGCTACAATTTCTTTTCCATCCAAGGACAAAGGCTATTCTTTAATTCTCCTTTCTTATGGGTAGACTTTTCCAGGTTTTCATTAAAAAAAAAAGACAGTACTTACCTGACTAATATTGTTATCTCAAAAAGAAATGGTGGCTCTGTCTTCTGTTGTCTTATTCTGGGATATAATAACATTGCCTCAGCTAGTACTTCAGCTGAACTATAAAACCTAATGATCTCACACATCTCACTGTGTAACTCACATGATCCATCAGAGGGAAGTAGCTGGTAGCAATTCTGGTACACAGAGATGAGTAGGTCACCTTGTCCAGTTTGTTTAAAAGTCTTCGAAGGGTAAACAAGGCCCGAATTACAACAGTCTTGTCTTTGGAATAGAAGGCATCCAGGATGGATAACACTAAGCTGCAGCCACTTTCTATCTACATATGAAAGGAGGAAAATGGTGGGGTTTGGGAAGCAGGAGACTTGAGTTAGCATTTGGTATGCACACTTCTGCATTTGGGCAGCATGCAGTGGGGTGCTGGAGCTGGCTCACAAGAGCCAATGGCCAAAAATTTTGTGAGCTGATCATTAGAAATCACTACTAAAAGTTAAATGTCATAAATTTAGAAACAAAAACAATGGCAATAAATACTCAAAACATCACTTCCTATTTATTTTACTATATTTTACTCTTATATGCCCTTGAGGTTATTTACCTGTATTATATCTGTATGAAGTGCTATGGTGCACCTCTTCCCAACTCTATGTTTAATGATGTCCCTTTGATAGCTTGAAGTCAGTCATGCTGGGAGTATTTAAACCAGGGAAATTGGTCTCATTTCCATTGAGCTGATGGTTAAACATTTACCAACTTACTACTGGCAGCATGCCCTCTAAACTAGGTGACAGTGACCTGAGAGCCACTGTTTGGACATGAGAGCCACTGAGGTCCTGTGCCAGGTCATGGAAGTCAGCTGAAGATCAGAGACAATCAGAATGTAAGGCAAGGTAAAACATGAACAGGAGACACCAAAGGAGAAAAAGAAAGGTTTTGGAAAGAAAAGTAAAAGAAATAAATACTATTTGCCAAAATAATAGCCAAAGGCCGCTGTGTCTGGCAGGAAAATTGAGTCTTTACCAATAGATAGTGCAGTGATGGCGAACCTTTTGAGCTCGGCGTGTCAGCATTTTGGAAAACCCTAACTTAACTCTGGTGCCGTGTCACATATAGACATTTTTTGATATTTGCAACCATTGTTGCAAATATAGCAAAGACTTATATTTTTGATATTTATTTTATGTATTTAAATGCCATTTAACAAAGAAAAATCAACCAAAAAAATGAGTTCGCGTGTCACCTCAGACACGCGTGTCATAGGTTCGCCATCACTGAGATAGCGTATGAAATCTCAATCTCCTAAATAACCTTGACACCGAATTTCCCTTCAGGTGTTCATAACTCTGGGAAGAGTGCTAGACAAGGCAATAACTAACTTTCTGTTCATTAAAAGAATGTACATCGACTTGTATGATTTATTTAAAGCAAATAGACCTTGGCTCATTTCCCTCCAAATGCAAAATGGTTGCCCTCTGACTGGCTTAAGTTTTCAGAGATTATGTTTAATAGACAAACAAGGATTTGTCATTAAATATATTATTAAACCAACAGTGGTTTATAGAACAGCTACGCTCTCAGCACTGCGCAAAGGACACTGACGTTTACAAGGGAATTACAAAACATAGGGGTACACTTAGGTTCAAACTTCCCGGAAGGTCAGATATAGTGACATGACTCAGCAGGAATAATATAGGGCAATGTCAGAATCGCCTGGAGAACTTTTGGAAACTCAGATGCGTGGGCCCCAACCCCAGTATTTCTGATTCCATAGGCCTGACCCCGGGCCTGGCACGTTGCATTTCATTTTTTAAAATTATTATTTAAGATATTACATATGTCTCCTTTTCCCCCCCATCGACTCCTTCCCAGCCACTCCAACCCCCCACGTTGCATTTCTTTTAAGTTTCTAGGACATGCTGATGCTGCTGGTTCAGAATTATATAAGCACAGATGTAAAATCTATAATAATAAAAGGGTAATATGCTAATTAGACCGGACGTCATTCCGGATGTCCTTCCTGACGAAGCCAGGGCCGGAGGGAAGTCAGCTGGGTCCCGGGTCCCGGAGGGAAGCCGGTGCCGGCAACTGGGGGGAAGGAAAGCACGAATTTTCGTGCATCGGACCTCTAGTATTGTATAAATAAGTGCACATAGCTGATGTGGCTCTGAGAGAGATGAGGCTGCTAAAGACCAGAACAGTCAGTGGAATTTGACTAGAACTGACCATTGAAAAAGAAAAATGTGACTATGTATGGGTGAAGGAGAAAAGTGTTATTATCAGTGGAAGGAAAAGCTTGAGGGAGTGCTGGGAGATGGTGATTAACATGCATGCACATGTATATGTTGGAAGGGAAATTATTGTGTGTGGTTTAGTTTAGACTGTAACAAGGGTGTTCATGTAGAGCGATGCTGATAAATTCTGAGTGCTATGAATTATCTTCTGGGAAAAATATGAATTAGGTGATAAAGCCACTCAATTGACTTAACACATTCCTTCCAGTCAACCCAGATCCCTTAGTGATAAAACATCAGTAAGGATATTGAGCAATATCAAGTCTCAGACCGTGACCTGGATGGTGCTGGCAGACACAAATCACACACACGCATACCTGGTTGATCACTGGCGCCATGGTGGCGATTTTCTGCAGGCTCAGTTTGCTAACTGCAGGATTGGAGTCTTTGACCCAGTTCCTGAAGAGAACCAGAAATTCTTCTGGGAATGGGTCCCTGAAGAATTTGTTGAGAAGCTGAAAGAAAACACCTAATACGTTCCTAAGAAGAGGAAAGGCCAACGCGCAATTTCTGTTTCAGGCATAAAAATCAAGACATTGTCAGTAAAACTGGAACACAAATCACACTCAAACTCCGAATACTTATACCTATTCCCACATATATTCCCATGGTGACATCCCCCCGCAGCAACTGGAAAAGGCATACTTTCCTTTTATAATTAGTAACTAATCGGTGGAGTGATAATTTGGTATCATGTGAAAACTGTGTTCTCCAGTAACCTTTCACTTAATGGTTTTAAAATTGTTAATGATTTTTTCTTCATTCATTCATTTATTACATTGAGACTTGCAAATAGTGATTTTTTTTATGTTTAGCATTTTTTCTATATTTACTGCCCCCCTTTCTCCCCCCACCCCTAGCTTTCCAGTTTTGAGTATTACCAAGGACTTATGCATTAAAATGTTTTCAATATATTACAGTTATTTGCAGTTATTATTTCTTTTGATACTCAAATTTGGGCAGTAGGGCCCCTAACACATTGACTCTTATGTTTTTTTTTTGACAAAATCCATCTGCCTTTGAGCACTTCTTTGCTTGTGGAAAAATTAGATGTCCCAGGTTCATCTTATTTTCCTTGCCCCCTGAAATTATCCATTTTTTTAAGGAGACAGGGTTCTATGCAGTGAGTAATGGTATTGAGACACCATTAGAAGCGGGTACTAGAGTGCACTAATTGTTATTGGCATATTATGTCTTCTGGGTCTTTCTTTACTTGAACTAGGAAATACATTTTTTTTAGTTGTAATTTCATTTTGACAATGCTGATATATTAAATTAAAATATAACACAGTTTCTGTTAACTTTTTACAGTTTTATGTTTGCCTCGTCTTTCTTTTACTTGGAAAACCTTGGTGCTTCATAATACTAATATGTGTACTTATTTGCCTTTTGCTTTATAATGCATACCATAGCTTTAAAATTATGATATTAACATACAATATTAATTTACCTCCTGAGTAAATTTAAAAAATATTTTTGTCCTTAAAATATATCTCAATAAGGATGTATAGTTAAAGCACTATGTTCTTAAGTTATTTGATTTCCTTCACAAATTTGTGTGTGAGAGGGGGGGGGGAGAGAGAGAGAGAGAGAGAGAGAGAGAGAGAGAGAGAGAGAGAGAAAGAGAGAGAGAGAGAGAATCATACAGTTTATTGAGAAAACACTAAGTTCATAATAGGTAAGCAGACAAAGAAGAAATGAGATTATTCATAAAATGGATCTTTAAAGACCAAGGTGGAAACACATCATTCAAGAAAAAAAAAGTAATGATTTAAACAGAGGTAATAATACTATCCTCATTTTTCATGGATTGGGATCATGTAAATTAATATTGTATGTTGATATCATAATTTTAAAGCTATGGTATATTAGGATCATGTAAAATACTATTAGAATTACTGTAAGAGCACAGGAAAGTAGCTGAATTCAAGAAAATAGTTTAATTGTCCTGAACATTCAGCAACAATGAGCTTGAGAATCGAAATTAAAAAGCCACATTCACACTAGCAATTTAAAATAATATAAGCTAACTTAATCCCAAAATTAATGTGTAGAGTTTATATGAAAATGACAAAATGTTGAAGAAAAAAGAAAATATTATAAAAATATCAACTTTTCATAAGAAGCTCATAGCATTAATGTAATTACAGTATTTTCAGCAACAGTTTATTTTTCCTCAAACCTAGCAAAGTTATTTTAAAAATTTAACTAGAAGAACAAATATATAGGAAGGAAAAAAGTTTTGAAAAGAAGAGTTGAGGAGAATCTGGTTTGCTAGATATTAACATTTATGCAAATGGCCATAATTCAACAGCGTGATGCTTCCACAAGTATGAAAATAAATGGAACCCAGGAGAGTCACTTGAGACAGACACTAGAATGTGTGCTTGTGTGTGCGTGTGTATGAAATAATAAAGTTAAGGTAGTATCACCAGTGAGTAGTGAATTTAATGCATATTAATTAAATAATGCTTGCTTAGATAGTTCATTATTTAGGAAACCTAAAGTTAGATCCAAAAGGATTTCCTCAACTTGTTTGACTCTAGGATGGCATTACAACTTATGGTGTAATATTCATATACAAAGTTATAGAGTTCTACCTCTCCATTTCACCCAGTTGTTTGGCCCATTCTCACCCCCGCCCTAGAAAGCCTAAAGTATTATTTAGATCCCAGATGTTACCTACTAACTTTAGTAAACTAAATTATCCCTCAATATACTTTAACAGGCATGCAAAGATATATGAATAGTATTCCAAAAATAATTAATGTTTGTGCAAATCTCCAGGAAATGACAACAGCCAACTCCTGGAGCAGGCTGAGGGTTCAACTCTCCCATATTCCAGATCTGTCTCCACCTTACCCCCTCAACCTCAGATATCTGTCATTGTCTTAACTTGTGTAAAATAAATATTCAGAGAAGGAGATAAAAGGTCAGCGTGTTGGGTACGTTTGGGTAAGAAAAGGAAGTAAGAACTCGGTTGTTCACAGTCTCCTAATAAAACTCACTTCAGTAAGGAAAATTACTGTGATCACACCCTCCTCTGTTCTTCTAGGACCTTCCACTGAGAGCTTGTAGAGATAATGTAGGGTCTCTGGAAATTGCGGAAAGTTATGTTCAGCGAGAGTTCTGTAAAGAGGAGGCACTGTATTAGTAAAGAAGATAAGAACACTTTCTGCATCAATAAATGCTAATGATGGTAAAGAGAGAATTAGTATCTTTATATTTTGTGCCACCCAGATAACAAGATATTCTCTGAAACACCCTAATCCATGGTAAACAGCAGCCCCAGTATGAATTCTACACAGACCAGGGGGAAGGATATATACCTGGGTCACTGACAACATCTCTTAACATCACTGCTCTTTCCCGTCTCTCATCCTGTGCCTCAGAACAGAATGCCCTAAATTACGGCAACCTCCCATCAGTGCCAGACCAAAGGGAGAGAAAATAAATACCTTGGCAATTCCAGATGGCCATGCAGGTCACCTTTTGGTTATAGACTAAGTCCTTCCTTTAAATGATGCAAGAAAGGAGAGAGTTGGTGCTATCCTGGGTTACTCTGGAGAAGAGGTGGTGAGCCCTAACTCACTAAGCCGTTCTCCATGACACACTTGGGCACTGGCTAGGCTCACAGCTGCCCTGACATCCTGGTGGGGATTAGACAGGTCATGGCAGGATTGGGAAGGATGAGGTGGCACAGATTCCATTTGAAGGCTCCAGGTGGGGGCTCTAATCCAGTGCTTCTGGACATTAATGTGCACACAGATCATCCGGGGAATCTTGCTAAAATGCAGAATCTGATTCAGTAGGCCTGCTGTGGGAGTCTGTATTTGTAAGTCACAGGTGTTGCTGTGGCTGCTGGTCTGTGGGCCACACTTTGAAGATCCCAAATTACTCAGGACAGAGTGACTCTTAATAACTGGGGGCCATTTGCAGGGTGTAGATGAACTACACTTTTATAAAACTAGATGTGTTCCTGAAACCCATGTGCAAATAAGAGCACCAGGAACCCAGAGACCATTTGGAACGTACTTTCTGGGCCAGTCACAACTTCACGTGGTCTATTATGTTATCAAGACTATGTATCCTGATTCTTGATCAGCAAATCTGACCCCTATAATCAGAATCTTTCTATTTACTAATAGACTAACTAGAAAAAAAGAGGAATCTTTCTAGGACAAGAAAAACAGAAGTCCTCTTTCATTATGCTTTCCCAAATTTATTTGTCTCATTGAGCACGGGTTTGATCAAACCCCTTTCAAGAGGGAGCACAGCAGTTACTGACTGATGCCTACAGAGCAGGAAACACCGAATAATTGAAAGAAAAATCAGATTCAGCTCTAGTTGTCCATATCAGAAGGAGAAACCTGTCCTGCAGAGAGAGGGAAGTTAGGAATCTGTATCACCAGGTACAAGGGCAGGAAAGGGAAAACAATTCCAAAGTATAAACCCCTCCAGATAGTGAAGAAGTAGGAATCACATGGCAATTCAGCTCATTAGGAGAGATTTGGAAGTTGGAGTGGGTATTGATTATGTTCCCACGTGGCTTCACTGAAGAAGGACGGAGAAGGTGGGACAGAGACCCAGAGCCCTGCACCAATAGAGCCTGTTCTTACTTGGCAACGAGGTAGGTCCCGTGGAGGTGAAATAGAACCTGGGAGGCCTGTTTCCAGAAATTCTTTCTCTTCAGAGAAAGGTCCACCTGCTGCAGTCCGGAGCAATTCAGTAGCACTCTCAGGGCGTCCCGGGCATAGCTAGGGCCCCAGAGGAGAGCAAAATCATCACCTGACCGTGGCCTTTCCATAACCAAGTACATGGGACCTGCCTTTTCATTGCATCCTGGGCAGGATCCTGGTTTGGGGAAAGGGAGTATTTGAAAGGAAGGAGACTGCTAAATGCTATTACTCTCTCCTGATTAACTGTACATGGGGTATGGGTTTCTGCTGAAGTTGTAGCATGTACAACCTGGGATTGACCCTGGAGTAGCTTATTTGTTTATTCACTTTTTAACAGCTTATTAGCAAAAGATGTTCAATGATGTGATACCTTGCTCAAGGTGTCTGTTGATTTTATTCCTTGGATGCTTTACATAAGTAGCACCTATTCTCATGTACCTGATATGTATGCTTGAAAGACAGAGTAAATTAAATATATGAATGGGACTGACTGACCGTGATTTTAGAGTTCCACCTGGACTATAGTCCATACCAGATAAGGGCAAATAGCAGACAGTTGGGTCCGTCCAGATTTTCCCAGAGAGCAGCAGAGCTAACTGTACTCTCTTGGGTAAAAGGGAAGAGCTGAACCTCACCCACTATGGACATGAGTGGCAGCCATCACAAGCCCACACACCACAGAGGACACTTATGCACATTATCTAACACGTATGATGGCCCTGAGAGAGCCCTATCAGAGAGTACAGGGCAGAGTGGGAACAGACTGCTCCCTGTGCTCTCTGCGTGGTGGCCTCCCATCATGGCAGGAATAAGCCAAGTTCTGTGGAAGTGGTTCTTTATACACTGCACCCACACTCAGCAAAGGTCCTGGCTAACTTCTAGGTACTCAGGGGAGTTACTTTGCTGAAGGCATTTTACCCTTTAGAGGAGAGAAAACATAATAAATGAGTACACTGCCCACAGGATTATAAAGACTCCACTTGAACCCGAGGGGGTAGAAACACTGAGAGCAGGAAGCAAGCTCTCATTCAATCTGAAGTAACCACTGCCAGCTCACATTAAGTTGTCCTCTGAACCCATTTGCGTGTTGCTGCTGTAGCAGAGTTGAAACATGAGGGCCATCAAGAGCTGAGGGAAGAATTGGGCCACCGCTTTCTTGTAAGAGCTAACGGGCAACAATGTGCACAAGGCCTGGGACGCCTGCAAGGGAAGGAGACAGAGTCAAGGATGTCACCATCTCCCTCTGAACCCAGTCAGCCTTAGTGAGGACAGGGGGAGGGACTTGGCAAACCCCATCCCCACCTCCTTGAAGCAAGCCTGAAGCATGCATGTGTTCCTTCATCCAATAGCAGCTGCTGAATCCATTTTGTGCCAACCATTCCATGGCAGTGAGCTCCCAAAGCACTATGGGCAATCCCTACCTTGCCACAAGATCAGCAGGAAGCAAGCTGGTCCCCAAGGAGGGCATACATCCCAAGGGTTCCTTCCTCTGTGGCCATGAAGACTAGTCCTACCAATAACCTGTCCGCCCTGTGCTTAAACAATCCAGGGTAATGAGATAGTAAGGGAGGTGGGCCAGGTCACTAACACATTTTTGGCCCACTGACCGACCACATCAGAGAAACACATCTCACAACCTCACGTTTGTAGAGCACTCTCCATTATTCTCTACTAGAGGCCCAGTGCACGAAATTCGTGCACTTGGTGGGTAGGGGGAGGGGGCAGCCCGGCCTGCGCCCTCTTGCAGTCCAGGAGTCCTTGGGGAATATCTGATTGAAAGCTTAGAACCGCTCCCATGGGGAGTGGGCCTAAGCTGGCAGTCAGATATCCTTAGCGCTGCTGTGGAGGCAGGAGAGGCTCCTGCCACTGCCGCTGCACTCGCCAGCCATGAGCCCAGCTTCTGGCTGAGCTGCCCTTACCCTGTGGGAGCACACTGACCATCAGGGGACAGCTCCTGAGTTGAGCAGGATCGGGCCGAAACCAGCTCTCTGATATCCCCTGAGGGGTCCCAGATTGCGACAGGGTGCAGGCCATGCCGAGGGACCCCCCCTGGTGCACGATCGGGATCGAGGAGGGACGTGGGAGGTTGGCCAGCCAGAGAGGGACTGCAGGAGGGCTTCAGGGCATGTCCGGCCTGTCTCGCTCAGTCCTGATTGGCCAGACCCCAGCAGCAAGCTAACCTACATTCGGAGCTCTGCCCCCTGGTAGTCAGTGCATGTCATAGATAGTGGTTGAGCAGCCTTAGCATATCATTAGCATATTATGCTTTGATTGGTTGAATGGAAGATTAGATGACTGGACACTTAGCATATTAGGCTTTTACTAGTGGCCCGGTGCATGAAATTCGTGCACAGGGTGGGGAGGGTTCCCTCAGTGCAACCTGCACCTTCTCCAAGTGGGGACCCCTTGGGGGATATCCAGCCGCCACAGGGATTGGGCCCAAACCAGTTGTCAGACATTCCTCTCGCAATCTGGGACTGCTGGCTCCTAACTGCTCACCTGCCTGCCTGCCTGATCGCCCCTAACTGCCTCTGCCTGCTGGCCTGATTCCCCCTAACCCCTCTGCCTGCCTGCCTGATCGCCCCTAACTACCCTCCCCTGCCGGACTGATCTTGCCCCCAGCTGCTCTCCCCTGCTGGCCTGATCTTGCCCCCAACTGCCTCTGCCTGCCTGATCACACCTAACTGCCCTCCCTTGCCGGCCTGATCTTAACCCTAACTTCCCTCCCCTGCTGGCCTGGTTGCCTCCAACTGCCCTCCCCTACCGGCCTGCTCTCACCAGCAATGGCCTTCCCCTGCCAGCCTGAGCTCACCCCCAACTCCTCTCCCCTGCTGACCCGATCACCCCTAACTGCCTCTGCCTGCCTGATCGCCCCTAACTGCCCTCCCCTGCAGGCCTGATCTCGCTCCCAACAGCCCTCCCCTGCCGGCCTGATTGCCCCTAATGGCCTCTGCCTCAGCCCCCACCACCATGGCTTTGTCTGGAAGGAAGTCGGATGTCCAGAAGATGGCCGGTCAACCCGGTCTAATTAGCATATTACCCTTTTAGTAGTATAGATAGATTATATAGGATAGAATTGCTTAAAGGGGGGGGGAGGGGAGCCTTTTTCAGCAGGAAGAGATGCTCTTGGCAGACAAAAATACATAATCCCTATATCTGGACTGATAGCCATATGCACTATACTTCCAAACCAGTCATTAAAAAATTGAACTGTTTTCTTACACCTTACACCAAATAGCTGTTGCCCTTAAAACCCCTCCTCAGCCCCACCTTAGGTTCTGCCTTCGCAGTTCACCCAGATTAGGTTCTGATTGGTCGGTTTCTATGCCAGTCAGCATCAAAAGCTCCGCCTCCTAGGCAGCCATTGGCTCCTCATACTTTTCACCCAGATTTGGTTCTGATTGGTCGGTTTCTATGCCAGTCAGCATCTCTGGGCATATCAATGGGCCTGATCAGAGAGGTGGGGCTGATCAGCAGCCCCAGCAGAGGCCTGAGAGAAAGAGAGGCACGGCTGCTGGCCAGGCCTGGTGCAAAAGAGAGAGGCAAGTGCTGATCAATAGCTGCCACGGAGGCTATGGATCAGACCCTGCTTCTCTCTCTAGGCCTCTCTTCAGGCCTGATCCGCAGCCCCTTGGCAGTCAGTGCTGGGTCAGAGCACCCGCAGCTGTGGCAGTCAGTGCTGGATCGCCACGGCAACCCAGCACTGACTTCTGGTCGGTCGAGCCTTTGGTCGTTTTGGATGTTACAGACCTTGGGTTTTTATATATTAGGATTACATAGGATATCTCTGTAAGACTCAAATTTATTCCCAGGAATGGTGGTTTTGGTCCTTGGGAGATGTATTATGATGGGCACAAATGAGATTAGGTCTTCCTTAAGATACTTATAGAAGTGTGTATGATCAGCAGGTGGCTACCTCTTTGAAACCATCTTCCACACTGTCACCCTTGCTCAATTCTGTTTGTCCTCCTTGCCTTCAGTGATATACCAGGTGAGCTCCCATCACTATAGAACTTTTCCCCTTTTCTCTGTCTACATCTCTGTTGCCCACATACCACAAAGATCACTCCCTCACCTCATTCAGGTCTCTGATTAGATGTCACCTCAGCAGAGAAGCCTGCCCTGGACAACTTATGTAAACCCTCCCTGTCCCTCCCCTTTCACCACAGCACTTTGTATCTCTTCTAAGCTTCCTATCATCTGACTCATGACACATTTTTTTGGTTCATTATTTGTGCGTCTCACCTGAGCATAAAGCTTCATGAACAGAGAGTAGCACATAGTAGGCACTCAATAAATATGTGTTGAATGAGTGAATGAGAGCAGGACTGTGAAAGGAGGTATGACTGAACCTGAGGGTAGACGGGAATTTTCACCAGGAATAAGAAACACTCGTCTTATTTACCGCCACGGGCATCATATTAGTAGCATCCAGAGAGGAACGTCTTCTTTCCAAGAAGCTGTCCTGAATTTCCCCAGGCTTTCCTTTCAGTATCAACAAGATTGTCTTCAGCACGTAGGGGGCCACGCTGGACTCGTTCCCAGCTGCATGCCACATCAGTATCAAAGTGCTGCCAACACAACCCACTGTATAATGAGAATCGTAAGTGGTTCATTTCCTACTTAATGCTGGGACATAAATCAGGAGAATGGTCTTGGTTTTACTTTTTTGTTTTTGTTTTTTTTAGCAAAAAAGACACTGTAGACCAATCCAGAACAAGCTAAAATTCCCATTTTCAAATGATCCTCTGGAGTCACTTGTCTTTGGAAACAGAGGAAGAATTTCAGTAATAAAAATACCGTCTACATAAAATAAATAAAATACAGTATGCAAAGCCTGCAAGTTCATTTCCTGTTTAAATATCTGTTAAGCTCAATGTGAAGCACGGATCAGCTTTCTGCCCCCAATACTGTTCGTCCCACCTTGTGACTAGTTTGTCCAGGGATAATGGAATATTTAAAAACTGGGATGGAAATACAAATTAATATGTAAATAAATACACCAATTGAAAAAAACAAACTAGGTTAAAGCTAAATAAAAAACTATACAAATGAAAAGATTAGAATATTAAATATAAGTGCCGTTTTTGCCAAATGCCACATATTTAACTAGTGAAATGGATGTGACTAGAACCCAAGCTTCTCAACCTCCAGGCCCCTAGCTCCTTTCCCTACATACCTGGCCACTCTTCAAAATGATTATTGCATTGCTCATTTTAAAAACTTCTGCGTACCTCTGTGCTGGGGAATTCTTGGTATCTTGTCAGTCCATGCTGGGTTTTGACTGCTATTGCGCAGTCTCTTTGCATTGAAGTTCCTATATGAGGGCATGGTCCCCTGGAACGTGTCCAGAGAGATCTGACTCTGGACACTTTGAGCAAACCCTGTGGAAGGGGTGAAGGAGCCTTACTTGTCTGCTGGGACTGGGTAGTCCATAAGCTGAAAGATGACCTTCTTCGGCGAAGTACGCGTCAATAAGGTGATGACCTTCAACATAGTTTGCTTCATAATGTGAGTAGAATTCCCAGACAGTTGCTCATAAATAGTATTCACAATCTTAGACACCTGGAAAAGTCATTTCACAGGTCAAGAGGACTCTCCTGGGCATTTCTTGGACTGAAGAATTCGCTCCTTCTCAGAATAACCAAGGCAGCAATTATCACACAAATAAGTACTGTTTATGTGCATGACCACACAATGCAAAATATGTATTTGGATGAGGAATAAACATACCTGTGCATTTATCGATAGTGGGAAAATATTTTTTTAAAAAGTTTATTTGGGGAGTATAGATGACTTTATTACATAAGACATATAAGCTCAATATAGAAAACATATAATTCAAATATTTTAAGAAGAAAGTCAAAATGTGGAACAGAATAACAATGGAACCATATACTTCAAATTTATTTTGACAAAGTAGAAAAATCTACATACCGGGCTCTACAAATTAGGTAGCCAGCCCTACAGCAGAATGAGGGACCTTGGAAACTTTCCTTAATGGTGATTTGAATTATAGTTGTACTATTTTATTGTTATTAATGTGCTTTTTTTAAAATTTGAAGCAAATTCAGGAAAATATTATGTTTGGTGTGATTGGTGGGTGAAATGTTAATTATTTTCTAAGCTTTCTGTACACTTGAGATATTTCAGAAAAAGAGCCTCGTTTAATTAGTGACATAATGATGCAATGGCAAGGACTATATATGCAAAGAGGTAGCTATATAACAAAGGCAGCAGGAGCATTTTAGAGGGTAAGCGCTGGGCTCCCCTGCTCGTTGTCAAGGATCTTACCATGGTGACCTTGTTGGCGTGGAATTCCAGAGTCAGTTTTAGCATGTTGGCTGCCTCCTTTACCATTACAGGATTAGGCGAATTGAGTCTCATAAAGAGATTCCACACAAAGTCAGTCAGCAAGGATGGCTCTAAGGTGTGTCCTATACTCTGAAATAAAAAAAGAGAGAGCCATGACCTCAGGCCTTACCTACATCAATGTAACCTCAGACATCACGGGGAAGTGCCAGGGCTAGGGAGGGCCACATGACTCTTGTGAGCTCTAGGCACTTTTGCTGTTGTGGGCCTCTTCCTCCATTACAAAACGTTAAAAATTATAATTTACAACGGTGTTGGTATTAAGATGACTGTAATCCAAGCTAAATTATATTTGTTTTTCCCCCTTGATTTTTAAAGCAATTAAAACATTTTCATCTGGGTAAGTTAGCTCTGAGGGCAGGCCAGGGAGAAGTGGAGAACCATGGCATTCCAATGAAAAGGAAATGTAAAATACTGATTTTTACCCCAACTGAGCTACTCACATATTCGAAATCATTGTGAAGCTCTTCAGCTTTGGAAATGATTTTGCTCAGATCAGAAGCAAGCATAATTAGTAGGAGATTCAGAAGAGTGTGGGGTAGGAAAGGGTGTAGACTTTTCTCTTCCCCAGAGAAGGATCAAGGAGCAAGAAGAGAAAAAAAAGCCCCTATGTCTGTAACTGAGGTACAAAAAACACAATGCAAACAATCCCCTTTTAAAGTTACAGGAATATCCATGGACCATGAAATGTGAACACAATTACATGATTATACATTTCTCAGTTAAGAAAGATAAACCACATTTTCTCCTTTTGTGCGTTGTGTGTGTGTGTATATATATTTATTGTGTATATTCCATATATATAAAGTGGAAAAAAATATTAAAATATAACTTTTGCAAAATATGTTGTCACAAAAAAACCCCCACATAAAACAAAAGCCATACGATGAAGCAGGAGCTAAGTTACCTGCGCAATTTTAGTTTTGTCTCCTCGCAAGATGTCAGGGAGGTATTCTGTATCCAAGAGCGAAGGCAGCCAATTGTAACTTCCAGTCTTATCACACTTTGTAAGTTTGCCTTCTGCAATATTCACTGTGTTAAAGAAAGAGCTTAAGCTTTTTAAAAATTTTTATTTGACCACTGGTTCCTTCTACAACCTTGCACTTTCCAATTTCCTCTTTCTGCCTAATTCTGGAGCCCTGGTTTTCTGACTATTGACTACCCTAGTCACATAAACTATTATGGCTGCACAGACCCAGAATTCATAAAGTATTTAAGAGAGGCTTCTGTAAAATGTGAATGAAGAGCATAGATCATGTTAATAGGTTGACCAGATGTCCATACATTTAGACATCAGATGCATTGTTTGGGGCACTTGAAAAGCTACTGGTGAATCTGTTGGTGGAAGAGCAGACTTGGACGCATTCTGCCAGGGCTGGGGGACTGTGTTGCAGGAAAGTCAGAGGGCTCAACCAAAGCCTCAGGTGTCTTTAGTTCCATTGCAGGCGAGTTTTTAAATGATTTCATTTGTCAACAGAGTTATAGAGATATAATTGACATACAAAATATTTAAAGTCTACAATTTGGTAAGTTTTTGTGTATATTCATGAAAACATTACCACAGTGAAGCAAAACAGGTCATAGTCATTGCCTCCAAAAGTTCCCTCGTGCCCTTTTGTAATCCCTCACACCTGCTTCCTGGACCCATCCCCTGATCCAAAGGCAACTGCTGATCTACTTCCTATTCTAATTTTATGTAAGTGGACTCATCTAGCATGTACTCTTTTATTGTTTGGCATCTTTCATTCGGCACAGTTATTTGTGATTCATCCATGCTGTTGCATGTATCAATAGTTCATTCCTCTTCACTGAATGCTATTCCATTGTATATAAATACTATCATCTGTTTATCTGCTCACCTGCTGATTGATGGACATTTGGGTTGTGTTTAGCTTTTGGCTATTACAAATAAAGGTGCTGTCCACATTCACGTGGAAGTCTTTATATGCATACTAGAGGCCCTGTGCATGAATTCGTGCATGGGTGGGGTCCAGCTGGTCTGCCCCAATAGGGGCACTTGTTAATAAGGTGACATTGGAACTGCCCCCACCCTCCATAGGGATAGGGGGGGCCAATCAGGGCCGGGGCTCCCAGGGTGAGGGGCTGTGGCAGTTGGCAGGCTGGCCCCACTCCCTGGTTGAACTCCTGGTCGAGGGGACAATTTGCATGTTAGCCTTTTATTATATAGGATTTGTTTTCATTTCTCTTAGGTAAATTGTGGAATGACTGGATCATACAGTAGATATGTGTTTAACATTTTGGGATACTGCCAAATGATTTCCCAAAGTTGTATCATTTCACATTTCCTCTATTGAACATGGTTTTATGTGCTTCCTTGCTATCTGTGCTATCTGTGAAATGACTATTCAAATCAACTACTATTTTTTAAAATTTGGCTGTCTGTTTTCTTATTGGGTTTTGAGTATTCTTTTAAAATTATTGGTACAAGTTTTTTATCATGTGTACTTTGAAAATATTTTCTCCCAGTCTGTGGCTTACCTATTAACAGTGTCTTTTGTTTTTTTATAATTATTAATATTTTTAACCCTCACCTGAGGATATTTTTCCATTGATTTTTTGGGAGAGTGAAAGAGACAGGGAAAGACAGAGAGAAATATCAATGTGAAAGAAACACATCGATTGGTTGCCTCCTGCACAAGCCCGGACCAGAACCCACTCTGGAGAGGAGCCTGCAACTGAGGTACTTGCCCTTGACCAGAATCGAACCCAGGACCCTTCAGTCTGCAGGCCAATGCTCTATCCACTGAGCCAAACCTGATAGGGCTTAACAGTGTCTTTCAAAGGCAGAAATACAAATTATTTTATTTTCATTTACAAGTCATGCTTTTGGTGCTGTATTTGGGAAATCTTTGCCTAATCCAAGGTACAAAGGTTTCTTCTAGTTTCATAGTTTTACATTTAGTCCTATGATCCATTATGAATTAGCTTTTGAACATGTATGAGATATATATCAAAGTTCTTTTTTTGCCTACAAATAACCAATTTTTAAAGTTAATAAGGTGACATTGGTTAATAACATTATGTATTTCAAGTATACAGTTCTATAATACATCACCTGTATATTGCATTGTGTGTTTAGCCCACCTCAAGTCTAGTCTCCCTTCATCACCATATGAAATAACCAATTTTTTAAATAATATATTTAATTGATTTCCCACAGAGAGGAAGGGAGAGGGATAGAGAGCCAGGAACATCGATGAGAGAGAAACATCGATCAGCTGTTTCCTGCATACTCCCCCCGGGGATGTGACCGCAACCAAGGTACATGCCCTTGACCGGAATCGAACCTGGGACCCTTCAGTCCACAGGCCGACACTCTATCCACTGAGCCAAACTGGTTAGGGCAATAACCAATTTTTAAGACACCATTTATTGAAATGTATCCTTTAGCCACTGAATTGCCTTTGAAGCTTGGTCAAAATTTATTTGACCACGTATATGTGAGTCTATTTCTGGATCTACTTAGTGCAATGCTAGATAGAAGTAATGACAGTACACATTTTTGTCTTTTTCTTGATCTTTTAGGAAAATCACTTGGTATTTTGCTACTAAGTATGATGTTAGCTATAGGTTTTTCATAGGTGTACTTTAGCTGGTAGAGGAGCTCTCTTTTTATTTCTAGTTTTCTGAGAGTTTATTATTACTATTTTTCAAATTCAGAAGTAGATGTTGAATTTTGCCAAATGCTTCTTCTGTATCTACTGAGATAACCATATAGTTATCTTTTTTCATTTGTTAATATAGTATGTTACATTGATTGATTTTCAAATGTTAAATTTATATTTCATTTCTGGGGTAAATTTTATATGGCCATGCTATATTATTCTTTTTATGTATTGTAGTATTTGATTTGCTAAACTTGTAAAAAAATTGCATCTATGTTCTAGAGAGACATTGATCTGTAGGTTTTTTTGTTTTTATTTTTCTTGTAATGTTTTTATGTGGTCTTGATAGAATGAGGCTGTATTCTCTCATCCTCACATTTCTGCATGCATTTGTATAGAATTGGTATATCTTCTTTGAATGTTTGCGGGAGTTTTCTTTGTAAGAAGACTTTTAAATATAAATTCATTTTCTTTGATATAGAGTTTTCACGTTATTAATGTCTTCTTGAGTGAGCTTTGGTAATTTCTGTTTTCAATGACTGTGTCTAAGTTGTCAAATTTACTGGCATAAAGTTGTTCATGGTATCCCTTATTATTCTTTTAATACCCATAAAATTTCTAGTGACATTACCTCTTTCATTACTGATATTGGTAATTTCTGTCTTTTAATCCCGCCCCCCCTCCCCATGTTCTCAAAGAATCTGCTTTTGGCTTCATTGCTGTTCTCTTATTTGTTTTTCTGCTTTCAATTTTTATTGGGTTTGTTCTGTTCTTAGTGGCCCTTAGGAAAGGTGGTGACTCTTTCTTACCATTCTCACAGTTTGCAATGCAGAGGAGGTGATATATTCCAAAGGATGCTTGCTCTGTGATGGACCCATCAGTGTGGGAACATAGAAGAGACAGCTCTGCTGCCAGGTCCCCCAGACAGGGAGCATCCACACTTCCCTATGGGAAAACAAAGAAGAAAAATGTATTGCTGTGCAGTGTCAACATTAAATGTCTGTACCTTAATCTCTAATGTGTATGTCAGACTAGAACGAGAGGATGAGCTTCCGAGTTCACAGAATCTGTGTTCCCATCTCGGCTCTGTTACTGAGCCTCGGTTTCCTCATCTGTGAAATGCAGGTAACAAATTCTACCTCATAGCCGTTATTATGGAGATTAAGGGGGGGAGGGTAGCATGGATGACAGAAAAGAAAGTTTGTAGCAAAGTGCTCAGAGATAACAGTGACTCACTCATTGAGGCACCATTAGTTTGTATTTCATAAATCAGGTAGCAATTTTCAGATAGCCAATTCCCAGGATACTTGAGGGGAGGTACAGGGATTGATTGAAGCATGTAGATCATGCTTCCCTTCTTCATGTATGAAAACCTTCAGATGACTCCTTTGGCCACTGGAGAAATATGACTTCCTTCTGGAATGGCTCTGATTCTTCCCAGGGAAATTAATTTTTAAAAATTCAGAGCATTTACTTCTGATGTCAGACCTACAACCACAACATTTATGTATTTCCCCCCACAACTTCTCTGACACAGGATGCTTAAATATTTAGATTTTTATCTCAACAAATTTGTTTGGCTTGGCCAAATGCAAAAAAATGGCAGTAGAGACAGAAGAGAGGAGAGGTGGAAGAAACATTTTGTTTTTGTGAAAATATAAGTATCAATGTTTGATAAGCTAGTGGGCCTGCAGAATCTTCCTGTGTCCTAGGTAAAAATCATCGTCGATGATTCGAGCAACTGTTGGCGGTAAAAGCAGAGTTCAAGTCAGCCCACTAGGGGGATCCCGAGCCTGTTTCTCCTTCTACTTCTCTCATGCTCCCTTATCCTTGTCTCTCACGCTCTCATGTTGCTTGACCCACCCACACTTCTCTCTCTCTTTCTCTCACACATACACATACACAGTAATTCTGAAGAAGAATGTCAAGTGACCTGGGCCATGAACCCAGAGCATAACTGAATTAGGATGCTGAGAATGATGATCTCAGCAAAGGAAAGGAAGAGAAACTCTTGCTTCTGTGGATGCCTTTGGAATATGATCTCAGCAAAGGAAGGGAAGAGAGACTCTTGCTTCTGTGGATGCCTTTGTAATCTGCCTATTTTAGGAGTCCTATAAATGTCTTAGCTACTCTTTTTGAGACTAAATTCTCATCTGTATCTTGATTACCTATTTCTTATCATCTCCCCCCCCCCCTTTATTTATGGTGGTTGGTCTTTTGTATTTGAAGGGTTTTCTCATGGGTCTTGGTTGTCTGGTCATATTTAAAAATGTGATGTTCCTTGGTGGGGTTTCCTAGGTGAACGAGGCTTGTCAACCGGTGGGCTTCACTTTAGAATGATGAGGAGGTGAGCCTGGGGTCATGTAGATCTAAACAACAGAACCAAGATAATTTTGTCAGGGAATTAACAGCTGTTTTGAGAAAAAAAATTCTCTGATTTTGCCTGCCAGTGGCCTCTTGTCCCCGTAGAATAGAGTGTGTGCGTCAGGAAGGAGAGGCAATGTAGATTCTTCTACACAAACTTTCAATGAATCCCTTTAGTTACTGCTTATGTTTTCAGCCTTCCTTTGCCTCCTACCCACCATCATTACTTGGGCTTCCACAGCTCCAGTTTCTCCGTGGTTCCACAGGGCATACTGCCTTCCCTTTTAGCCCCACCCTAAGTTCCTGTGCTCCGGCCTCTCAGCCTTCCCTGACAGGCTTTATCAGCTACCCTCTTCGTTCTACTATCTCATCCAGAAGTTTGTTGACATCGCTAGCCCATCGGAAACCCTTCACTCATTCTCTGTGTTGCTGTGGATTTATACCTTCAACTAATTTCATTGCTGTCATTTTGTGAGAACTCTGGAGATAGGGTATGAGATAAAAACGTGTCTATTAGTTAGCTTTGACTAGAGATCTTTCTTCCATTTTTAAAATGCTCATGTGCCAAAGGAACAAACTGAGGAAAAAAAATCTCTGTTAATGCTGTAAGATGACATGTTTAGCTCACATCTCCTTAATATTTTAATAAGGGACAAGTGTTCTTTGATTATAGCAGTTTTTTTTCTTATCCTGATGGGCACATGGATCATTAAGAGGAATAACACTTAAAAATATTTCTGAGTGTGAATGATGGCCAGGATTGTTCAATAGGATGGGAGCCTCGGACTCTGGAAGACACAGGCTAGGGTAATTTATGAAGAAAAAAGTCTTTATTCAGTAAATGGAATGATTAGGGGTTAGGTGCGTACTCCCGAGAATAGAATTGGCAGTTACATTTAGTTAGAGACGGGCAGAACAAATCTTCATTGATTTTGTGTCATAGACATACAAAGATCAAGCCTGTGGAGAACTTATTGATTTATTAAAATATTTTAAACACTTAATTTATTTATACTGTCTCTTACCCACCCCCATTAATTTCACTGACTTAGCCATCCTCAGAAAACATTGTCTAAAGAGAAAGTTAACTTTGTCAAGTTTGATGCTTCCAGGACTGTGAGCTGTTTCCATGTCCTGGAAAACGCTGGTCTGCTTCCACCTGGTGGTATTTAGCAAACATTGCAGAACAGAGTCATAGGTTATCCCCACCTGGCTCTCAAACAAATCTCAGTCACAGCTCGGAACCTTCAGCAATGCACGGGAGCCTTCCGCGGCACGTGTGAATTTACGCATTTATTCTTTCACAGTTGAGGGGTGGGCTGTGTGCGAGGGGCAACGGCCTTTACAGCTGTAACCGAGAGTGCCTGAGTATCCACAAGAGTGAGACATGTTCATAGATAGTGTAAAAGGTAGGCAGGGACACTCAAAATATAGAAAACCCCAGTAAATGCTGACAAGGAGATACCCATTTCTTCTCCATTGTGAAGGTGCGAGGAAAGGGGCACTCTGATTTTCAGGGAATGCTAACCGGAGGACACTTGTGCATCACTTAACTTTAATCTACTTTGATTTATTATCTGTGTAAGCATTTATAAGTACTCATGTGCCTGCACAAAAATGACCGTTTTTGTATTGTTTGAAGTAGGAAAAACACACACACCAAAACATACCAAACTATTCAGTTGAAAAGTCTATCAGCTAAAGAATAGTTACAATATGTGAAAGTTATGGAATGTGTACTGTGGTTAAAGAATGAAGCAAATCTATGAAAATATCTGCACGACATACAGTGGGGCCTTGACTTACGAGTTTAATTCCTTCTGAGACCGAGCTCGTTAAGGAGCTCGTTAACTCAAATTACTCTATCAACTCCATGCAAAAAATCGGCCGAGAGACAGCTGGTATCTCAAAAAACTCGTTAGTCGGGACACTCGTAAGTCAAGGCCCCACTGTATTGTTTGTGCAAAATGAATACTGCAGAACCATAGGTAAGTAGGAGGTCACTTTAGTAAAGAAACACGAGGGAACAAAGCAGTATACCCCATGTGTGCATGTGTGGGTCTTCCTGAAAGCTGTTGGGCAGGACGCACATCACCGGACACGGCTAAGAAGGAATTGGGGTGGAGAAGGTAGTAAAGGAAGACTTCAGCTATATCTCTAGCAGGTTTAAATGGAAGTACTCAAGAGTCACTTGTATAAATTTAACATAAGTAATGGTTTAAAAAGATGGTAGAAAAGGTGAAATAAGAAGAAAAGGAAGGATGGAAGCCTCTGTAAATAGCACTGATTGTAGTTCACAGGGGAAAATTGAGACTGAGCAAAAGCCTGGTTTTGAGTCACTCCTACTGTTGGTGTAAAGCAGGAGGCATCTGCATCAGTTCCTTGAGAAATCCTGCTGATTGACAGAGTCATGCAGGATATTGACTCCTTCCCAATATCCCAGTTTACCAGCACA
Organism: Myotis lucifugus; assembly: GCF_000147115.1. Lineage (NCBI taxonomy): Eukaryota > Metazoa > Chordata > Mammalia > Chiroptera > Vespertilionidae > Myotis > Myotis lucifugus. The sequence continues at coordinate 116,112 of NW_005871259.1, forward strand.
GTCAGACCCAGCAGGCATCACATGCTCTCAAGACTTAAGTCTTGGAAAAGAACACGACAGAAATGCAGGCTTCAGAAGCAGGGAGCCAGATAGCACGCTGTCACTTACATATCCCTTGGCTTTCCTGGATGCAAAGTTTAGCACCCTGCAGATGATCACCAAGACTCTATGCTGCAAGTATGAGTTATCTTCATTCATCCACACGGCCATTTCCTGTGGAAAACACAAGAGTCATTGTAGAGCCATGGTGTTTCCATTTCCACATCAGTGGAAGCATCACCACATCAAGGGTCAACACGGTCTCTGATTATTCCACACCTAACCTATATTTATTTTAAAAAATATACTAATCTCTACTAGTACATTCCTTCATCTACTATAGTAACTGCCACTATAATGGGTGTTATTTAATTCTACCCAACAAGTATTTCCTGATATCCACTCTAACAGTCATGTTGGAAGCTGTCCTGAAAAATTGAACATGAGGTGATGAGGGGATCATCAGCGGCTTCTCCACTTTTTGTTTTAAAATACATATTCATTCTCTCTCTCTCTCTCTCTCTTTAAAAATCACAGGATCTGATTTTCAGTTTTAAAAAATTGAAATATTATCTGATCCTGATATGTCATATTATCCCAGAATTTTCTTTCTGAATTCATCACCCAGATATTTCCTGGCTCCGGTTGTGGAGTACATTCCCAGAGGGGGCTCAGTTAAAAAGTTCTTGCAAATCTTGATTCCATCTGTCTTGCTGTAACTTCTGTCTGTTTGTCCTAAATCCTCAGGGAACCCTACGAAGGGAAGGACACCTGCATACACTTCACAGGCCATACACTGTTTACAGACTTCATAAGGCAGTCTGATGAATCCATGGGTTTAAAGCCATTGGTTGGCCAGGTCTCTTCCCAACCCTTGCTCCCACTGTATAAATCTGTTCTGAAGTCAATTTCCTAGGGCAGAAACATCTCTAAATTCCAGGGGATCAGTCTCTGTCTTTTCCAGGGAGTGAGGTTCAGAGATTTTTGAGAATCAGGAGAGTTTCTAGACATGGAAGGAATGAGACTAAGATGGTTAAGTAACAGGCTCCCCAGTTAGCTCTGTCACTCATCAACTATTGCTCCTCTCTCTGCTTTCATCTCCTTATCTGTAAAGTGGGAGAAATAAGAGTAACTTCCTCACAGGGTTAAGTATCAAATGAGATAACCCATGTAGTAAGTATTCAGCTTAGTGCCTAGAGTAACTGCTCACCATGCAGCATGGGGATTGTGGGTGTGTGTGGGTGAGAGAGAGAGCACACATGAGGAGAGGGTTGTAATCATGGAGCAAGAACAATACTTTAAAAAGTTGTGAAATTAAAAATTTGAAAATATGCAGAAGCCCTAGTCTGTTTGGCTCAGTGGATAGAACATCAGCCTGTAGACTGAAGGGTCCCAGGTATGATTCCAGTCAAGGGCACATACCTCAGTTGCAGGCTTGATCCCCAGCCCTGGTTGGGGTGCATGCGGGAGGCAGCCAGTCAATGTGTCTCTCTCACATCAATGTTTCTCCCTCTCTGTCTCTCCCACTCCCTCCCACTCTCTCTAAAAATCAATGGAAAAATATCATCCGGTGAGGATTAACAACAACAAAAAAGGCGCAGAAAACATTTGGCTCAAATTAGGCACCAATTAGCCAATTAGCTTAATATATTCCCTTCATAGTCCTTCTTGTCCTCATAGATACCAATTCTGCTTCTTTACTTGAATGTATTTTATGATTTGGACAACCCTCATAGAGTAAGTTAATCTGGTTTTATAGTATTTCCAAACAGCTACCCCCTGATGCCATCATGGAAGGAATGAAAAATAAAGACCCTAAGGTGTCCAGAGAAGACTTACATCCCTGGCTGGGACTTTAAAGACACAGGGAGGTTCCGGATGTGAAAGTGGGTTTTGGATGATTGTTAGGGTTTCCTCTGATACCCTGGTATCCAAGATGATAGGATGCTCATGAACTCCCTAGCCGCGGAGTTGTTAGGGGAGAGCATGCACATAGGCCCTGTCAAGGCAGGTTTCACCATTTCATGATCACAGTTTAGGTCAGTCATCCTATTCTCTGCCGCCCCCTGTGTTCCCTCTTACATTGCCTCATAGCACTTGCTTCTCAAGTGTCAGTTCATACCATCCTCCCAAAATTAAATTCTTAAAAAGGCGTCTCTGTAATTCAAATAAACGGAAGTGATTTCATTTGGGGGATACTCGCACACCTTTGGAGGAAAATTATTTTTTTTCAGCCGCCAGATATTTGACGGAGATGCTAAGTATGGCAAATGGAAAATAATAAGTGAAGTAGAGTATACTTGGATGTATGACACAAAACCAAAATTGCTCATTTTCCCTTTACCTTTAAGATTTGCAGTTTGTAGAGGTCTTTAGACACTAAGATCAGCAGAGTGTCCTCGAATATGTTTAAAATAGTTTGGTATAATTCCTGAAAAACAAAATAGTTATACAACCAGCCAGCCCGCCAGCCTTACATAAAATTTGACCCCATTGTTTTGCATCCTGATGTCCTGAGTTCTTTCCATAAACTGAAGGTAAGAAAGGACAGTGGTAGCTATGGTGATGAGAGCTCACCCAATGCCATATGCCATGTGTTTCTTCTGCACCCCACATAGCCAGTGCACTGTGCAGCTTTGCTGAGGAAACAGAGACCACACATATTGCTGATCTTACTATGGGACTCTTCCCGCCTCCATCTTTCTCTGCTCACATTTCCTTCTTTGCAGAACTTGCCAGTAAACTCCCTGTCCTTGGTCAACCAATTAACCAAAAATCCATTTACCCATTTGTTCCTATAAACCCATACTACCCATTAAATCCCATTGGATTGTAGACTTCATGAGGCCAGAGGTGTAGGCCAGAGGCTGGGAAGTGCTATGTATCTATTGTATTTTAAAAGAGTGAAGGAGAGCCCGGCTGGCATGGCACAGTGGTTGAGCATTGACTTGTGAACCAGGAAGTCACAATTCGATTCCCAGTCAGGGCACATACCCACATTGTGGGTTCGATCCCCAGTGTGGGCGTGCAGGAGGCAGCCGATCCATGATTCTCTCTCATCATTGATGTTTCTATCTCTCTCTCCCTCTCCCTTCCTCTCTGATATCAATAAAAATATATTTTAAAAAGAGAGTGAAGGAGAAAACCACAAAAGTCATGCTCTGTAGAGAGACACTGTGCAGGACTGTGTGCGTGAAGACGTCTCATCTCGATCAAAGGAAGCAAACTCTCACCTCCAGGTCCAGCTCCTCAGATTCGTTGTTCCCAATGTCTCTCACTTCTTTCAGAGTTGGCATCGCAAATACTACTTTAAAGGATGATTCTATGATGCTCAACTGAGTCTCAAATTGCAGTAAGGGATCCACGAAGCTGGCAAGAAGAAGGTGTAATTATTAAGTTAAGGAGAAAACAAGTATAACTTAACTTTAGTGACTTTTTCTGAGTGATAAGAGAGAGTGGACTAGAAAATGACACTCAGCCTTTGGCTTTATATGACACGTGGGTTTTAAATAGTCTCATAAAACTGACAATGGTGCGTTAAATATAGAGGGATGAATTTTTTGCAAATGTCATATGTAACAAGTTATTTGGAAACCAGACTATTTTTCTCCATAGACATAATGAGATAAAGTGGTTATAATCTCAGCCAAGCCCGCAAAGCCATGCCGAGCTTTAGGCAGTTGAAACATATTACAGCCACATTTTCTCTAACCCATGATCCTGTGTTTCTCACATTTCAGTATTTCTGATATGGGAATGCATCTTCTAATTGATGGCAAAAGAAACCCACCCAGCAGCAGCTATAAAAATAACTTGTGAAACGGTTGTTATTCCTTTGGTGTATGTGATCTGGATAATAGTCCTTGATTTTTTCTTTTTGAGGTGAAAATAATTATTTTTCTAAAACGATGGTGATATTAGATGGTAAGGTATGAAATCTTGTGTTGGACTCAGAATCTCTTTTCTCCACTGGACAAGATACTTTACCTGAGATTCACTGTTTGAAATGGAATCTCTTGGAATATATTAGGTAATTTTCAAATCCTGGAAGATTGATTTGACATTCATGGGCTCTAATGGATTACGAGACTCTGAACAGTTATCTGTCAAAAGTTTCCAGTTGAATTTTCAGTGGGAGGTATTTAACGTCTAGGGATATATGATCTGGTTTAAGAAATTAAGATTTTGATGAACTAGAAAACCGTGTCTTTCAATGTACTTTGAAATCATATCACCAGTCCTAAAAAAAATTCTAAAATGATCCAAGTCATGAGCGAGGATTATGAAAGCATGATACCCTGATGCCATAATGGACAAATGATCTTCAGATGTTAAATGTGAGGAAGGCTGACATACTGAAGAAGAAAGTCACATGCATTTCTATGGGTAAACATGAGCAATTGTATGTTTTGTTTTTTTGGTCTGCTTGTAATTTGTTTCCAAAAGAGCAGGTATTAAGTTACTGATGTGTGTTACCACAAGTGACATCTTAGCGTAAATGCTTTCTTATATTCCAGGATGCATGACCAGGTGGTATAGAAAGGCACTTGACAAGAAAGAATGAGTATTTCTTACTAAATTACTGTATGAGTTTGCTTTTGTTAAAGTTTTGAGCTAAATATTTATTTCAAAGATTGAAGTGAGTAGTAGACTAAATATACTAGAAAAAATTGGGAATTTTTTTAATGAAGCAATAAGTCTTAGATGAGATCAATAGACAAAAGGCAATATATATATATTTGCAAGTATAATTTCTAGAATCACTATTGAATAAAAGAAAGTAGATGCCTCCTAATAAAAGTAGTATGAGGAAATTCTATTAGTTGTGATCAGAAAGAAATCAGGAGGGCCATATTAATAGAACACAATGTTTAATTTAAATTGAAGAGTATTATAATCAATAAAAAATATCCTTGGGTGGGGATTAAAATAAATAAATTTTAAAAAGAGTATAAAGTTTAAACTTTTACAACAGTGGTTTATAAAAATAATAAAAGTAATATAACACCACCAATCATGATTTATCATTGAAATTTAAGAATAGCCCAATATTCTAAAAACTATTAATTGATACATATCTATTAATAGATTAAATAATAAAATAGTACTTTAACCAAACCTGAAAAATTATTTAATCTCAACATCATTTTCTAAGAAAAAAGCAAATAATTTCTTGAAAGGTTTTATTTAAACCAAGAACAAAAAGTAGTGCATTTTTATTAAAAACAGGAACCGCATAAGGATTTAATTTAATATTTTAAAATATTGTGTTGGAGTTTCTTGTATTTCTAATAAGACATGATCTAATAAAAACAAGTTTGTTAAGCTCAATCAAATATTGAATAAATATAACCCCACCTTAAACTCCACTTACATCTCAGTATATCAGTAATTGTTTTCCAAACAATAAAATGAAACAGAACACAAAATACAGTGTATCTAATAAATTAATTTAGGAATGTGGAAGATCTATATTAAAAATCCTTCAAATTTTAAAGGGAGATATAAATTTGAATAAATAAAAATATATTTATAAATAAGAGGATTGCTTATAAATATCAATTCTCAAATTATATTTACAAATTCTGAAATGGCAATTACAATTTTAGAAACTTTTCATCAGGAGTTAATAAAATATATTTATATTTCATTTGGAAAAATAAACTGGGAGGGCTATCATAGACCACTTTGCTGAAAAAGATCAAGAAAATGAGGAAGATCCAACTCAATCAGATAATAGAATCTATTACAAAATAGCATTAAATCAAAACAGTGTAGTGGTGGCACCAAATGAGAGTCTGAATAGTGGAATAGAATAGAAAATGTCCTGATGGCCCAGCCGGCGTGGCTCAGTGGTTGAGTGTTGATCTATGAAACAAGAGGTCACGATTTGATTCCTGGTCAGGGCACATGCCTGGGTTGTGGGCTCCATCCCCAGTGTGGGGCATGCAGGAGGCAGCCGATCAATGATTCTCATCATTGATGTTTCTATCTCTCTCTTCCTCTTCCGTCCTCTCTGAAATTAATAAAAACAAGAAAAGAAAAAAAATGCCCTGATGTAGGAATAGCAAACATGTGGATAAATATTATATCTCCCTTTCCAGGCCAAATGTAGTACTAATTTATTGTGACAGTATTTCATGTTGGGTCACATTGCAATCTTATCAACCCTCCACCCTTTTTTTTAACTTGAAAATTATCTTGAGGTATTTGTAGATTCACATGCGGTTGTAAGAAATAATACAGAAAGACCTCTTATACACGTCACCCAGTTTCCCCCAATGGTAACATTCTCCAGAAACTATAGTATAATACCAGAACATTGACATTGACCCAGTCCACTGAGCTTGTTCAGATTTCCCATTTTACTGTGTGTGTGTGTGTGTATTTAGTTCTATACGATTTTATCACACATGGAGACTCGTATATTCACCATTCCTATCAAGATACTAAACAGCTCAGAACCCTTTAAACCTACAACTATTTCATTAGACAGACAAAAAAAAAACAAAAAACACTCAAAGGGTTAAATATGCCTTTGGAAATGAAGCATTTTAAATAAGTATTATCTGTATGGAAATGAAGCATTTTAAATAAGTATTATCTGTATCAGGGGCTGGCAAACATATTCTGTGATGATCCACAGGAGCAGCCACAGACAATACATGAAGGAATGGGCGTGGCTGTTTTCCAATAATACTTTGTTTATGGACCCTGAAATTTGACTTTCATATAATATTTACATGTCATGAAATATTCTTCTTTTGATTTTTATCCCAACTATTTAAAAATGTAAAAAAATATTCTTATCTCTCAGAATGTACAAAAATATGAAGCTGCAAAAACAACAGGATTTAGCACCTGGGGCATGATTGGTCCACTTCTGTTCTGAATAATGGAATTGTGAAGCCTAACTTAAATTAGTTCATAAATAAAAATAACTTAGAGACTAGACATTAACAAAAATCAAGCAACAAAAAGCTAGGGGATATTGAACATAATATTAAAGAGCAACGTAGCATTAATTTTTATCAGGTACACAAAAAAGTAAAAGAAAAAATATAGCTATGACCATAAAATAAATTGTAGCAAGATAAAAGAGGAGCAAATTTAAAATCCATAAAAACAGCACAAGAAGCTTATTTAATATATATCGCCACTAAAATCACAATAAACTGGCAATGAACATGAGACAATTCATAAATGCATAACAGAAAATATTGAGTCTTGCTTATATTGAAAGTAATATAAATTAAAACGAGGCAAAAATTTGAACCTATTACATCAGCAAAATAGAAAAAAGTAGGTATGTATATAAATTTAGGTGATTAGGCTTTGAACAAGCATTTATTATTAGTGCAGTTCTTCCAGACAACAGATTGACAGTCTTCATTAAAAGCTCTAAGAAGTTTCATCCCATCTGCATTAGTTGGGGTTCAGGGGCAGCAGAGGCCAAAACAAGATTTAGAGGTGCACAAAGTTTCTAAGAGAGAAAGGAAGGCAGGAGGATTAGGGTAGGAAGAGCCTTGGACCACAAGTGCTAAGGAAGTGCTAATGAAGATATGATTATAAAGAAGAATAAAAACTTAAGACAAAAATGCCAAAATCAAAAGTATTACAGAACATTGTGTGTGCAATCTGCTTATGATTCTGCAGTCATTAAATTTATCTGCCTATCCATGCGATATAGAAAGATTGGGAAAGAATATGAGAAAGAAAGAAATACTTGCTGAGTTAGGATGGAGGAATTTGGAAAAATGTTTTATTTTTCACCATTGTGATCCTTCTCTATAACATTTTACATATCTATATATATATATTTTTTTTTCAGAGAGGAAGGGAGAGGGAGAAAGAGATAGAAACATCAATGATGAGAGAGAATCATCCATCAGCTGCCTCCTGCTCACCCCCCACACTGGGGATTGAGCCCACAACCTGGGCATGGGCCTCGTCAGGGAATCGAACAATAAACTCCTGGTTCACAGGTTAACACTCAACCACTGAGCCATGCCAGCCGGGCTTCTCTAACATTTTAAAGGTAGTCGATCAGTGAAACAAGAGAGATTTACAGTTTATTATACCTGGAGTTTACGGCCAGGATTAGGGCTTGATGATTGAAGATGGTTGCTAATGTATCCCATAGAGAGGTAGCTGTGTACTCCTGTATCAGGAAAAAGAGAAGAATCCATGATAACAGGCCTGTGAGACGCATGGCGTCATGGGACCACATGGGACTGGACTAATGGGACCACATTCAACTGGAATATAAGCCCCAAAGTTCTTTGATGTGTTGAGATAAGCAAACTGTAATTTAAACTCACGATACTAATGGCTGGCCTTTGATAGCCAACTACCTTGCTTCTTTAATTAGCATTTCCCAGCACAGTGTTGGGAGGAATGCTCTTGACCAGGTGCTTTTCCATGCAGCACTGTAACTGTTGTCATTCAGTTGTCCTATAATAACATGGAACTCTGCTTTCCAGATGTTAGCTAGCTTCTCCTTTTTTATTTTTATTTTATGGAGCCAATGTGTTACTATAACTCTATCACCAGGTCATTGTCCTCCCCTTTTACTTTGACATCACATCTTTTGTTGAGTCACTGACTTACAGCATGTCCCTTCCGTGTTGGCATGCTTTCACGTGTGCTGTATTATCACTAATGTTTATAGAATGCAAAAGCCAGTGCACACACTGGTGAGCAACAAGGGTTTGCAAGCTTATATAAACGGCTTCCCCAGGGGTGTCATTCTAGGAAGTTATAAGAATTCGCCAGAAATTTCACCTGCTTTTCCCAATTAGGTATTTTGTTACTGGTTGGAATATATACCATGCTCACCAGTATTCCCAGAGACTCTTCAGTGCCTTCTCTGGGGAGGTATGGTTACCATTCTGGCTTTAACTTCTATTCTATGGATAAGTTCTCCTTTAACTCATTTTCAATTACTTCCTAATCACTATGGATCCTCATTGGAAACCCACAGTAAATGATAAACCTATACTTTGTAATATATTTCATAACACTAGGTTCTAGGGCCAGTCTGGTGGGCCTTAAGCTTTCAAATGTATTATTTTGGCTTTCTTCTCTAAAATGACCATCTGCTTTTCATATATATGTTATATCATTGACATTTTTGTTCCATATCTGTTGTCATTCTTGGCCAGAAAAAATTGGAGTCATGCCAATTTCACTAGTTCCTTAAATGTCAGATGTTTCAAAGCACAGGCATGTAATGTGTGTTTCTGATGCCACCTTAGTCTGGGGGAAAAATAGGATTATCATAATAGTCATTATTCTGAGGGAATTTGAACCCCCCTGTAATGATTCCCAAATGATTCCAGGAATACTCGAAGGGAGTCACAGACTTGGTCCTCTAGAGCAGGGGTGGGGAACCTTTTTTCTGCGAAGGGCCATTTGGATACTTACAACATTATTCTTGGGCCATACAAAATTACCAACTTAAAAATTAACTTGCTATATTTGGTCAAATATTTAATTAGCTCAACCCTAATGCCTTGGCCTTATACAACCCATGGGCTAGACGTTCCCCACCCCTGCTCGGAAGTATTATGTGAATCTTCACCTTTTTCTTTCATTTCTAGATCACTAGAATCTGGACAACAGCAAAATATCAAAAATTTGCAGAGAGCACTGGCTGGTGGTTAGAGCATTGGCCCATGCATAGAAGGGTCGCAGGTTCGATTCCAGTCAAGGGCTCATACCTGGGTTGCAGATTCAGTCCTCATCCCAGGTTGGGGCATGTGTTGGAGGCAATCAATTGATGTCTCTCTCACATTAACGTTTCTCTTTCTGTCGCTCTCCCTCCCTTCCTTCCACTCTAAAAATCATTGGAAAAAAAATATCCTTTGTTGAGGATTGACAAAAAAAAAAAGTGCGGAGAGATGGGATATCTGAGGTGAGGGCATGAATATTTCAAGCCCTTATCTACTAGGCTTGCTGTCTGTGCTGGGGTTTTACTGAACATAGTGATGCTGTTGCTGGTGGTGTCATGTCCCCACTACCCTTGCCAAGGCCAGATACCAAGAGAGCTGAAGACTACACTCAGAATAAATTCACCCACCACTCCGAGAGCTAATTAAAATTTTCCCCACTATTGTAGAAGTCCCCAGAACCAGTGTCATTACACTATGCACTCTCAGTATTATGGTTCTTCTGGTTTTCACTGATCCTTAATATTGCAAATTTACATACAAATGCGTATTTTGATGGAATGTAGATTGTCTATAGAAATGTCTCTTTCAACAAACTCTTACATAGACATTTTAAAAAGCAATGCACACACATGTACAGATGTGTAAACAGTGGACAAAGTCTCTAAGACTTCCCACCTCTGCCATCTCCCAGACCCATATTTCCATCCTAGAGTGTACAATTGTGGCTGGTTTCATACTAGTGGCCTGGTGCACAAATTCGTGCATGGGCGGGATCCCTTGGCCTGGATGGCGATGGGGGCTGATCTAGGCATCTCGCCCAGTCCCAATCAGGGCCAATCAGGGCTGGCTGGCTGGAGGCGGGGGAGGATTAGGAGCCACAGGAGGTTGGCTGGCTATGGAAGGTTGGCTGTGGGAGTGCACTGAGCGTCTCCTGCATTGAGCGTCTGTCCCCTGGTGGTCAGTGTGTGTCTTAGTGACTGGTCAACTGGTTGTTCTGGTCATTTGGTCGTAACGGTTGCTTAGGCTTTTATATATATAGATAGGAATGTTAATGACATTCTTTTGGCTGAGAAGACTAGAAAATGGTTCTATTTTTTCTGTAATAGTTGCCCCTATGCTCTGCCAACCTCCTACCCTGGAATCCCTTCCTTCCCTTCCTCCTACCCTGGAATCCCTTCTAAGTAACTGTCTGTCTTACTGACTTCTGATTCTATGAATTTTCCAACTCTTTGAGTTATTAAAATAGCTTCACCATTATTATTAATACCAAATCCTGTTTATTTAAAATCTTCAACCTCATCATTTATGTACAGCTCATCCTCCACTCCCAGTGCAGGTGAGATTCTTGGTTTCAGGGTTGACATAGGTTAGCTTGGTGCTTATACCAGTGACTCTGGAACCAGACTCCATGAATTTGTATCCTGTCTCTGATACTTGGTAGTTATGTGACCACAGGAAACTCAGTTTTCTCATTTGTCCAGTCAGGATAATGGTAGTCCTTATCCCGTAGGGCTGTTTGTTGTGAGGATTAAATGAGTTATTTATTTAAAGCATTCCGAGCATGCCTAACATGCTATATAAATGCCATGCTATAATTGCTATTATTGGAGTGGGGAAGGGGTTTTCTCTCTCACAGCTCTACTCATCTTTATTTTTCTGGGGTTGTGACTGTGAACTGGGGAAAATGTGTGTGTGTGTGTGTGTGTGTGTGTGTATTTTTTTTTTTTGTATGCCCACAGCATGAATTCTTGTCCTCTCCCTGTTGGTCATGACTTTGAACAGTTTGGTGGGAAGGATTTTCACTGTGATGATGGAAGGATATGAGATATTGCAGCAGACCTGTCAGGAGAGGGGTGAGTGGGCCAACAGTGAGATGGGTCAAACTTTCATCCTTTTAAATTAATGTTGAACGTCATTTCCAAGGGCATGCAAGGGTGAGCAAAAGAACATGACTTTGTAGGGAGAAAAAGCCAAAGACTGTTGAACCAAACTGCCATTTTTCCACTTTCATCCACAGACACTATTTTAAACATTATGACAGCCTTATGATGGAGAGAATGAACAAGTAATTCCCTCCTCCCCCAAGAGATTTTAGTTCCATTAATATCCTTATAGATTATAACTTACCAGGTGTTGCCATTTCACAACGGACTGCAAAATCTGGAGATTAGTTACTAGTCAGGGAGGAGAAGGAGACCAGTTAAAAGGAAGTACATTTAATTTCTTATCACTGAGTGGGGCATATCCCGAAATCTGAAGCTAGTATGACCTTGATAGCCAAGCCCAACACATACCCACACGTACACTAAAACTTCAGACAAATTCATCATGAGTATTGCTGAACAGCACTTAACAAAAAGATTATCAAACAGGACACAGAAACACATTACAAGAATAGTGAACTATAACCAAGTGGTATTTATTCCAAACATACAAGGATAGCTCAATAAAAGAAAACCTATTATACAATTCTCAACATTAATTGCTTTTAAAAAAGAGAGAAAATTCACATGATAATTTTTATTGAGAATTTTTGATATTGAGAATTTTATTGAGAATTTTTATTGAAATTCTAGTCAAGTTTTAAATCTATTTTGTTGATTGCAGTTCTTTTTAAAAATATATTTTTATTGATTACAGAGAGGAAGGGAGGAGGAGAGAGAAATAGAAACAATGATGAGAATCATTGATCAGCTGCCTCCTGCATACCCCTCTGGGGATCGGGCCAGCAACCCAGGGATGTGCCCTGACCGAGAATCAAACCGTGACCTCCTGGTTCATAGGTCGATTCTCAACCACTGAGCTATGCTGCCTGGGCTGATTTCATTCTTTGGTCCTACTGTTTTTCTCTTCTCAAATTCAAGAATACAGCCTCATCTTTAATGTAGGTAAGCTTTCTTTCCTTGTGGCTTTCTTGGATTTATTTTGCTGTTCTTTTTCTCACTTCTTGTTTTGGATATTTGACTTATTCATTGTCATTCTTTCTGATTTATTATTCTGAATACTTAAGGTTATGAATTTTTCTCTTTATCCCATTTTGGCTGTATGCTATAGGTTCTAATATTAAATATTGTCAATATTCTATAATTTCTGTATTAATTTTCTCTTTGTTCCTAGAATTATTTAAAATAAAATAGTTTAGAGGGCAAATAGTAGGTTGTTTATATGTTTGTTTGTTTCATAAGTTCCTTATTTTCTTTTTTTTTTTTGCATAGTGATCAGAGAATATTTCTACATTTTGGGATTTATACAGAAATTCTAGCCTAACATATATAGTTATCCTTTATGAATATACCTTTTTGTGAGCATTAGAAAAGCAGATACATTTTTTGTTTCATGGATAGAGTATGATATATGGGTTTCTCACACACATACACACACACTTACCTTTCTCCTTACTCCGTCTTGGACTCCTACTTAATTTCTGAATCTTTGCTATCATGATGACAGAGGTGAATTAGTCCTCTACTACTAATGCTGCAAAAGAGTACTTTGTATTAGTACATAAACCAATAAGTTTCCTATAGTTTTGTTGTGCTTTATCAATTTGATGCTACTGTGTTATGTGGTATTCATTTTAGATTGTATTAATTTTCTGTTGCTATGTAACAAATTACCACAAACTTTTTTTTTTTTTAAAAAACTACCCATTAATCATTTGACAGTTTCTGTAGAAAGTCAGGCTCTGTTTAGAATTTTAAATAAATAGGATGAAGTATTTATTCATATGGCTGGAGTCAAGTGGTTTTCATGGATTGCTCTCTCATTTGACACTCTACATCCTCTCCCAAGGTCATTTAGGTTGTTGGCAGAATTCAGCTAAAAATCTCACAGGATTAAATACATATATGAAGAAATTATAGGACAGATCTAGAGTTTCCCCATAATACAATTTTTCTTATTCTATGTTTTTACATGTGTATGATTTGATTTTAATAAATAAATTGTGACCGACATTTTAAATTGATTTTTAGTCTTACGGGCTTTTCATCACCTCATGGATTTTTTTCTATTTCATTGAGTAAAATGAAATGTTTTCTGGACAGAGTTCAATTTCAGAGCTGGAGTGCTTTGGGGAAGACCAAACATTGGTGGGTGTCAACTAATGGGTGACTTACTTAACATAGGTGCTCAAGATGTCTTTAAAATAGGAGGGATGTAGTCAGGTGGTAGAAGAGAAAATAGATATGAAGTTAGGAGATTAATTAGCAAAGATAAACTCTTCCAAGTAGTAAATCTTGTAAGAACTTTAGAGGAGGGCCCATGGTGAGGTTAATTCTAATATTTCCATACTTCTTTCTTTAAACAGAACAAAAACTAAGTAGCCAAGGCTAGAAAGAAGACGGGCATTTGACTGACTGAAGAATTAATAGGAGAAAAGTCACTTACATGTGTGTAATTTTTCTGTAATTGTTGGCAAGACAGGGTAGTGAAGAGAAACTTTACCTCTTAGCCAAAGATAAAATGCTCAGTCAACCGAAAGAATCCTTTGAGATGTTGTCCCTTGTCATGGCAACCACATATTTCAAAGATTCCATTCTGGAATGGATGTGGTTCCTGCCTAGAAAGTACTGACACTTGATCCATTGATTTTTTTAGAGAGAATAGAAGGGAGAGAGAGAAACAAACATCAATGTCAGCAAGACAGATCCATTGGTTGACTCCTGCACACACCCTGACTGGGGCTGGGGATCAAGTCTGCAACAGAGGTACATGCCCTTGACCAGAATCGAACCCACCACCCTTCAGTCCATGGGCTCTAACCACTGACCGGTCAGGGAGAGAAATGTCTATTTTTAAATTGGGTTATGTCTTTTCTTGTTGAGTTGCAAGTGATTTTTCATATATTCTGGACACTAGCCATTTATCAGATGTAAGATTTGCAAACATTTTCTCCCATTCAGTGGACAGAATATTTTGTATTATGCACAATATACTTTGGATTGTTTCAACTCTGTTAAATGCATTCTAGCTTGTTTTATGGCTTCATGTGGTCTGTCTCAGAGAATGTTCCATGTGCACTTAAGAAGAATGTGTTTTCTGCTGTTGTTAGTAGGGTGTTCAATAGATGTCTCGGATATATTTGGTTCATGATATTCAAGTCCTCTATTTTCGTGTTGATTTCCTGATTGTCCTATCCATTATTAAAAGTGGGGTATGAAAGTCTCCAACTATTATTATTGAATTTTCTATTTCTCCCTCCTATTTTGTCATTTTTAGCTCAGTGTATTTGGGGCTCTTTGGTTAATTGCATAAACATTTACAGTTATGTTTTCCTGATAAATCAACTCTTTTATCATTACATGACCTTCTTATCTCTAGTAATAATTTTTGTTTTAAAGTTTATTTTGTCTGATAATATTAGAGCCACATCATGCTTGTTTTGATTACTATTTGGATGGAATACTTTTCCCCATCCTTTCACTTTCATTTGTATCTTTGAGTCTAAATTATATCCCTGACAAACAGTAAATATTTGGATCATTTTCTTATCCATTCTACTTATCTCTTTTTTATTAGAGTGCTTATTTCATTTATAATTTTTGAGGCATACTTTTGTCAGATATAGAAATCATGGTTGACATATTTTTCCCCTCTCATCCCTTAGTATATGTCATCCCAATACTTTCTGGCCTCCATACTTTCTGATGACAAATCAGCTGTTGATCTTATGACAGTACTTTATATGATTTGAGTTGTTTTTAATTTGTTTTTAAATATTTCTTTTTGTCTTTAGACGTGCTACTTGATGTTCTCTGAGTTTCTTGTTTGTGTAGGTTAGGGTTTTAAAATAAAATTTGGTGAGCTTTTTGGCCTTTTTAAAATTAATATTATTTCTGCTCCTTCCTTTCCTCTCCTATGACTCATATTAGGCATATTTTCGTATGCTTGATGATGTCCCACAAGTTCCTGTGGCTCTGTTTATTTTTTTAATTATTTTTTATTTCTCTTCTTTAGATTAGATAACATCAATTAACCTATTGTCAAGATTGCTGATTTTTTCTTCTGCTACTTAAATCTGCTCTTGAGATCCTCTAGTCAGTGTTTTATTTCAGTTACACTTTTCACTCCAGTATTTCTGTTTGGTTAGGTCATATGATTTCTATTTCTTTCTTGATATTCAGTATTTGGTGAGAAAGACATTATTAGTATACTTTTCCTTAGTTCTTTAAAGATATGTTTCCCAAGATCTGTACTCAGAAAACTACAGGACATTGAAAAAAGAGATAGAGGAAGACATAAACAAATGGAAGAACATACCGTGTTCATGGATTGGTAGAATCAACATCATTAAAATGTCCATACTACCCAAAGCAATCTACAGATTCAATGCAATCTCCATTAAAATACCAACGGCATATTTCAAAAGTCTAGAACAAACTCTCCAAAAATTCATCTGGAATAAAAAAAAGACCCCAAATAGCCACAGCAATCCTGAGAAAGAAGAACAAAGTTGGAGGGATCACAATACCAGATATCAAGCCATATTGTCAAGCCACAGTTCTCAAAACTGCCTGGTACTGGCACAAGAACAGACATATAAACCAATGGAACAGAACAGAGAACCCAGAAATTGACCCATGCCATTATGCTCAATTAATATTTGACAAAGGAGGCAAGATCCATACAATGGAGTCAAGACAGTCTCTTCAATAAATGGTGCTGAAAAATTTGGTCAGATACATACAAAA
This sequence comes from Myotis lucifugus, assembly GCF_000147115.1. Taxonomy (NCBI): domain Eukaryota; kingdom Metazoa; phylum Chordata; class Mammalia; order Chiroptera; family Vespertilionidae; genus Myotis; species Myotis lucifugus. Next base: position 132,517 of record NW_005871259.1, read on the forward strand.
AAATGAAACTAGATCACCAACTTACACCATACACAAAAACAAACTCAAAATGGCTAAAGGACTTAAATGTAAGATGGGAAACCATAAAAATCCTACAAGACTCCATAGGCAGCAAAATAGCAGACATATTTCATAGCAATATCTTTACCGACACAGCTCCTAGGGCAATGGAGACTAAGGAGAAAATAAACAAATGGGATTACATCAAAATAAAAAGCTTATGCACAGCAAAAGAAACCATCAACAAAACAACAAGAAAGCCCACTGCATGGGAGAATATATTTGCTAATGCTATTTCAGATAATGCTTTAATCTCCACAATTTACAGAGAACTCATACAACTTAACAAAAGGAAGATAAACAATCCAATCAAAAAATGGGCAAAGGACCTAAATAGATACTTTTCAAAAGAGGTCATACAGAAGGCCAAGAGACATATGAAAACATATTCAAAGTCACTAATCATCTAAGAGATGTAAATCAAAACAACAAAGAGGTACCATCTCACACCTGTCAGAATGGCTATCATCAACAAATCAACAACAACTATGTGGAGAAAAAGGAACCCTCTTGCACTGCTGGTGGGAATGCAGACTGGTGCAGCCACTGTGGAAGACAGTATGGAGTTTCCTCAAAAATTTAAAAATGGAACTGCCATTTGACCCAGTAATCCCACTTCTAGGACTATATCCCAAGAAACCAGAAACACCAATCAGAAAGGATATATGCACCCCTATGTTCATAGCAGCACAATTTACAATCGCTAAGATTTGGAAACAACCTAAGTGCCCATCAGCAGATGAGTGGATTAAAAAACTGTGGTACATCTACACAATGGAATACTACGCTGCTATAAAAAAGAAGGAACTTTTACCATTTGCAACAGCATGGATGGAACTGGAGAGCATTTTGCTAAGCGAAATAAGCCGGTCAGAGAAAGATAAATATCACATGATCTCACTCATATGTGGAATATAATGATCAACATAATTTGATGAACAAAATTAGATCCAGAGACAAATGGCAGGGGAGGGGGGGGCGGTTGGAGAGCAACCAAAGGACTTGTATGTGTGCGTATTAGCATAACCAATGGACACAGACATTGGGGCAGTGGGGCCTTGCCTGGGATGGGAATGGCTGGGGGAGGGGTCAATCAGGGAAAAAGGGGACATATGTAAAACTTTAAACAATAAATAAAAAAATAAAGATATGTTTCCCTTTAGTTTTTTCACTATATTTATAATAGTATATTAAAGTCATTGTCTAGTAAGTACAGTGTCTAGTTTCTTCTGGGACATTTTCTATTGATTGCTTTTTCTTCTTGTATATGGACAATACTTTTATTTCTCTTTGCATGTGTGATTATTTTCATTAAAATCTGGATATGTAAAACAATATAATAGAGCAGCTTTGGAAATCATATTACCCCCCTCTTCAGAGTTCATTGTTATGGTTATTGTTGTCGTTGGATTTATTTTGTGAATGTAGTGATCTTTTTTGACTTGTTTTGTAAAGTTTATATCCTTTGTCACATATGTCCACTGAATTCTCTTTGCAGTTAGCTACTACTATGGCAGATTTTCGTAAAGGCTTTAGAACCACTATGTCTGCCAACCTTTGTCAAGGGGCTGTGTGTGTTGTGGAATGCTTTCCACACTTCCAGCAATTTATCATACTGCCTTGGCCTTTGCTTCCTAATTGCAAAGTACCTCAAGGTCGCCCAGAGGGGAAGAGAATACAATCTTCTCAGGTCTTTTCTTGCCATGTGCAGAGCCCGGCACATGTGTATGACTTCTAGGTTTCCAGGCTATGTCAGAGTTTTCAAAGCCTGCTGTGGGCATCTTATTCCCCAATTTTTCCTTTTAAGTGATTTGGTCAGCTTTTTATTTGCCCAGACTGGTCTTGCTACCTCAGGCAGCTGCCGTGTTAAACAATTGCCACTGGTTGGTTTTGACAAATGCTCCTGGAACAGGCCTGCTTGCTCTGGAAGAGCTTTGCGTCAGGTGAGATAAAAACAAGTCCTGCGAATGGTACATTTTCAGGGATATAACAAATAAGTCAAATAATGATGGTTCCATGGAGGATTTGGGGGGAGCTATAATTCTATTCCACCCTCTTTAATAGTAGCTATACTGCTGATTTTCATAGCTATTGCTGGTTTACAGCCATTTTTACTAGTAAATGTTTGTTAGGTGATTGTAAATCTTTGATTGATTCTCCAAGTTCTGAAAAAATTGATTTTTGACAAATTTCCCAATGTTCTTATTGCTTTTTTGGAGGAACAAATATTTTAAGGTTCTTACTTGACCATTACAAAAGTACTTGCATAGCATTGTTTTAATGGGAAAAAATTCATATAGTAAGAGAATGGACAAAAATTGTGCTCTCTATACAATGGAACCCAGCAGTTAAAATAATAGATTAAGATTATATAGCTACACATGAATAGCCATAAAAAGAAATTATAGAATGCTACCTGAAGTACAATATTTATATAATTAAAACACACAGAATATATTTGATGAGTGCATATGTAAACAGCAAATTATTTTTACAAAACTTGGGCTAGGAGGATAAATGGATGATAGTGGTGGGGGGGGGATGGGATTGGAATGAAGAAGGAAAAAACTAACTTTTAAAATAATTAAAAATATGAATAATATGCATAAAGCCTGAATATTATTTTTGTGCTTTTCTCTATTTAGAACTCAGAAAGAAGAATGTCATATTGAACTGAATTACTCTATTCTCTGGGAATTACTGACTCTGTCCAATTTTTTATAATCTATGGGTAGAGAGAGAACAAGAGACGGAGTGAGATAAATAAGTGCTGAACCACAATTAGGTCTGTTATAAAATGATCTTGAAATGGCTTTCAAATCTGGAATGTCAAATTCTGGTTTTCATTTTGCTTTTAAATAATCACAAGGTCAAACCAGACAGAAAAATGTGAATCATTGGCGTCTTCCTCCCTAAAAGTCTTGGTAGCATGACTCTGCTCCAGCCAAAGAAAGGAAACTTTTGACATTGTTTCCCCCTTTTCCCACCCAGTGTTTTTTGTAACACCTCCCTGGCTTCCAAAGGAGGGGAAGGGAGCTGCTTTACAATTATTACCACATAGCTCCTCTCTTCCAGAGATTTTTGACATCCCATCAATGATGTGGGAGCACAGATATTAAATTCTCTTTTACAACTAGGAGTGGGACAATCTGGATTGCCATAAGAATACAAAGTCATTTTTTTCTCACATGACAATTGGACAAGGATAAAGATGGAAAGCAAATCCAAACCCAGCCTCTTTTGGCCTAATACTCAGCCAGAGAAAACTTCAAAGCCTAACCACATACTCATTACAACATGGAGCCACTAGGTGTCACTAAAGATAAAATTTGTAGGCATTAGACTCGCAGTGGTTCTCAACCTGTGGGTCGCGACCCCTTTGAGGGTCGAACGCCCCTTTCACAGGGGTCGCCTAAATACATTCTGAATATCAGATTCATAACAGTAGCAAAATTACAGTTATGAAGTAGCAACGAAAATAATTTTATGGTTGGGGGTCACCACAACATGAGGAACTGTATTAAAGGGTCGCGGTATGAGGAAGGTTGAGAACCACTGCATTAGAGAGTATAACTAGGAAAGCAGTAAGGGAAATTCTCCGTGTTAATGGAGAAAACGGAAGTTTCTACCCATTACCCCCAGGAAATGGTTTCAGATCCTGTCTGTCATATCTGTGTGTGGACCTGTTTGAGTTGGCATCAGTTTTTAACAGAAAAATAAGTAAATGAGCTCAGAAAACTCAAGACATATGCTAATGAAATGCAGTTGAGATTCCAAGTCTCATGTGATGGAGTCTCTCCTGGAAATCATGTCTAAAATTTTAACAGTGGCCCCAGGTAGGAGTAAGTAAGGTAAATTGAATTATCTTTAGCCAAGGAAACTCAAGATAAGATTTTTTAAAAATCCATCCCTCCTGTTGGCTGTGATTCCCCCCCCCCCCCCCCGCCTTCTGTGTCTTTATTCTGAAAGCCAAAAACTGGCAAATAGTGTGAATTCAACCCATATTGGTTGAATGAATAGTAAGAATCAAGGGAAGGAAACCAAGACTAATTTTTAAAATATTTTTATTGATTTCAGAGAGGAAGAGAGAAGGAGAGAGAGAGATAGAAACACCAATGATGAGAGAATCATTGATCAGGTGCCTCCTGCATGTCTCCCACTGGGGATCAAGCCTGCAACCCAAGCATGTGCCCTGACTGGTAATCAAACTGTGACCTCCTGGCCCATAGTTTGATGCTCAACCATTAGCTACACTGGCCTGGTGGAAACCAACATTAATTTAATGTCTCTTTATGCTTTGTTCTCTACTGCTTACATTCATTTTTTTAAATTTATGTATTTTTAAAATTTAAATTCTTAAAGTATTGCATTAATTTATATAATTTTAAAGAATGTAATTCTGTCACCCTGTTATGAAATTCATAGATAAAATCTGGTGTAATCTTGCCTAAAGATATCCAGTGAGGTCTCATACCTCTGAGTATGGATACTGAAAGCACTTCTTTTATAGGTGGATGTAATAGCTTGCTAGCACTGTTATAACAAAGTACCACAGACTGGTGGCTTAGACAACAGAACTTAGTTTTCTCACAGTTCTGGAGGTTCAAGGTTCAAGACAAAAAGTGCCAGCAGGGCTGGATTCTTCTGAAACCTCTGTCGTTGGCTTGCAAATGGCCAAACCTCTTGCTGTCTCTTCACATGGTCATCCCTCTTTTAAAAAAATGTATTTTATTGATTTTTTACAGAGAGGAAGGGAGAGGGACAGAGAGTTAGAAACATCGATGAGAGAGAAACATCAATCAGCCGCCTCCTGCACACCCCCTACTGGGGATGTGCCCGCAACCAAGGTACATGCCCTTGACCGGAATCGAACCTGGGACCCTTCAGTCCGCAGGCCGATGCTCTATGCACTGAGCCAAACCAGCCAGGGCTGGTCATCCCACTTATGCACATGTGGCCCTCGTGTTTCATCCTCTGCTTACGTTCATTTTTAATATAATCTTCACCAAAAGAAAACACACCCAACCCTGTGAGGTATTGCATCCATTGCTTTGTGTAAGCACTACTCATGGAATCACAAGTGGTCTTTACTTTTATTTCTCATTGTCCACTGCTCAGTAGGAAAGCTCTTCCCTGGTCCCCAAATAAACCCTCAGATACATCTGTGACATTTATGATCTCTTGTTGCTCCTAAAAGGTTCTATAATCACTTTAAGTAGCAGAACTATCACAGTTTAGTAACTAAAATGGTCCAATTTCATGTAATAACACAACTTATTTCATTCCAAATCTCAGCTTCTTCTTCCCCAAGCTAGAACTGGCAGCCTCCAGAAGGAGGTAAAGAATGTTTCTTCCCTTTTTCTTCCTCAACTCTTCCCCGACTCCCTAATGAGAGTTAGAGAAGGTGGAAAAGAAAAAGAGACAAGGAAGGCAGTCGTTTCTTTCTTGGAATAATTCTTTTGACATATCCAGAAGTGCTTGTGACAAGTATTTGATGGCATATCCCAAGATGCAAGCTTAGCATTTTCTTCTGGCTGGCTGTTCTTCCTCAAGTTTTTCATATATATATTTTTATTTTCTTTAATGTACTCTTAAAATTTTCTTTTATATACCTCAAAAAGCTATTAAATACTGTAGCATATTCTCCTTCTATAATAATATAATTACCAATTTTTAGCTGAGTACATGGTCGCTAGGAAAAAGGACTACATTTCCCAGGATTCCTCATTAGGGTCCACGTGCATATTCTTGGAAGCATCCTTAAATGGAGAGGCTTGCTTTGTCTTCCCGTCCTTTCCCCCTGTTGGCTGCAGCAAGGACATGATCATTGCAGACTGGACCATGGGGTGAAAGTCCTACCCCGAGGTGCTCTGTGATCATGGAACTGACCTGGCAACCTTGTACAATTACCTCTGGGCTTTACGCATAAACAAAGATAAATAAACTTGTCATCTACTGCCTCAAGTTTTTATCACATGCAGACATACAAAATCCAAAGGGATAGAAACACAGAACTAAATGAGATTTAATTGTAGGAAAGCAGTGGCTAATAAATAAAGCCAAGATTGGGAAAAAGTAGCCTTTACTCGTGCAAACTAATTTTTATCACCTTATATATGTGACACTGTATGAGGTTCTGGAGGAAGAGGTGAAGTTAGGGAGGTCCTGTCCACAAGACGTCACTCTCATTCCCATCTTGTTCTTACTGGGGCTGATTTCTTCCCCTCCAACATTTCAGAGCTGCTGCTTCTCCATCTCAGAACACTTCTCTTTCTCCACTTCTTTATCAAAATGCGAGATCCCAGGGGTTCCGCAGGAGGGTGCCGTGTGGGGCTGCACTCACTGCTGCTGGGAACATGTGTCTGGACCTTCCCGCCCCATAATTCTGAAATATCAAAAGCCTCGGGAGAGTTCTTGCCCTGCAACACAGCAATCACACTTCAAGAGATCTAAAAGAGAAAGAGATTCATTCAAAATTTTGTTTACAAAGACTTTCCTCATGGTATTATTTATACTGTGAAACATAGGAATCATGCAAATATCAACAAAAGAAAACTGATGGCCTCAATTATGCGGTATGCCCCAAATTAAATAATATTATGTATCTACTAAAATTATGTTTGGGGGAATTATTTTAAGTGGAGAAGCTCTAACAGTGTAATTTTTACTAAACCAAATCAGAGTGCAAAACGACATACATTGTGAATCTAAGTACGTAAACATTAAAGAAAAAGAGACAAAACATTGCTTGCCATATGCAAAAAATGTAATGAGTGATTATATACATAATTTGGAACAAGTAGAAATGGAAGGATAAGACAATAGACGCAACCCAGAGTTGTGAGGCCATTCTGAACCATCACACCCCAGCTGAGTCTGGCCAGACACAAGGAACCCAACGATACTGAGAAATAATAAATCATTATTGTTTTAAGCTACTAATTATGCTGTGATTTGTTACATCACAAAGCTAATCAATACACTTAGTTACTGAAACCCAGGAAGCCACTGTTCTTCTTTCCATTATTATAATATTTGAGATAGGAAGGATTCGACTTTCAATGAAGAATGGTACAAGTGAACCAGCAGACAAAGGGTACACCTTATACACCACGCCCCCATCATTTACACCTTTACCTGCAGAAAAGCAGATTTTATTGTGGATGGAAACTTCTGCCTGTTAACTCGGAGTGTAACATAATCCATTTCTGGCCCTGTGAGAAGCTGGTGATCAAAGGCTCCTTAGAGTCTCAGTACTTCATGAGTGTTGCCTGCCTCCCCCTGCTCCACGAGCTATTCTTGCAGGTCTGTCGTTGCCCCCTCAGTGTGTGTAATGGGAAGAAAGTCTGGACCTTAGTTCATTGAAATGAAGTCACACTTCAGGGTGGAAGAAAGCATCTGAGTATCAAATATTTTTTTTTTGTCAGGTGAAAGGAAAGGCAGGGAATTCAAATGAGTGTTGGAAAAACAGGTTTCATTTCTTGGCAACACATTCCACTTCTTTCTTAAGGACCTTGGGTGGAAATTTTCCCCTCCCTTCATTTCTCAGCCCATGTGTATTTCCAGGGAAACCCAATCCTTCTACTTCTGATTCATTTACACTTAACTCATCACAATGCTTTTCAAGAACTATTGCCAGTGGGCCTTTAAAACATGATTTCATTTACTGGGAGAATGAGTTCCGCCTATCCCAGATAGTACACACACACACACACACACACACACACACACACAAAGAGGATGTGGCATATAGTATTTGTCTTTCTCTGTCTGACCTATCTCCCTTGGCAAAATACCCTCTACGTCCATCCATGTTGTCACAAATGGCAAGATTTCATTCTTTTTTATTGCTGCGTAATATTTCATTGTGTGTGTATTATATATGCATACCACATTTTCTCTATCTATGCATTTGGTTGTGTATATTAGTTAGAAACTCACCACTTTAGTTATGAGATATATATTTTTTTACTTCCAAGAAAGAATGACACGCTATGGTTATTCAGACTTGGGTGTTTGGCAGACATTTTCTCAAAAAACAAATGAAGTTTGTCACTTCAGGGAAAATAAGTATCAGTTGCCAATGATAAAATTAAAGTTTTGAAGAGAAAATTAGAATCTTGGAAAATGTTATCCACCACCATGAGTTTAACAGCTTCCCACTACTTAAAGACTTTTGTGATGAAATTGTCAGTGATATTAATAAATGTGATCTTGTGTCAACATTTGGAAGACCTGCATAATTCAGTCAAGCAGTATGTTCCAAATTCCCGATGTGTGATGTTCCAAAAAGCCAGGCATGAGTAAAAGATATCCTCAAAGTTCAAGACAGACAAATGCATCCCAATGTAATTGAGTATGACAAGTTTGTTGCTATGATTTTAGATTCCACAGTGCAACTGGCCTTTAACACATTACCTTTTATAAAATGTTGGTATAGTTGCAAAGAATAACCACGAATATGTGAAAAGGCATATGGAAAGACATGATGTCAAGGGGACTACAGGTAGTTCAATAATTGCTAGAACAGTGGTTCTTTTGCAAGCATGCTTGCTATTGAGACATGTTTTTAAGACACTAAGCTACTTTGTTGAAATTACTGCTTAGTTTACAAAATGCTTCCCTGTATGCAAACGGTCTCTAAGAGTAGTAACTGCTTCATGGTTTTCTTTCCTAGCAACAATTTACATGGCGAGGAGACATAAAAAGGGTTGATTGACTTTTGTAAAGGCTCGTTTTGATTAACAGTACATTTTAAAGACAATATTTTAAATAACGACTTCAATTTTTAATTTCCTTGTGAATACTTCTTCAATTTGGCCACTGAAATTTTCCAAGAATAACTGACCTATATTAAGAGGTAAGCTGAATATGTATTTGAAATCCACTTTAGCTCTCAAGTGCGTCACAGATGAAAGCTTTGTTCTTGGCAGTGCGAGTAATATACACCCTTCTTGAAAACTGGGAAAGAAAGTGTTTACTTTGGGTGTTCTCCATGAACAGTTAGGACATTCTCAAATAACACAAATGTTTTCTTTCTTGATTTTAAGGCAAATAAATGATATTTTCAGAGGCCTCCAAAGAGACCCATAGCACTGTCATTATTGAGTTCTTGGGATGACCATTCATCATCTTGGGATGATCTCCTTAGCCATGAAGTTTCAAATAAGGAAGGAGAACAGAGACCAGAAGGAGTATAGGTTCTACTGCCTAAGGTTGGAAACTTGACCCTGCAAAACAAAGAGATGAGTGGTGGGGAATGATTCAGTTTCCTGCTAGCCAGGGAGTGATGTTCTGGTAGTCTGCTCTAGACTCCTCAGCCCCACTGCGCCGATTCTTTTCTTTGCTTCCCAATTTTTTGGAAAATCTCAAAATAAGATACCTAGTCATATTTGGTTTCATGGATGAATGAACTTTCCACATATATACAACTCTGAGACATAAGAAACACACAGATTGTCTTATTGGAATCTTTATATCTAGATTCTAGGGACTGTTTGATTGCTACCTGTGTGACTGCCCAAGTTTTCTCTCTTCAGTGAAAGAAAGGAGTAAAGGCAGGTTATTCTAGTTCCAAAGTTTTGTGATTTTATGAAAACTGTCTCATCATTGGTTCTTGGGCTTCATAAAAGAAAGTTGATAAACATCTCCACACACTTCCACTTTCCCTACCCTTGATACCTAAGCTCAGTTATCTTTTGCTGTGCCACATTTGGTTATAATAGTTAATAAGTTATTATAATATTATTGATTATGTTCCCTATGCTGTGACAACTGTGTGACTGTTTTTATTACTGGCAATTTGTACTTCCTAATCCCTTCACCTTTTTCACTCATCTTCCCAACTCCCCTCCCATCTGGCAACCATAATTTTTCTTTCTGTATCTATTAGTTTATTTTGTTTTGTAGATTCCACACATAAGTGAAATCATATGGCATTTGTCTTTCTCTGCATGACTTATTTCACTTAGCATAATACCCTCTTGGTCCATCCATGTTGTCAAAAATGACAAGATTTCATTTATTTTTATAACTGGGTAATATTCCACTGTAATATGTACTACTTTTTCTTTATCCATTCATCTATCAATGCACACTTAGGTTATGTCCATATCTTAGCTATTGTAAATAATTCTGCAATGAACATCGGGGTGAAATACATTTTTAAAATTGTTTTTAAAATGCTTTTTATTGATTTTAGAGAGAGGAAGGGAGAGTGCAAGAACGATAGAAGCATCAATGAGACACATTGTGATTGGCTGCCTCCTGCATTCCCTTACTGGGGATCAAGACCGCAACCAGGGTATGTACTCTGAATGGGAATCAAACTGGCAACCTCCTGGTGCATGGGATGATGTTCAACCAATTGAACCACACTGGCCAGGCTGCATATGCCTTTTAAAAATAGTGTTTTTGAATTGCTGGGTCATATGGTAGTTCTATTTTTAATGCTTTGAGGAACCTACATACTGTTTTCCATAGTGGCTCCGCCAATTTGCAATCCAACCAATAGTGCACAAGGGTTCCCTTTTCCCCACATCCTCACCAACATTTTTAAAAATGTTATTAAATTTATTGGGGGTGACATTGGTTATTAAGATTATATTAGCTTCAAGTTCTCATTATGTTTTTTAAAATTTGCATTTCCCTGATGATTAGTAATGTTCAGCATCTTTTCATTTGTTTGTTAGCTATCTTTAAGAAATGTCTATTCAGGTCCTCTGCTCATTTTTTATTTGGGTTGTTGTTGTTGTTTGTGTGTGTGTGTGTGTGTGTGTGAGAGAGAGAGAGAGAGAGAGAGAGAGAGAGAGAGAGAGAGAGACACGTTGTATGATTTCCTTACATATTTTGGATATTAACCCCTTACCAGATGTATCATTGGTAAAAATCTTCTCCCATTCAGTAGGTTGTCTTTTGTTTTTTGATGGTTTCCCCTGATGAAATGTTACTTGATTTTTATTGAGATTTTGTAGGAAAGAGTGAAAAATATAAATGATTCAATCTCATAGATTAATATGTCTTTTCAGCATTCTGTGCAAGGAAAGGAGAAGGAATTAGACAACATTGGGCTTACACAGTGAACTGTGTAAGTTCACTGGCTGTTCAAGTTAGAGCTGCCAACTTGAGGTTCTGAAATGATTTTATAAACATCTTGTCAATCTTATTTAAAAAGCTTGGCGATTTTTATTGATATTGCTTTGAATTCATAGATTAATTTCAAGAGGATTGACATCATAACAATATTAAATTTGTATACCTATGAATATGGCATATGTCCCCATTTATTTAGCGCTTCAGATTTAGCAATGTTTATAGTTTTAGATGTATAGGTCAATAGTTTCCAATGCTTGGAAAGCTATTGTAAATGTTACTGTTTTCTTAATTTTATTTTTCAAATTTAATTGTTACTATCTAGAATTAAAGTTAAATTATAATTATTCTTATATTCTGTGACCTTACTAAATTTACGTATGTTATAATAGATTGACGATTTCTCAAAATTTTCTATGCATGTGATTATGTCATCTGTGAAAAAACACTGTCTTATATCTTCCTGTTGAATATGTTTGTCTTTATTTATTTTTCTTGCCTTATTCAACTGGGCGGGATCTTCAGTAAAATGTTAAGATGAGTGGTAAAGTGGATATCTTTCCTTGTCAGCTCCAGAAATCTGTATTGAAGTTTTGGCCAAATCATAAGCAGCACATGCTAAGGGCAAGATTCTATAAGGTTGGGCACAGGGCAGCTAGTGGGGGAAGAACAACTACTGAGAAGCTATGAGCTAAATAACTCCCATAACTCACACAGGGCGGAAAACATATAAGATTTGACAAAAAGCAATGGAAAGGCCTCTAGAACAGAATGAGAATCAAATAAAGACCCAATAAATGCTAAGCTAATTAGTTGGTGACCTGCTCTCCTGACCACAAGGAACAGTTGGAACTGTCCTCATATACTCGTCCACCATGGTGCCTTTTGACGCTTTATTTTCCTTTCAAGGTGCCATCTAATGTTACTTTAATCAGATGTTACACCTTGGGGGTTAGGAAGTCCTCTCTCACACTCTATAACATCCTACACTCTTCTATACAATTATCCCCACTCCTAGTCCATTAACTGAGGGAAATGCTTAAATGCCTTTCTTCATAAGAGGGGCACAACCCCACATCAGGATGATAGCGTGATATAGACATATGTAGTTCAGAGAAATATGGGTAAAAATTTTAGAAATTCAGAAAGGAAAATCGGAACAGAAAGAAATATCTGATAATAAGAATCACTAGATTTGGGAGACGTGTCTCAGAGAGAGTAGTAAGAGCATTACTGTAATTAAAGGTTAACTCCGTTCATAGAAGTCCTAGAATACTCATCATAGGGAATACTTCTTTGGACAAAGCAATAGAGAAGGTGACTTCATGCTTTTTCTCAGTTTTGGAAAACACTGCATTACTAGAGTTTTAAAAAATAACAAAGAAAAAAAAACCCAAAGGCAAATTTTGAGTTTTTTGCGTTGCCAAGAATAACAGGAAGACACTTATGCTGTCACTCACAGCATAAAAATACAGCAAACTGCTATTCAAATCCATCATCTGCCTTTGATGCCAACTTTTGCCAGCCATACAGAGTCTGTCTGCCTTTTTTTTTTAATTCTCTTTGAACTATTTGGAAAGTAATTTATTCTGAGAACTTTGGACTGATGCTGATGCTCAGTTATGTGCTTGCCTCTCCCGATGCATTCTGTAGGAATTGCATTAGCACACATAAAAGGAGTTCTAGGTTGGGCCAGCCTTTCTGGCTCTATCCAATTAGGGTGTAAGCAATGAAGGACAAAGAGGCCTCACAAGGAGGCATTTTTCAGTCGACAGTATACATGGTCTTTCTCTGCCATTTTATGCCTCACTGCAACATAGTGCACATCTACACTGGTAGGGAGGTCAAGGTATAGTCTTCTAGGCTGGTGACTTTTTTAGAACTAGTCTTTAGCCAAAGTGTTTCTCATTTTGAGTTGCAGTCATCAAAATTGAATGGATTATAAGAAGTCAACAGATTAGTGAAATAGACTGAAATTGGAAGGACACAGAAATTGGTCCAAATAATTTGTCAAAAACAAAAAGGAATCTAAAGGAGGTAGGTAATAGGAGCTGGACCACCAAGCCAAAAGATCAAAGATTCAGGAGATGAGGGCTGGACAAAGCTGGTCAAGTGAGTAAGTGGGGAAGTGGGAGAGGGGGATGCCTGGAGCCAGTATTGGCAACAGAACTATTACCTGTTATCTGGGCCTGGACTTCACTTTTGCATACTAATATGAAAATGGACCAAGATTAGAGCAAGTGGTACTATTCAGTTAAATTGAACTGAGCTGATCTGACCTGAACTAAATTGCTATAACCCAAATAAACTGGATTAAAAGGAGTTATATTGGATTGCCTAATTCCCCCTCTAGAAACAGATAATTTGATATATAGACACATACATGCAACTATAAAATTCAGATAATACAATGCTTTGTCTAAATTTATTTTTAAGTACTCCTGCTTAGAATGGACATTAAAAATTTTTAAGCCTTTCCTTCACCTCTAGGACCACAGGTAAACCATCTCAGTGATGTAACAATTCATCTCCACACGCTTTATGTAGAGTTTTCATTTTTAAAAAAATTACTTTTGTTCAGTTTTAGGTGTCATTGGGGATCTGCACGTCTGCGTCTTTCTACCATCTTGACCTGGTATAATGCTGCATAGTGCTTCATAATAGAAAACAACTTTGTAAAAATATGAACCCAAAGATGGGATGAGGCAAAAGGAGGAGATGGAAAGGGAAGTGGTAGAAATAATGAAACAGATCGTAAACTAAAATAACAGCATGGCAGAATTCATAAATAAATTAGAAAGGCCAAGGGAAGGAATAGGCATGGCAAAAAAACTGGATAATGGCATGGCAGGGGGCGGGGGAAGACATTGAAATAATCACAGACAAGAGATTTGAGCAATTACAGCAGAGCTGATAGTCACGACAGACAAATATAATCTGGCATCGAAGGCAGTTGGCATCCCTGAAATAAAGACCTCCTCCAAAGATCCACTACAGTAAAAAAAAAAAAATTCTGAAATGAAGAATGATTTACAACTTGATGGCACTTTGCATACATGAGAAACAGTGATACAAAATTAGTGTTGTCTAGAATCCTGCTTAAATGACTGAATTAAAAAAATTACTTTTAAGGCAGTGATGGCGAACCTATGACACGCTTGTCAGAGGTGACACGCGAACTCATTTCTTTGGTTGATTTTTCTTTGTTAAATGGCATTTAAATAGATAAAATAAATATCAAAAATATAAGTCTTTGTTTTACTATGGTTGCAAATATCAAAAAATTTCTATATGTGACACGGCACCAGAGTTAAGTTAGGGTTTTTCAAAATGCTGACACGCCGAGCTCAAAAGGTTCGCCGTCACTGTTTTAAGGAATTGCTTTAGATATTTAGGCAGAAAAAGTGAGTCACCAAAGGATGGGGGGGACTTCCAGGAGGTAAGGAAGCAATGTCTACGAAGTTCTATAGGAACAAATGTCAACCCTGGAATAGTTAACCCAGCCAAACTGCCATTCATAAAAATAGGAGAAAAGGCAGACACCTCATATGTGGGGGGGAAAAAAAGTAAAGGACTCAGTGAAGATATCTTGACTAAAATATTCAATAATAAAAACCAGTCAACTAAGCGAGTTTAAAAGAAGTTAGAAACCACCAGATTACAAAGTTGTGGTAAAATTAAAAACAAGCACTGGTGAGTGTTGAATCCATTTAAAAATAGAGCAACATTTAACAGTTGCAGGAATTATGATTGCAAAATACAATATGTGTTATAACCCTAAAACAAGTAAATATAATATAAGCAACACAAATAGGAAGGTGGGAGGACTAAGGAAGTATAGCAGTGCCAATTGCTTCAATGTTGGTGGCAAAGAGAAAAAACTGTACTAAAATTAGAAATATGGTGTTTTTTTAATGACGACACAAAATAATTTTCTTCATATATTTCTTTTAAAGTTAGAGGGATTTTTAAAAAGTAGTAACACTGATACATAAGAAATCTTCATCTCACATTCAGCAATTTATTTTTCTTCTTCAAGTAAAATGTTGGGCATTTTCTTTAAAATAGCAAAAAAAAGTATCATCTCAATTTCTTTAAAAAATTAATTTCATCTATCCTCCAGTCTGATACTTTCTGTTGTCTTGTTTTCTAAGTCTTATTAATTTCTGTTCTATTTTAGAGTTAATTTTTTCTTGTACTTCCACATAAGTATGACATTAGCCAAATCTCACAAATACAAAATTTAGTATTTTCATTATTATCTAGTGTGTGTATATATATATATATATATATATATATATATATATATATCACCATATTTGTTTTATTTATCATTTCTCCTGTAAACCATAGTTTTTTTCAAACTTTAAAAACATTTTATATACCTGGCATATTTTAGTTATCTTTTTGTTATTGATATTTTAATTTATACTACTATGTGATTGGATACATTTTATATTCTTGAAAAAAATGTACATTTTCTAAATAGAGGGAAAAGGATCATCTCTATAGGTATAAAGATAGAAATATCGATATTGAACTAACCTTGATAATGTTTGGTCCAAATATCCTATATACTTGCTTCTTTTTGGTTTTCTTTGGTGAAGATGATCATTTGGGTTTTTACTTATGTATTAGAAATTATGTTTTTTAGGTGCATACACATTTGCGATTGCTATTTCTTTTTGGTTGATTTCTCCTTATATTTTGTTGCATCACATTTTATTTGCATTACTTCTCTGGTTGATTTCTCCTTATATTGTTATGTTATATCACATTTTATGTACATTAATTCTATTTTTTTACTTTTAAAAATATGTTTTTATTGATTTTAAAGAGAGAGTAAGGGAGAAAGATAGAGAGATAGAAACATCGATGAGAGAGAAGCATCCATCATCTCCCTCCTGCACACCTCCTACTGTGGATCAAGCCCACAACCTGGGCATGTGTCCTGACCAGGAATTGAACTGTGACCTCTTGGTTCATGGGTCAATGCTCAACCCCTGAGCAATAATGGCTGGGCTGTGCTTAATTCTCTTGTTCTAAATTTTGTTATCAGGTATTACCATTACAAAATAAGCCTTCTTTTGGTTAGAACTTATATGCTCTATCTTTTTTTCATAACTTCATTTTCAACCTGTGTGATTTTATTTCAGTTGGGTGTCTTGTAAGTAGCATGTAGTAGAATGTTATTCCTTTATGTTATCCAAACTGCTAATTTCTGTCTTTTAATAGTTGCTTTCATTTCATTCACATTTATTTTAACTATTAAAATGTGGATTAAGATATGGATTTATTCCTCCAGTCTTATTTTGAGTTTTTCTGTATCTCTCATTCTTTGTTCCATTTTTCCTTTATCTTTTTCTCTGTTGGATTAATAGAGTTTAATGTGTTTCCCTTTTCTTTTCTTCTTTAAGTTCAGAAACTAAGTAGTAGTTCTATCCCTTTAGTACTTACCCTAAACTTTCTATTGTTTTATCATGTATAATTAGCTCCAAGACTATTAATGGAATATAGAATTAATCATTACTTGCGTCGAATATAGAATTAATCATTACTTGCGTCTCCTCTTGAATTATAAGATGCTAACCTTCTTTTTCCCCCCTATGGTCAATATATATATATATATATTTTTTTTGCATCATCATGTATTCAAGAATGCATTGCATAAACACATATCCCATAATTTATATAACAGTTAGTCTGCTGATGGACATTTAGGTTGTTCCAATATTTCAATATTATATGCTATGTTGCAATAATAATCCTTGTTCATATGATATAAAATTATTTTTTATTTAAATTTTTAAAATTGATTTTAGAGAGGAAGAGAGAGGGAGAGAAAGATAGAAACATCAATGATGAGAGAGAATCATTGATCAGCTGCCTCCTGCACATCCCTACTGGGGATGGAGCTTGCAACTTGGGCATATGCCCTGACTGGGAATTGAACCATGACCTCCTGGATCATAGGTCAATGCTCAACTACTGAGCCACACCAGCTGGGCTGATATAAAATTATTGATTTATTTTTTGGCCTTTTAACCTACAAAAATTAGTCATTAGTTTTCTTATGGTCACCGATTTATTGACTTGTTGGCATGGGTTATTAATTTCCATATCTACTATTGTTTCTTCTATTCCATACCTTTCCCATAGGCTCCCTTTTCTTCTCAGCTTCCTCTAATATTTGCAGGACTTAGAGCAAGAACATACTAGTAAAAGGAGGCCTACTTACCTATGCCTCAGTATTGAACAGTTGTAAAGAATGCCTACACATTATTAAATAAATGATGTTCTAGCCTCCTTCTTGACAAATATATTTTCCTAAAAAGCTAGAAGGCCAGGTTCACATTTAGATTTCTTGGACTTCCAAGCCAGAAACTCGTGGCTTGGGAAGAGTGAGCCCCTGGCCTTTACTCTTCAGCTTGCACCATCCTGTCTCACTCTGGCTTCAGGTCACACATTTAAAGGCCTTGGATACGTGTTTATAGTGCCCCGCTCCCATACATCCAAGCCATATTCAGAATCCTTGCAAATAGCTACTTCCTGGTCACCTCTTCTGTCTAGGGGTATGACCATCACACTCTTAGGACAACTGATTGGGGAAAGAGATCCATATAGGATCTGTAAGTAGGATCTGGGGTGTGTGGGCGGCAAGTTCTGGGGTTCTGGGTATCAGAGCCAGGGTCTAGAAGGAGAGGCAGTTTCCAGGTAGGTACATCCCCTTAGCCCTGCATATTCTACCTTATGGGTAGAGGCACCTTAAAAAACAGGGGAGAGAAGAAAGCTGTCGAGTGAGGCTCAGGAGCACTCCTGGTTCTCGTAGTGAGAATGTCATGAAGCACATTATCCTCTGATAATTTTTTCAGTGAGAAATTGTGCATTATAAACTATGTGTTTTCCTTTCCCTCTTAAGCAGTAGTTTAGCTGAGTATAAAATTCCAGGTTGATGATGATTTTCCCTTCGCACTGAATATATTATGTCACTGCCTTCTGATATCTATTGTTCTGTTTAAGTCTGCTTTTAATCTCATAGCCATGTCTCCATAGGCAATCCCAATTTCACTACACACCTCAGTTTGAATGATAGTCATCAAATGTTAGCCCTGGATGCTGATGGGCAGTGGCTTCATCAATCATGGTCTGTGAATACTAGGAATGACCTTAGAGGTCATTTGTGGAGGAGAGAAATTAATATTTTCTTCTGCTTCTTCTCTATCCCCTGCTTACGCAAGTAGGGAAAGGAAGGCCCTGTCTAGCCTCAGAGCCCACGATGCTTTAGTTTGACTTAGCAAAGGAGCTCTCCGCCTGAAATACTGGTGTATGGTTTCCCATTTGGCTATTTAGCCTTACTCATATCTCTTTTTTTAACAGAGAACTCTGAGTTAGGGGTATTGTGGAATTTGGACACTAAAACGCCCTACTGAAATCCTTAATAGCATTAAATTCATCTCCTTAATTTGATAGAAGAGATGATACAACTTAAGCCCAGAGAGGTATAGTAACTTACCCAAGGTATAAAGTAGTTAGTGAAGTAGCAAAAAATAGAACTTAAATCTAATTTATAGCTCAGGAATATTTCCAGGATCCTATATTATGTTTTTAACTTCTCTATTTTCTTTTTGTAGAAAGTTTTAATATATATATATTGATTTCAGAGAGGAAGGGAGATGGAGGGAGAGATAGAAAACATCAATGATGAGAATCATTGATTGGCTGCTTCCTGCACACCCCACACTGGGCATTGAGCCTACAACCTAGGCATATGCCCTGACTGGGAATCGAACCGTGACCTCCTGGTTCATAGGTCGATGTTCAAACACTGAGCCACACCGGCCAGGCACTTCTCTATTTTCTTAATCTTCCTTCAACGACCAGAGTTCTCTGCACCACATTTTCTACTAATATCCTTAGCATATTCTGCATTAATATAGAAAGATCAGAGGTTTTGGAGGCAGAAAGAGCTGGATTTAAATTTGCTTCTTTCATTTACTAGCTCTGGCACTTAAAAATGTTCATCTCTTTGAGCCTCAATTTTTTAATCTGTAAAGTAGGGATAAGAACATTCATTGCCAAGGGTCCTTATAAAACCACTATGGCGCTCCTTGCACTGTGCCTGGCACATAGAAGGAACGAAATAAATGGTCTTACTATTTCTGTTGTTATTGTTATTAGTGTCTTTCACTTTAACATACTGACTTTTCCCCACCCTGACATTCCTATTTTCTTGAGGGTGCTCTTACCTTTATCTCACATTTGTGCATCTATGCGTTTAATGAATTTAAATGGAATGTTCTCTGGGTAGAGATCCATCTCTCTTGCTGCTAAGATAGCACTGAGTACATTGTGCATGAAGACTGAGAAGTGGTGACTGATATTATGAAGTAATAAATGAACAGTTGACAAATAAATCATAGACACTGTAATGCAGAATTAGTGCCTGTAGTTTGTTCATAACTCACTAGTCTGTTCCAGACCCAGCATGTGAGTCATAGTCCCTGAATGCCGGGCTCAAGGACATGGAGACCAGCTTCCTCCTTGACCACATAATTTCAGAAGCCACTCATTTGTAAGATGCTCGCCACTGCATAATCACCATGTCTCGGTTCTCTTTCCCAACTTTCCATCATTTCCTTCCATGTTTCTCCATTGTTGCGACACCCTGTACCATCTCTCACTTGACATTCCCAAGTGAATTCCTGTCTGACTTCTGGAAAGTTGGGGGTGGAACTCGATTATGAAGGTGTAAGGGATTTTGTTACACTTGTATTTAAATCATCAGAGGAAGAGAACATGGGATAGATGGGTGGTTTTCTTTATTTCAAGCCTGCCAAGTCCATCCATCCTGACAAAATAACAGTCCGACTGCAAAGGGAAAAAATATATCACTCACCCTCATGATTCTTGGGAAACAGGAGAATATCTGCTTTTTGGACCGAACCCGTGAGATTCAATACAGATACTGTAGTTCAGGAAGCCAGAGTTGAAGGATGGTGTTGGTAATAGGAGTCCCAGTCGGTGTAACACCAGGAACTTCAAGGGAGAAATGGGAATGAAACTGTTGTTTCCCAGATGATGACAATGTGGTTTCAGATTGTAAATACAAGAGCATGAAATCCCTGAGCGTTGGTGTGTCAGAGGCAAGCCCTGAAGGACACTTTGAATGGTGCAGAAGAGACAGGAGATAGCATGTGTGACTATCAACTTTCAACAAAGACAGACCTGAATTCCTCATCCCGTGTTGGCGTTCATTAACTGATTATCCCCAGTAAGTTATTTCCTTACATACACTCCAGTTCGGTATCTACACATGAGAGATACTTAAAATTTACTCCACGGGGTGTTTGTTTGTTTGTTTTAAGAATTAGAGAAGCTCATGTGTGTGAATGGAACTTATTAAAGGCTCAGTAAATGGTAGCTTTCTTAGGTGGTGGCCAAGACACATCTGCTTGCTGAGCTGAATTAATCAAATGTTTATTAAACACCAACTCTGACCCGGGTACTTTGCATCAGACATTGTCTAGGTACAGAGACAAACTTGTTTTTATACCCTCATAATGCTTATGGTCGGTACGTCTTGTCTTTTGACCATTTTGTTTTCATTTCCAAGCTACCATAAGAGCAGAGACTCTGTCTTATGTTAACATATCCCCAATGTCTAGAAGAATGAATAAGTGCAACAAATATTCACTGTGGGTCTATTTGGACCAGGTACTGTTCTAGGTCTTTGGGATGTATCAGTGTACAAATCAGCCAAAAATCTCTGCCCTGGAGGAACTTACATTTTGGAGGCGTGAAGGTACTTAATAACTAAAAATTTGCAAAAAACCACATTTTTAAAAAAAACTTGTGGATAGAAAATTTCCCTGAAGAACAGAGGAAATTTAGAACTACCTCTTCCATAGGTGGTGTGATATTGCTGTAAGCCACCACCACAGATACTGCATTTTGCAAGGTCACCAAGCCTTTTTATAGCTTTTATGAGAGTGACATGGGAGCTTGCGGTCCAAAAGAATGTCTGGCTCCTTAGAGGAGATGGGTTTCATAGTGACGTGGCTTAGGAATCTTAGTCCCCCACCCATCAAATGGCTTCATCACTTCCCACCCTAGAAGACAGCACAGGAGCCAGCGTGGGACCCGGGAGGTTAAGCCAACTTGCTCTGCCCAGTAGGTGTGTGGTGTGCTGCCCTGCGAGGTCTCCTCTCCTCGTGGGCTGTGTGCTTCCTGCATCAAGGAAGCTGCCAGCATTCACAATTGGAACATAAACAGGCCAGCAGGTTCTGATTAATCCAAATTGGAACTATTCAAACAGTCACAAAAAGAGATCTTTTCCCCTGAAGGAATTTACATGTGAAGAGAGACTAAGATGGGAAATAAACATTTCTATAATGATTAAAGTTAATTGGCTTGAAAGGATGCCTCTGAAAGAAATGCTTTCTGGTTTTAGTTCCAATCTATTTCGGGACAAGCCTGTTTTTCATAAGATTGGTAACTGCAAACAGATACTGCCCTTTCATTGGAAACAGATGGGCCAGGACATAATTAAAGAAGTATGCACTGGCATCTCAAATAACTGCTTTCAATTACAGCATTTCAAGAGTATTAAGGGGAAATATTTTAAACAAGACCACTGCAAAAATAGATTTTGTCATTAACTTTGAAATAATATTTGACTTAAGGCTGAAATTTCCATGTGCCAGGTCTGGATCTCACAGGCCGATGCTGATTGGTGCAAGAGAAATTGAATCATTATGGTCCCATATCGTTGGGGGGTGGGGTGGGGGTGGGGGGGTAAAGGGGTGTGGGGGGGAAATCATCCTTTTTTATGCAGAGGAAAAAAACATATTTTTCCTCTGGTAACTTTTATTTTGCACTTGAATTTCAGTTAGATTTCACAACCTTGGGGAGCTTTCACAGTGAAACCATTTCAATGTTAAGTTCAAGGTTGTCCAGCACGAATGTGTCTGAGTGTGTGTATAGGCAGTGAGTACAGGCCCATCTCCCACCATGAAGGGTGCTTATATGCCCCGTAGCTCACATTGTACACATTCATGTGGAGATCTCAACGTAAATCCCCAAATTAGATAATGTGAAGTCAGCAGATCGCCTGGGCTGGCACATTTGTAAGTGGTGGTGGGCGTATTGTACTTTTTCTCAGTAGATCATTTTAATGGAGATCATAATAATTAAAGATAGTTGTATTGTGTTGTCTTATGTAACATATTGGAATGATACTTATTTCTCTCAATAAATATTTATTTCTTGAGCATCTAGCACATGGCACACACTGTACCAAGAGATAAAATGTTGAACAAAGACAGCTGCTTGCTTGCCCCCTAGAGCTTATATCCCAATAGTTGGTAGAGACGAGTAAACAATTACAATATAGGATGGTAAATACTATGGTGGCATAGAAATACTGAATGGGGTACTTTACCCAAGAAGTGGCTTCTTCCCATTACCTTAAACTTGGTTTTAGAAACAGAAGAGTAAAGCAACTGCACACTATAGCACCTTAGCAACTCAAACAAATACACTTTTTTGATGGACTAATGGTTCCTAATGACAATAGTAGCAATCAGGCTGATATAATATAATTTATTGATCACTCATGGGCATTAATGATGAATAAGTATGCATAAATTTGCTTTTGATTATATGTACATGTACATGTGTGCGCACACAGAGAGACACAGAGAGCACGCCTGAGCCATACTACTTCTGACTCACCAGAGTTGCATGGGCTTTGAGCTCTGTCCAGTGGTGATGGGTTAGGTGTGAGCTATGCCTACACTCACTCACCTGCCTTTATATTAACGGTCTGCATTCTTGAGATGGCTGGACATAGGGTCCAGTACAAGTCAAAAGTAAAATACCAGTCCCCACATCTATTTCCTCATCATATGGGTAGTGAGTGGAGTGTTGCAATTGAACTTTTAGATTATTTTTTAATGTTTTTGGAGTAATTAAGCCCTTAAAAAGTTTAATAATTTCTTTTAAGGTTATACTCTATTCAAATTCTACCAATAATTAGCTTTTCCTCACTTTGGATATTCTTGTGTGTGGGGTTGGGTTGGGGTGGGGTGTATATCCTTTATTACGTATGGGGAGTGATTGTAGGCAGTACCACAAATGTTAATGCCACTTGTTTATGAAAACACTATATAGAATTTTAGTAAATTCTACTAAAAGACTAAAATTAAAAGTTCCTGAATGCAAGGTCTGTGTTTCAGAATCTGGATAATTAGTCAAATGTTCAATTTATAACTCTCTTCTCCAAACCACTCCCAGCATCATCTAATAGCTTCCAAATTTCTTCTTGCCAAACTCTCTTCCTCTCAAAACATTGGATTTATATCCGATGCTTACTTAAGTTTGTGAATGCTGGCACTTTGAATCATAGAATTTCTCTGCATTTTGGAAATCTAGCCTCCTATGCCTGTGGGGACTAAACACTAATGGTCTCAAGGCACCTGCATTGAAAATGCATAATTGATTGGTGTCAGTGAACAACTTAAATCTATACCTAAGTCAATACTATTTGTTCCATCAGTTCTCTCCTATCGATCTCAGAGAAATCCACTTCTGCTGTACAGGATTCAAATGTGAGGTTATGACTAGATACCCAAGTGGAAATGTCCTGTCACAACACTTGGACTTGACTGAAGATTTACATCTAGAAAATAGAGTAATAATAATTAATACATAATGATAATGATAGCAACAGCTAGGATATTTACTGAACTAAAGATCAACAGGCACTGTGCTGAGTGCTTTTCTTGCTTTATCTCATTTAAACCCCACAGTCTGTGAGGTAATAATGATTATTAACCCCAGAGATACTAAGTCTCTTGCAGTTACGTAGCTGACATGGGATTTGACCTCTGGTCTTTCAGATGCCTCGCTTTTTACTACTTTGCACACAGAGGTGTTAGTTGAAAGCATTGATTTAGGATAGTTTCTGAAAATATTAGGGCATCTTTTCCATTTACTTATCTTTTCCACAGTAGTCTTGGTCTTCCTTTCTCCCAACTTTCCCTTGATAGAACTCCAGAACTGCATAACAGCTTCTGAGTGTAGCAATGGCCCCTTTCCTATCGACACACTCTCGTTTTTCAGTTTAAGGGTCACCTCAATGAAGCCTTCAAGTGGGGATGGGTTTATGCAAGAAAGACAGAAAAATAGAATTTGTTGCAGAGCAGTTCATAAGGCGACAGGCATAATTATTGTGGCCCCACCCAAATGAGGTCCTTACCTCTACTGAGTTTTATCAGAAACATTAATTTTGAAAATAAATCTCAGATGTTTAACTTGATATTTTCTCCTTTCTGAAAATAACGTATTCCCGAGAGATCACCCACGGCGAAGGAGAGTAAATCAGTCTTAGTCATACTAAAGACTTGAAGAAAGTTTACTCGAATAGTTTTCATGTGGCAAACTGTCTAGGTCCCGCTAATGAGACAAGTCATACAACTTAGAAAAAAAGAAAAGAAAAATGGAAAAAAACCCTTTTAAGACTATGAGAAAAGCACTACTTTATGCTATTTAGAGAAGCCTGGGAGTTTTTTTTCCCTTTGGTAAATGCCACAGAGGAGATATTTCTCATGAAAAGTTAACTGAGAGACAGGCCATAGCATGGTGAGGGATGGCCTCTGGGAATAGAATGAGAGTTTGGAGCCAGGACCAGTAATTATGAGACACCAAGGAAAAAAGCAGAGGTTGCATAGATGTAAAATATTCCAAAAACCATCATAGAAGTGGAATGAGGGGAAGAAAGAGAGTAAATGCTTTAAATAAAAGTAGTTCTCACCATACCAAACCCAACAGTATTCACATCTGGTGTAGCAGAAAGTATTCTAGACTTGGACATACCCTTGAACATACATTGAAAATTGGGATACACACTTAAAACTGTGCCAGACAGAAAGAGCTGGGATTTGAATCTTGAACCTACTCTTATAATGTGAATGGCTTTGAGCAATTTACTACAGCTTTACATTCATTATTTACAGAATGAAAGTCATAAAATAACATATGTGGGAGTGCCTCGCTTATATAATAAGTTGGAAATATATATGTTGAATCTACATCATATAACCTGTTCTTCACAACAGGCAAGAGAGCTGCCTCTTATGGCTCACAGAACTTGAAGCATGATGCTCAGACCTCAGATTTTTCAAGATCATTCACTTGGTGAGCATGGGTATAGCTCTGTCACAGAGCTGAAAATACATTATGCAAATTCACTGAGTGTCTAAATAAACATAGCCACTTGTTTGGAACACTGGTAGCACTGTGGCAGGCACGTGGTGCTGGGGAGAATGGGAGTTAAGGGCTGGAGTAGAAAATTAGAAGAACATTTGTTGGACACTACTTCTCTCAATCAAGTGTAGGTTTTAGATAGATGTGGCGGAGTGACACCATGAACAGGACACAAACGTTGAGCTCTGACTTTCTTTCCAACCTTGACTTTGTTGGTATGATATGGGTGTGGCCTTTCAAAGCCTCATATTCCCCATCCATTGAATGGGAACAAAAATACTTGCATGCTGCGCCATTTCAGGATTACAGATGATTTAGGCAAAATGTCTCGCCGTGAGTAGACACACGATGCGTAGCAGCCATCGTCACATAAAGGCCACAGCTCCTTCAGAGCACACACGGAGCCTCATGCATTCTTCTTTCTGTTCAGCACAATGCCTGTCATATATGAGGTGTAATAAATCTTCATTGAATGGATGAATAACCAAAAAAGCTTGTTCAATGCTCTCGCCTTCTGCATTAATTGCCATCAGATGCAGCTTTTTCCTCGTTTAAGAGGGTTTTTTTTGTTGTTTTTTTGTTTCCTCCTAAAAAACCAATGGAGCACCACCTTTAACTTCAGAGCATACCTGCAAGACAGAGAACTACAATAGACATAAATAGGCTGTCTGGAGTGCTTGCCGATGAATGGTACATTCAGATTCCACCTAGACATTGGTTATACCTCTGGTTTTGGACTCAGTCCTATAGTCATTTCCCAGCGCCATCGTGTCTGACAAGTCACTTTAGGAAAGTTAGTTACCTCTTTGAACTTAATTTCCTCATTCATAAATAATGACCTTAACGGTTGATGTGAAGATTAAATGAGACAGCATATGAAGAGTGCCAGACATATAATAGGCAGGGTGAGATTTGAACCGAATTATATGACACCAAAGCTCAGGCTCCTTATATTACATTTAATTTCCAAAGGATTTTAAACCCCTCAAAGCCATATCTTATTCAGAACCAGTTTGCATATACCTTGGTACCCAGCATATGCAGGGCAAAGGATAGTATGTAATCAATACTTGGGGAATCTGAATTGCTTCCAACTGTTAGCCATACTGTAAGTGAATCAAGAACACTCTCCAGGAAAATGTGACTTCAGATACAAGTAACCATATTTAATTTCCCAAACAAGGAATACCAAAGAAACTCTCTTCCTTCTTAATACTATTAGACTGGATGTTCAGAAAAAAAATAGATATTATATCTCTTCATTTTAATAAGGCTTTAGGCAAGTTAAACACTTAAGGTGCTTTTAGATGCAAGTAACAGAAAACCCAAATCAAACAGACTTCAAGAGTATGTACATTTAGTATATTGGCTTACATGCTTGGAAGGTGTATCAGAATTAGTTGATCCAGCAGTTCAATAAAGTGATCAAGGGTCTGGGTTTGTTCTGTCTCTATCCTATATAATAAAAACCTAATATGCTAAGTGTTCAGTCGTCCCGTCCTCCGTTCAACCAATCAAAGCACAATATGCTAATGATATGCTAAGGCCGCTCAACCACTTGCTATGATGTGCACGGACCACCAGGGGGCAGACACTCCAACCAGTAGGTTAGCTTGCTGCTGGGGTCCGGCTGATCAGGACTGAGTGAGATGGGCCAGACACGCCCTGGATCCCTCCCGTGGTCCCTCCCCAGCTCGCCAACCTCCCACATCCCTCCCCGGCTCCAGTGGGGTCCCTTGGCAATCTGGGCTGAGGGACACCCTCCCCCCTCCCCGCCCACCCCACGCCCGAGTTCATGAATTTTGTGCACCGGGCCTCTAGGGTTCTGATAATAGCATTAGCTTCATCATGGATGTATATTGTCCACCAGTAGAAAATATGTGACATGCTTTCTCATTCACTTCTGGAAATAAAGAAATGAAACAGAGCATGCCATTTCCAAGCACTGAACATAGTGGTTCTCTTCCTAATGTTTCCACTCCTTAAGTAGTAATGGTCACCAGTGGAATGCGAGGTACTGAGAGCCTTTGATTAGGGGTTCTGGCAAGGGGTATGGTCTTATGACTGGAGTTGGGGTCCTCAAACATTGCTTCTCCATAGGGATGGAGTGGGGAAAGAATGATAGGATTCAGTTACCATGTCCTCAGCAAAGATTATTATTTTTGTGGAAAGATGTAGAAGTTTGGTCTAGATAATAATTGGGTTGATTAGTAGCTGATTACATAGTTGCATGGTTAACAACCTAGAGAGAGAGAGGTGACTTATCACATGGTTCAGGAATCTTCCCTTTCTTTACCCAGCCAGCCCCTGTTGGGGTAGATAGTTTCTCTCCCCTGCTTCTATGTAAAAATGTATTATTTCACACACGTACAATCTATTAATTGCATATTTGCATAACTATCTCCCACTCAACCATGAGGTGGTTGTTGAAAGCAGGAGCTGTGTCTTCACCATTTTTCTAGCCTCAGCACATAGCCCAGAACCTGACACATCTCAAGGAGCTTCATTTTCAAATCTTAGTTAAGAAGAAAACAATGTGTCGAAGTTTCAGGAAGGGAGATTTTAGTTCCTCATATGTGTGAAAAGAAGACTTCTGAACAATGAATGTGTTACATAAATGGCTAACAGTCATCAATAAGTTAAACATAATGAAGATGGATTGTGGATTGAGATACCTTTAAGGCCCCTTTGTTCCTGGAATTCACCGATTTTCTGAGTTTGCTGATGGTGGGCACAGTGTACACTCCACCATGGTGGCCCAGATGGCTTGAATGAATGTAGAAATCAGGACATTTCTGGGTGGTGGAAGGTGCTGGAGTCAACTGTTTGACTCATGAAAATTGGAACCTTCTTTCCAGGGCCGTAATTTCAACAAAGGGAGCACATTCCGTTCTCCGTGCCCACTGTGAGGACGGTCTGTGGTGATTGTGACCTGGTAGGGACTTGGCATTCTCTGTCTGCGTACAGGCAAAATGCCAGGGCAACAGGAAACATAACTGAAGGAAGCTCATGAGCCCATACAATCCCAGGGATGGGCAGGAATTTCTTAACAGCTTGAGCAATCTTTAGTTCAAATCATTTTTGAGAAAGAGAATAAACAAAAACAGAAGTCAACATGGCAGAAAGTAAATGTTTACTTATTGCTGGGTACAGTGCAGGCCCTCCAGTTGGGGGATAATGAATACATGGAGACCAGGTTCTGGCCTACAGTAGAGTTTAGAGTTTAGTTGGATATTTGCAAAACACAGATGCATGCGCGCGAACACACACACACACACACACACACACACACACACACACACCTTGAGAAATGTACAAAACAACATCTAAGACAAGGAGGTTAGCAGACAATAGGACCTCCAGGAGTATACTACCTACAGCGTAATCTTCCACTCATCTTCCTAATGTGTTCTAACCTCTCAGTTTGCTTTCAACCCTGACACTCTCTCCACCCTATTAAAACCGGCTTTCTTAAACTCTGACTCCCCTAAATATTCCGTGTGAGCTTAGCTTGCTGTCTGTCCAAGTTTTATTTTTAACACCATATCATTGGTGCAAAAGTTAGACGTCACTCTTAATCCCACCACTCAGGTAGAACCCCTGTTAGCATAAGGGCACATCTTCTCTTATTTGTTTTCTATATGCATTCTTTCCTTTAACAAATTTACAGGGTTTTCACATGCTGTTCCTAGAACACTGCTTATTATGTAAGTGCATAGAAAAATACCGGGAAGAATACAGTATAAAAAATTGTTAAATGTGGTTTTTCTCTAGGGAAGGTAGGGTGTTGGAATTTTTATTTTAGTCTATGCACCTCTATGTTGATGTTATTGTTTTGAGCCACAAGGAAATACTTAGGTAAATTAGTAAACTTTTTAAAAGGAGAAAATAAAATCTCGACTCCCTGTGCAGTTACCAACAAAAAGTACCTGTTCTTTCACTCTGACTCATGGCAGAAGTCCTCATCCTTAGGGGCGTGGCAAGAAATGAAAGGATTCAATCTTGATCCTAAAATAGAGACTGGTCCATGAGCTGTGAGTGGAAGCAGCCTTTCACTGGTTTTCATTTTTCTTCTTTTCACATACTGCACCCCAACAGTTCGCACTTGTTCAGTGAACAAAATTGTATCGCACTTACTTCTTCTTTCCAACAGGTGGCACTGTTGTTTTGCAAATGGCTTCGGAAGCACAGCCCTAAGGTTTTGTTTTTGTTGGAATCCCACCTATTGTTCATAGAATGGGGGACCATCAGAAGCACCAGTATTCCTCTTTGGGAAGCACTTGGTGTTTGAGAAGACATCCCTACCTGATGAGTCATTTTAATTACAGAAGTTACTAAAACATAAGAAATAGCTCTGGATGAGCTGAGAAGGAGCTCTTTGCTTTCTCTCTTTACTAGTATTTTGTTAGTATCTACTTTAACCATAACTCATAGCTCTCCGAGTTACACATTAAATTCACTAAAACATGAATGGAAACAATGACATTTACAGACTGTGGGTTGCCAACTTATTTTGCAAATCTAGAAAAGGAAGGTGCTACAAAAGAAAAACGAGAGACTATCATTATTGGCCAAGATTTTGGCAATCTAATTAGTAGAATATTTTTAAAAATCCTATTAGTAATAATCTAGATAAGATGATTTATGTTGGGTACTAACAGTTAAAAATAAAAACAAATATTTGGCCCTAAACGGTTTGGCTCAGTGGATAGAGCGTCAGCCTGCGGACTCAAGGGTCCTAGGTTCGATTCTGGTCAAGGGCATGTACCTTGGTTGCGGGCACATCCCCAGTAGGGAGTGTGCAGGAGGCAGCTGATAGATGTTTCTCTCTCATCGATGTTTCTAACTCTCTATCCCTCTCCCTTCCTCTCTGTAAAAAATCAATAAAATATATTAACAAACAAACAAATATTTGGCTAGAATTTCCTGCTGGTTAGTCACTGTTCTAAGCATTTCTTTGATCCCCACAGCAATCCTGTGGAATAGGTATTATTAGCCTCATTTCATTGATGAGGAAACTGAAGCCTAGAGGATTTAAGTAGCCAGGACATGGCAGGCAACTGACTTCACGTACAAGAACAGCTGATACTAAGTACCTGCCACCTGCCAAGTTAAGCAAGTGTGTCCTCTGCATGCATTGTGTTAATTTTCATGCTAACAATTTGAATTCAGTATTAACCATTGTCTTTGTATTGCTTTTATTTTCCGTAGGAGTGTAATTGCCTTTCTTAACAAAATGCAAATGCATTGACCTCTTTACTCTTTGAAAATAAGCACAAAGATTTTCACAAATATGGTTTTATTAATGTAACTTCAAATGTGACTGAGCTCCAGACGCTGGTGATTTACTGAATATCACGAGCGTGTGTGTCTTTCCCCATGAATTATGTCTTTCTGCATGTTAGTAGAAATTAAAAATAGATTTTTTAACTCTTTATTGCTTCCTCTTCAAAAGAAAAAACACACAACACCATTTTTAGCTGTGGGAAGAGTGGCCAAATGCCTAATTAGAATTACTGAAATTGTGTCTATTTTGTTTCACTAATATACTACAAGGCCTTCATATATGTACCTATATATGTTGAAAAAGCTAATCTTTTGTATCCTTCAAGAAACAACAACACCATAAAAAATACATAAATGTCAACAACCACTAACCTTTCATATATATATATATATATGGAACAGGGAGTAGGGGTTGAGGGGAAACAGCAAAAAAATAACAGATAAATTTGGGCATGGTTTCCTTTCTCATCACGGTGTACATCAGCAAGAACATGTAAATATAATGGTCTTATTTAGAAGTTTACAAAAAAACACACTTCGCTCGTTTTCTGAACTTACAAGTATTTTTTTCTCATTGTCGAGGAATATTCTAGTTAATTTGATATTCCAGTTAATACTCGCCACGGATACTTATTAACTCAGTACAGCTGAGTTTCAAGAGCCTAATTAGGCATCTGGCTACTTTCCATGCAGGCTGAAAAGATATTACTTTTAAAGGGAAGTGACTAAGTGTTATAAATATACGTTTTAAATTTCTATTAAAGTACTGGTAGAAATATCACTGGTACCCCTTATTGCAAATTAGACCTATAATATACTGCTAGAATTCTGTAGTTTATTTGCCTGAAATTAAATGAATACCTAAATGTTTACCCAAACCTCAAATTAGGGTTCGGAGTAAAATTTTTCTTATGATTTCCATGCTTATTTTCAAATGGTTGAGCGACAACAATGCTTTTATAATCATTTTTTTAAAAATAAAGGAGAAACACCTTTGATATAATTTTAGACTCATGCAAGGAAAAATCCACGGCTTATTTTCTTCTCAGTTATTTATTGTGCTTTTGGGATATACATAAATATATTGACATGTGTGTGTATATGTATATACATATACACACATAGATATAGGTACTCTGAAAAATAAAGCTATTTGCACTTTACACACACACACACAGAGCAAAAAAACCCAACAAAATGAGCTCCTAAGGAAAAGAACCATGTCCTGGTTACCTCACTGCCCAACGAATAACATGAACTCTTAATTTAACATGTTTTGAGTAGCTATTACGTAGAAGGCACCATAGTTTTGATTCCTTCATTTCTACAACATTCCCTTCCATCTCCTCCCTTCCCCTCCCCTCTCTCCTTCTCCCCTGTTCTCTCATTCCCTTTTTATATCTACCTTTCCTTCCTACTACTGTTTCTTTCCCGTGGCTCATCTCAAATCCCCAGATCTTGCCTCCCTTCCAACAAAGATACATGCACATTTCTCCTGTACACCACCAGCATCTGAAAGGCCAGGCTGCCCTCACTTTCCATTTCCTCTACTCTCCCTTTCCAAACCCATTCATTCTTAACCTTCTTCAACCTGAATTTTGTCTTTACCTCTCAAAGGAATTAAACCGGCAAAACGATGGATAAACTCCTAACTGAAAATCCCCTGTCTCTTATAAAGACTTATTTTTGTATTTTCTTCTGTGTACACAACTCCACATAGCTCCACTGATAGCATAGAAACAATGTTTGTATTTTCCCCCTTTTTAACAAAGTACTGTCACTCTCCATACCTCCCCTCCATATACATCGCAGACATTGGCATGGCGTTGGGTGGTTTTCCTTATCGTTAAGAACCTGGGCTTTGGATTTGTCCTGTATTCAATCAAGTCTTATCTTTTCCACTTACTGGCTGTGGGATCTAAGCCAATGAGATAAGTTACCATATCATAAGGGGGAAAGGACACAGCATTGCATGAGTTTTAATACTAAAAACAAAGTCTCTGATGAGAAAAAAAATCAAAGTAATATTTTCAGAAAAATCCTTTTTGGAAGGGAGCCAGACAGGCCATGTCAACTCTAGCCTTGGAGGCCAGCCTATGCGACTATTTTGGGATTTTCAAGAGGGAAAGCCACAGGATAAAGCACAGCTGAACAAGAGGAAGCCAAGAGTTTCATCAGCAAAGACTTTATCTTGACTTGTTTTTCAGAGGAAACAAAGGTGGAGAGGCCCTTGGCTCTCCCTGAGGGATGGGCTAAATATTCAAAAATATTAATTTTGGAACAACTGTGCCTATGATTTTGAAAACAAGCTAGTTAAGCCAGAGCTGTAGTTGACTGGATTGGCAGAAAGTCTCTCCGAACCCCCTGAGGACACCCATTCCAGATCCCCACAGCCCTCTAACAGAAAGTCAAAACGACACAACACGCAGACTGGGAAATAGCCAGGTGGACTGTAACCTCTGGGCACCCCCAAATGTCTAACACGAACCACAATTTAGCATTTGGGGGAGCCCAGAATTTGTAATAATTACAAAGGAAAGAAAAGCTTTGTTTGACTATCTCAAACCCTGTGCTATAAGTTTAGATGTCTGGCTTTCATTCTTGAAGATGGCCCTTGCAGAATACACGGCCAGCTCCACACTACAGTGTCCCCAGCAATTGTATGCACTTGGGTGCCCTGTTTCCCTAACCCAAATGCCAGGCTTAATCTTACTGCCCAGCACTCACCCTGAACCACCAGCACTGGGCTCACCCTTCTTACCTGTGTCTTCCCAACTCACAGCCTGCACAGCTCCCTCGAGACCTCCTGCTTACTAGCTGCTTGCTTCAAGAACGTAAAAAGGTGTAGACAGCAAGAGTGGCTTGAGGTGTTCTTTCTCCTAGAAGTTTTTTTTTTTTAATATATTTTATTGATTTTTTACAGAGAGGAAGGGAGAGGGATAGAGAGTTAGAAACATCGATCAGCTGCCTCCTGCACACCCCCTACTGGGGATATGCCCACAACCAAGGTACATGCCCTTGACTGGAATCGAACCTGGGACCCTTCAGTCCGCAGGCCGACGCTCTATCCACTGAGCCAAACCGGTGAGGGCTCTCCTAGAAGTTCTTAAATTCAGAACTAAACCACAGTATGTGCCCAGAGAAGTCTGACTGTTGGTTTACAATGAATATTATTTATCAATTATTTATTTATGTTTCTCTCTAGGTGTTACTTTAGCCCTCAAAGAATGCTTAATATTTTGCCCTTTCCTGTCATCTCAGGTAGTTTGTAGAAGAGAACTCCAGATATGGACAAAGTTAAAGATAGATCTATAAATAAAGTTATCACCCAAGGGTTTATATATGCACATGTTTATACATTAATAGAAATCCCTTCTTGCTTCAAAATGGTTTTAATCAACAATCTACCCTCGAGAACAAGACTTCCACAGCCTTTCCGACTGAGCCGAGTGAGGTGCTTAGGAATCTCTGTTGGTATCAGCAGGAGTAGAGGCTACTGAGGAGTGTTGAGAAGCGTGCTCATCACAGTCTTCTCAATCACAAGACATGTGTCCATGGAAGGAGGACACGTGCAGGACAGCAGTGACTAGCTGAGTGGTCTTTTCTGCATCCTGCTTTTCTGTCCTCGAGGGAGCTGTAGGCTGTATCCAGCACCCTCCCTAACTCTTTATAGCCTGGGCAACACCTTATATTCAGGGCAGCTTTTTCTTTTTCCTTTTTCTGTCATTAGGTTTTCAGGCTCCTGTTCTTCATTGGTGAGTGTCTTACCCACATTTGCTTCCGCAAATTCTGAGGAACACATAAACATAGGATCAAAAGTAAGAATTCGGGCTCTCATATTCATAAATGGTTATTCACATTCTTTCCTTTCCCTCCAAACTACTGCTGAAAATTTGCCCAAAATAACCAGAACAAGTGGTTCAAAGCAAATCATAAACTATTTAGTGAACAGTAAATACTCCCCAAATCCCTCCTGACCACAAACAGTACAAGTCAGGAAGGAAGTAGAATCCTTAGTAGAGAAGATAGTGTCTGTGGGGCTAGAGGGTGAGTTAACAGCCCGCTTTCCCCAGAGAGATCATTAGTCTCACCAACACACAACATTGACCATTTTTATTGTGAATCACACAGACAATGGAATTAAACTGACCTTTATATGAATGTAACAGAAGATAAAGATATCAAGATA
Organism: Myotis lucifugus; assembly: GCF_000147115.1. NCBI lineage: Eukaryota > Metazoa > Chordata > Mammalia > Chiroptera > Vespertilionidae > Myotis > Myotis lucifugus. The sequence goes on from NW_005871259.1 coordinate 167,408, forward strand.
AAACTATAAGAATTATGAGCTTCAGATAATTGTTTTCCCATAGAGTTACTATTAATACTTCAACATATCCCTAATATCGAGGCACAGAATTTTGAGAAGTATTAAAACTGTATTGCTTAATGTCAGAAAACTGTATTATTTAATGCTAGACAATATCCAATGGTTATTGATGATGATGTGGGAGGAAAAGAATTCATCCAATGGTTTTGCTAATTATGATATTTTTAGAATGTCAAAACGTAAGCCGTTTGAATCCTATTCTTTAGCTTCAATTTCATAGTGGTGTAAACTTAGTTCCATATTTAAATCAAGTCGCTACTTTCTACAAGTCCCTATATCCTGGCTTTTCCATCCTGAGATCTTGGTTGGCTGGGTGCGGTCCAGGAGTATGTTCTAAGATGCTCTCACAGGAGCTATCTTCTCTGAGTCCTTATAAGCTTGGGAGCATGTGTCTCTTGCATTTGTACCTGGACAGTGCTTTGTCTAGCAATGGAATTCTTTGGTCTCCTTTTTTTTACCTGTGGCTTTAGTAGACTTTTCTCCACTGTATCCTAGTATTGACCACTGCAATGGTCGATTGGACCAGCTTGATATATTTACCCTTTGTGAGTGACTTGCATGTCTGTTTTGCTTATGTCTTGGACATTTTCACATTCTTTCTCCTTCAAGTTGCTTTACTAAGACCTTTTTCCAAATTTATGCCCATGTCTCTTTTTACTAGGACACAGTTTGTTCTGTATGTCCAACACATCTTTCCTCCTACCTTACATCCTTTCCGACCACCAGTCTCTTCTGCAGTAACTGAGTTGGTAAGATACGACCTGACAGCATCTCACATCAGACAACACCCACATCCATCCTTTCTGCCAAGAGCTTCTCTGGTGTTGGGATTTGGGATTCCTTGGGCAACCCTCTCGGCACCTGTACACGTGCAGTCCTGGAGGGTTCACACTCCATGAGGGGCCCTTGCCCGGACGAGTATTGGAGACAGTGAAGGAATGCTGCCTCCTCCACGTTGAGTACATAAACTATTCAGTGCTCAGAGCTCCCATGGCTTCCTTCTTTTCCTTCTTTACTCTTCCCATTTCCTCCTGTGGCCTGGGGTGACTTCCCAAAGTAACTACATGCACATATGACTGTGCCTCAGGCTCTGATGTCTGGGGGAAAATTTATTCCTTAAAATGACAGTATAGGTCTGCAACTTTTTATTTAGGCATTTATTTATGTGTTTGTTTTTCCTCTGTAAATGTTTTCTGATCTTCACTTTTTTCTCATTTTATGTATTGAGATTTCCTCAAGCCTGCCCTGAGATTCAAACAGGTTTTCTCAGTCCAAAATGACTTTCTTTCTGGAGCTCCAGCAACTTACTTTTCACTTCTCTTGGTAGGTTATCTTCTTTGAATTCTCATTTCTTTCATTTTCTAAACAATTTTCAAGGGGTCATGATGTATGTACTACATATGCCTTCTGCAAAAAAGTGATTGCTTTATCTATTCATGGTCTCCATGCTGGTTTCTTTCTGCTTAGATGCCATTTTTTAACGGGTGAATTTGCTGGAGAAGAGTGGGGAGGAAGGTGGTGCAAACGCAGAATTCAGTCTATATTTTAGAATCTCTGTTATTTCTTTTCCCTTGGGAGTCCATCTCAGTTCAGTTTCAATGTTCACATGGATTGTGTAGTTCACAGCAAAGCTGTTTATATCATTGTCTATGTCACATTGTTATGGTTTCTATTTCCCTTCTTTTTTTTTCTTTTTTTTTTCTGGCAGCCTCTCTCAGCCAGAAGACCAGATTGTAGGTGGTAGCTATTTTCCTTGTGTTGTTTTTGGTATTTAATCAGGTATCTAAAGAGACGATCCTTGATTTTCCAAGGGCCAATACCAACCGGTAGAGTCCCATACTCTAATGAAAATACTATATAAGGCTTTCCCAAATGGTGTTCCTGGACAATAATATCAGCATTACCTATGAGCTTGGTAGAAGTGCAGGTTTTGAAGCCTCACCTGTTGAATAAGAAACCCTGAAGGTATAACTCAGGAGTCTGTGTCTTAAAAAAAAAGCCCTAATTAATTTTGGTGTACACTAAAGTTGGAGAATCACTCTTTTAGAAAAATCTCTTTCCCAAAACAAGGGCCAAGAAGATGTATCTCAGTTCTCAGCATCCTCTCTCATTTTGCTCTCAATTGTACAGAGTTTGGGGTTTAGGATTGTGGCTTGGGTCTGTGGCTCTTTCTTTGTCATAAGACGATAAAGGGTATTTTTCTCTCTCTCTTTTTCTTTTAAATTGTTTTTAGTGTGATTCGAGGGAGGGGGCAGGAATACAGAAATACACCTAAACCCACAATTTGTAAGTGGAGTTCTAAGCCACTGGTCTGAAAGGCAAGTTGCATGAAAAGGATGGAGCCTGGACCTGGAGGCTGGAGGCCCAGCTCCGGCCCCAGCTCTGCATCTGATTAGTTTATGACCTCTGACAGGCCACTTGACCTCTTCATGCTCCTCCGGGCATGTAAACTCCGCGCCTTTGAGCAACAAAAGTGCTCCTTGTGTTTTCTCGCTTAGCTCAAGTTTAAGTGCCTCGAGTGATAAGGTTTCTGTTTCCTCTCCTGTGACATATCATCACTGGGGAGAGCTCACGGCCACAGCTTTGAGGCCTGAGCTGGCTCTAGTATTAATTAAGATTCATTCTTGCTCAGGGACAGTGACCCTTTCCTCGTGTCAGGGCAATTTATTCACATTTCAAGTCCTCATCAAGTCCTGCAGAGCCAGGGGAAGGCCTGATTTCTGTCTCCCCCCTAGTGCTGCTGCTCGGGGAGGGGTAGAAAGTCCGGGAGGGCATGCTGACTCCTCTAGCAAAGGGTGAGCCTGGCCCAAGCCCCCGTAACACTTGTATGCTATGTCTGACTTTTCCTGTGCTGCATCCCATTTTTAATTGAGATCATCACACTCCCTTTTTCTTGGCTGGATGATTTTTGTTAAAAATGTAACTGTAGTGCCCTCACCGGTTTGCTCAGTGGATAGAGCATCGACCTGTGGACTGATGGGGTCCCAGGGTTCGATTCCCGGTCAAGGAGCATGTACCTTGGTTGCGGGCACATCCCCAGTAGGGGGTGTGCAGGAGGCAGCTGATTGATGTTTCTCTCTCATCGATGTTTCTAACTCTTTATCCCTCTCCCTTTCTCTCTGTAAAAAATCAATAAAATATATTTTTTTAAAAATGTACTGTAGTTCTTGGCCATGCCGTGGCAGACAGCAGGAACACCACCTACAGAAGACCCCCCCCCTCCCTCTAGGTGGGGGTCTCTGTTTCAGCCACCCAGGCTCCCAACATCCAAATGGATTAATTTATTCCTTTGTCTTTTTGGTCACTGCCTTCGTGTCTAGGAAAGTTGGTCAATCCATGACTGGCTGTTGCCAGTTTGTAATGAGAGAAGCCCAGAAACGAAGAAGAAACATTTAGAAACCTGTAGAGCAGTTTGACATGGCCAGGACAGCCAGCAGGCAGGCACTGGACTAGTCTCAGTGAGCTGGGTGTTAGCCAATGTGAGTGTGATTAAATCATGAAGTGCACGGGTCTTAGTCATCTTATTCATGCCAGCCAGGGTTGGGTACATAACCTCCAGGACCTTGTGCAAGATGGAAATGTGCATCCCTTGTTAAAAAATTAAGAATTTCAAGATGGCAGCAGTAGAGCAAAGGGCCTATCTAAGGACCAGGCCCCGTGCAAATGCGCAGTTCACACACCCATGAAACCGGGCCAGGATGCTATAGGATCATGTTAGAACTTGGGATATTTTAAGGTTAATTTGTCATCTTAGATGAACTCTTAGAAAGAGGAATAGAATTACTATCTCTGCTTGGACTAATGAAGAGTCTGTCTTTGGGCTGGGGAAGCCTAGTCTCTTTTAAAATGCAGAACACTAAATAACTGAAAAAAGTTGCCATTCTCTTAGGCCAAAGAGATAGGCTGGCTACTGCCATAAGTACTTTCAAGGCAACAGCAAAGATGGAGAGAGATTTACAGGATCTGTGTATAAAGACTGGAGAGAAGACAGTGTAAATAACAACTTGGAGTGAATGGAAAGTGGCATTGGGGAGCAATTGCACAGTGATGGTGTGAACAGCGTGGACATTACAGGGTGAATCTAAGACAGTGTGGGTGGAGGAAGAGATTGTGGTATTGTAAAGTGAGCATCACTGGAAGTATGACTGCAGTCCCAGCTCTGTCCCTAACTAGTGCTGTGGCCTGAGCACATACATTTCCTTAGCCTAAATCAACTAGTCTAAGAATAATAATACTGCTTACCTTACAGGCATTTCTGAGGGTCAAGTGAGATAATGCAGTCATTCATTCAAGACTTATTTAATAAATGCTTACCTTGTATTGTGACCCAATCTCTACCCTAAAGAAGCTAAACCAAGAGGGAGGACACAGAGAGGAAACTGTCAGCAAGTGACAACACAGTGTTCAAATGAGAGGGAGTGATTGGAGCTGTGGAAAAACAGAGAGACTCCCCACCCAATCGTGGTGAGTCTGGAAAGGAATCCCAGGGAAGATAATGTCTTGTGTGAACAGAGAAACAGGAGTAGAAGTTAGCCGGGGAATGGAATAGCAATTCAGGAGAAGAAAGAAGCTGAATGGGAAGACAGAGAGGGAAAGAAAGAGAGAGAGAGAGGAGAAAGAGAGAGAGAGGAGAAAGAGAGAGAGAGAGAGAGAGAGAGAGAGAGAGAGAGAGAGAGAGAGAGTGTTAGTTCAGCTACATTATAACTGCATTTGAGAAGAAATCATTAGCAACAAGGCCAGAGAAGTAAGCACAGAGCAGACAGTGACAAACACTTTAAGGCACATTATTGAGGGTTCGGTGTTTTCCCTAAATACTGCGGGGAGTCAGCCATTTACGGGAATAAGCAACAGATCCCATGACCATTCTTCCCCTTTAGGAAGATGACTTTGGATGTGTTGCAAAGACTACTGGTTGTCTCACAATATCGTTTCCCATGTTTTATTTTGTTTGTGTGTTTTTTTTATAGAAATCCTAATTTTTAGCTAAGTGCGTGGCCACTGGAAATAAATCCCATACTCACCAGGGTCTCACAAATAAATGGGCAGTATGGCTACGTAGTGTCCAGTAAGCTGTAGGCAGAGGAATGGGTTTCACATGGAGAAGGTGGGAGCCTTCCTTTGTCCTTCCCTCCATTCTGCTAGCTGAATTATGGTTGCGGTTGCCAGAACTCAAGCAAATGTTTGGACCATGTGGGAAAAGGTCACATGATAAAAAATGGGGAAGTAACAAGATGGAAAGGACCTGGGTCCCGGCCAAGGAACTCCACTTCTAACCCTGACCCCATTGAACTTCAGCCTTCTTAAACATGAGAGGGAAATGCGTGTCTATCTTGTTTATTTTGACTTTTCTCTCATACATAACTAAACCTTAACTGATGTAGGATGCATTAGGTTAAGGTGATTGGATGGTGGCAAAATTAGACCCCCCTATTGGAAAAATGAGGCAAGTAAAACAAATCAAAAAATGAAGTGATATGACCTGAACAAGGAAAGTGACACCGAGGAGGCAGAGAGATGGAAAAACTCTAGAGATATTTAGGAGTTGGCATTGACAGAGGCTGTGGTTGATGGGATGTGGGGATAACAATGAAGAATGGTGGTACTATTGATATTTGGAGCCAGGTAATTCTTTGTTGTGGGGGACTGTCTTGGCCAGTGTAGGATGTTTGCCAGCATCTCTGACCTCTCTCCCCACAATCAGAGTCACAACAATCAAAATTCACTCCAGACATTGACATACGTTCCATTGGGGGCAAAATCACCCCTGGCTGAGAACCACTGATGTAAGAGAAATTTTAGTGCTTGTAAGGAAGGCATTTCTGTGACATTCCCCTTGAAGCTGGTTTCAGGAATGGACACATAACACATCATTCGCATTAAGGAAATGGGAAGGGAAGTTTTCTGGGAGTTGCAAGGAAAAGTTTCTGTGCTCCCAAAAGAGAGCCCCAAGCTGGGATGGCTTTTCCTTTTCTGAATATCAGTGTGTGTTGATGTAAAGTCTGGATCTATCACAGCTCTTTTGCACCCACCTGACTTAGACAGGGGTGTCAACCTGGAGCCACTGGATTGGGCGATGTCTGGTCATTGTCCTGCTCCTTTATTTTCCAGTTACATGAACGCATAGCCCGCCCAGCGTGAGTGGGATTTTCTGTTACTTGCTGCCAGAGACTTTCAACCTACACAGCGACTTTGGCAGGATCAGTTCTAGAGGAGAATTTAGGGACCGAAGCCAGGCTGGGGTGGCTTAAGGATTGAATGGGAAGTGAAGCATGGGAGAGAGTGAGGGATCAAGACTCTTAAACACGTTTGGCATTGAAAGGACACAGATAAGGCAGTAGATGGGGGTAGAGTGTGACCGAAGTGTTTGCTAGTCATGTGGAGGACTGAGCTTGTTCAGTGCTGATGGGACAGGGCCAATAAAAAAGGAGAGGTTTGCAGACAGAGCACGGAGGGAAGTTTGGCCATAGAGCCAAGTCTCTCAGGAAAGAGAAGGAGAAAAGGGCTGAGAGTCCGGAATATGTGAAGTGGCTCATCATGGGGAGAAGGAAGAACATCATGTCTCCCATCCTGACAGGGATGGAAAAGGAGAATTAGATAAATTTGTAGTGTGGAGGCGAGATACTAAGAAAGTCCTCTTTTGATCATTCCAATGTTTCTGTGGAGCAACAGGGAATGGGGGGGGGGGGGAGAGGAAGAAATGGAGAAAATACATGGGGATATTCTTCAAAACACTAAGGACCCATCCAGATAAAAGTGCTGCTTCATTTGCATAAATTACTGCAGTCCGCTACCTGGAATCACATCTGTTGGGCATAATGAGTCCTTTCCACTCTCCTCATTGTAGAAGACGCCCTAGAGACAGGTTCTAAGAGAGTGGCAGCAAGCCTGGGCTTCATGGAATGACAGTTTGCACAGGTCAGCCAGGCTCCCCCAAAATCCTGGGCTGCTTCTCCTCTGAGATTTCCTTCCAGGCCCTTCTGAGCCGGAGTTCAGAGGTGGGGGAGTCCTTATGGCTGTTGCTTACCACACAAATGTGAGAAACGGCTTTTTAAGATCCATTTGAACACGGCTTTCCTCCCAAACCTCTTGTCTGAACTTTAATAATCGAATGTTTGGAAATCGTTAAGTAGCTGCCTCGACTTGTTTAACTCGATGGTCACAGACGTTTCATTGAGCTGACACAGGATTTATGTCTCAATAACGCAGTCACATTTGGTGAGCACCATGGGCTTAGGGCGATTTATGCCTGCTCTGCAATTGGCCAGTGATTTAAGCCGGAGCGAGTGGCAGAGTTATGAGGGAGTCTGCTAAGACACCCTGTATCCTGCGACTGGACTGTTTCCGGCTGGGGATGCAGGGAGATGGCCCTGGTCACTCCCTGGCATTTTCCTTGATAGTTTTTCATTAGAGAAAAATCAGAAGTCTGAACTAGTTTTCTTTTGTCTGCAAAATGTTCCCCGTCACTCTGTTCTTGGACAATACAAGGATGAAAGCAGTCTCCAGAATTCAGTGCCAAACAAGACACTCCAGTTTCCCATCTGATTTGGCCAGTGGTCATGCTGTGTGTCTTGAGGGGTGGATTGGCTCAGGGTGAAGGCTATGAATTGCTTTTCTCAAGTCTGTGTTGGTACCCACAACAGTTCAGCTGGTGGGTCCCCAGGAGGTATCAGTCAATGCTGGATGGCTCCTAGAGACACCCATGCGGAGGAGGAAGCCCCCAGTGGTTTCAAGTTGGACATGTCTGACACTACAGCCTCGCTGCCTGTTATCTAGGTCTGCAATGTTGGGCCTGGGGTTGGGCTTCAGTGGCCTCACTTATACATCGGGACTATAAGACCTCACTCAGGAGATTGTCCTGGGAAAAACTGACGGTAAAAAAATGCCAGTAGCAGGATCATCAAAAGGGAAAACCAAGCACAGACAGAAGTGAACACATGGAAGTACCCTGGAATAGCAAAAAGAGACTTGGCATTCGGGTTAGAAGTTCTGGGTTTAAATGCCAACTGGTTCTTACTAGCTACGGAAATGGTGGTAGGTGCGCCATGTGACTGTGAGGAGAAATCATAAGAAATCATTTATGAAAAAACACCTAATACTTGGCAATAGTATACCAAATACATATGCATTTTCTTCTTCTTCTAATATATTTTTATTGATTTCAGAGAGAAGGGAGAGGGAGAGAGGGTAGAAACATCAATAATTAGAATCATCGATCGGCTGCCTCCTACACGCCCCACACTGGGGATTGAGCCCATAACCCGGGCATGTGCCCTGACCAGGAATCGAAGCATGATCTCCTGGTTCATAGGTTGACTCTCAACCACTGAGCCACTGCCGGCCGAGCTCTTCTTCTTTTTTGAAGCAAGCAGAAAAAGGGAGATGAGTTCAAATCTTACCAAAGTGTTAAAATCATGAGGATGGAGTCAATTTTGCAGGGTCAGGGTGTCCTCGCACAAATCTGTGAAGCAGTCAAAGGTTTCCCTTGGCGACCTCCCACTTTTCCTCTGAGCATCCTCCTTCCAGCCAGGCAACCTGCACGTAGCCATCACACTAACTGGCCCTTCTCGAATTGTTAGCACAGGTAAAACTCAACACGTAGTTAAATTGTTGAAATGATGGCTGAAAAGTTATGAACACCAAGGGCACTGGAATTTTAATACAAAACCCCAAGGAGAAAAGGAGAGTCTTAAAAACGTACGGGCACTACAATTGTAATTGTGACTTTTAGAAAGACTTTTTTGGATTCAAGACCTGTCTAGCCTTTCCACCTTTTCTGTGTTATAATCTAGCAGGTAGGCCGAGGGCTCTGAGGTTTTTTTTCCAGAGACAGTGGGCTACTCCAAGGCATCTGAACTGATTCAGATGTTTCTGTCCTCAGTTGACACTCCACACTCATTTTGAGTCAGATTTCAATACTACTTACTATTCCCCAGAGGAGAAGGGATCCCCAGCCCCCCCCCCCAAGTATTAGTAAGCAACAGAGACTTTCCTGAAGTTTTTGCAGGAAAGACTGAGAGGAGGTTTTAAATCTTAAAGCCCCCGGCAAACCTCTCAAGTCCTTCATCAGACGCGGATTTCTCCAGATTCCTTTCATCTCCCTGGATGGTCCATGCGAGTCTCAGGTCTGAGCTGTTGTGCTGGTTCAGCAGGTGGGGACCGGAACCCAGCCCGTGCTGACTCTCCAAGTGCAGAGCCACCGTCCACTTTGCAAGCCATGCCTCACAGCTGCATCTCAGCTGAACAGGAACCTTTTCCTATTCCCTGCAAAAGCTCTGGTGGGTTAGAGGCCCTGGTCCTTCTCCGCCCTCTCAGTACATGTGTGTTGAAGGGAGTCTCACCTAGAGTAAAAGTAAGGCACAAGTCTAATGATCAGACAACACCAAAAGAGTACCAGAGATGACAAACACAAAGTAGTCTTGTAATAGAAAGAGGTAGGATTTTTAGGTGCCCCTATAACATGCCTGCAGGAAATTCGGGGGTCTTGCCAAAATTGGCTGCAGCATCAACATAATTCTTACTAAATTCAGTTTCATCATATCAACAGTTTTTCCCACAGCAGAAGCTATAAAAATATTTGTAGCACTTCTCTTTTTAGCTGTCAATGAACTTGAATTCTGAGCAGTGAGAAGATGGGGAAAGTTAGTTCTCCATTAGTGAAAGTTGGAATTATGAAATGTCTTTAGAGAAATACATTTTTTAAACTTCCAATTATTCAATAAGTTCTAATGAAGACAAAAAAAAGTGTTTCCAAGTGGAGAAACTTTAGCAATTTATTTTAGTGAATACATAAATATTGTAGTGAGAATACAAATGTCTGTAGTATTGTAAATAGATCTTTCCAAAATTGGGGAATTTCCTCTCTCAGAAGTAAATTAAACATAGCTCTTTGTATTTTATTGAGAGTTACATTATTCATTTAATAATCTACTTAGAAACAATTTAAAAGTACAATTCATCTTTTCTTCTGTGGAAATGATCATTTTCTTTAATAATGAGGTCCAAAATAATCAGGGTTTATTCTACCTTTTTTCATGTATCTGTCTGGGTGGGATTACTGTTCTTCCTGCTACCCTCTCTTACCTGTCACCCCGCTCCCCCCGCCACCCTGACACACATGCACACGTACACACACACATTATTTTCCCTTCTAAGAAGTCCTTAGGGAAGAGACTATACAAGTATCACTATTGGATGTGGTCAGGCTCAAAAATAAAAGAATTAAATTTCAGTTACCTGGAAATACCTGCATCCTGCCAAGGCTGCAATCATTCTGTCACAAATTCTAAGTTTAAATTAAACCAAATCACAGCCTTTCTTGGTTCCAACTCTTTCCTTTTGGTGAAGCTTGCATTCTTGGTTCAAAGAAAAGAAAGGCTTACTTTTTTGTAAGAGGCTCAAGGCTTCTTGGACATTGAATGGCTTTTACAAAGTTACCATTTTGTTGAGTGCAAAAGAATAAGAAACAGCTGGGTTGCATTTTCTTTGAAATGCACATTTAGTTAAAAATTAAAGACAAAATAAAAAGCACTAGAGAAAAACATTTTCTGGTTCTGCCAAGACCCAAACCATTTAAGAAAAAGAGGGGAATAGAGAGAAAAGAATAGTCTGAAATGTTTTGCCAAACCAGTTCCCCCTTCTGTGGTCCTAAAGTCCGTTAAGCCCGAAATAAAATAGTACAAGACACAGAATTAGTTCAAACTGGTTCTGGAAACAGTTATGGGTTGGTTAGGCATGAAGGGATTCAATAAATATTTCTCCTCTTTTTTTTTCATCTATCCCAAGAATAGTTGCAGTCATTTTTTTTTCTTACTAGTTTCTGAATTTTGCCAAACTCTCCCTGATAGATAGAAGGTTCCCAAACAGAGGGATTGAATTTGAGTAGAAAACTACATTCTAGTGGCTTAAGTTCTTGGAAACATGTTTGTACTACAAATAGTAAATAAATAATAAAAGTGATTCCAGGGAATGAAAAGTTGCTAGCTCTTTGCCAACTTGCTTTCATCGCACAACAGAAAAACAAAAAGTCCATCTTGCCCTAGAATTATAGGTAAAACGGGCCCATATGTGGTCATGTTGACTTCAATTCAATTTAACAAACACTGTTCAGCACTTACCATGTTCAAATACTAAAACTAGGTGCCATAAGAGGATTTAAGAAATGAGCAAGGATTCAGAAATGGGTAGACGGAAGAGAAGGAAAAAAACGAAAATACGAAGTCTAGAATAGAACCCCAAACCAAACAACTCCCATTTCCCAACATGGAAACTAGTTTATTCAGTTCCAGAGTTCTAAACATGCAAACTGCGTGAGATTGATTGTCTTCTAAAGCAGTTTACAATTTGGGGTGCAGAATGTCTATTCAAAAAACTTGCATAAAAGGTGTCATTCCATTATTCCAGAAACACTCTGTACACTTTCGTTGTAATTCCAGTTTGTTTCTGGGAGGAGGTGAGTGTAGCTTCACCTAATCCGCTGCCATCTTGGATCTTTCCCAGAAACAGTTTTTTTAAAAAGCATTTCAGAATGCCTGGATGTGGAGTGATTAATTGTGCTTTATTTGAAAGTCTCCCTTTAGAATTTTTTGAACTAAGTTAACTGACAAGAAAAATATTTTTATGGCTTCATACATTTATTAGGCAGAAATTGAACAGCCTCATGCCAGTGCTGGCAAAATTGAGAAAAGTTAATCTTCTGTACCTGCAATTTTTCATCTTTTCAGATTTTCTTCCACCCCTAACGCAAACCCAAAAGACCCAAGTTTCTTACATAGTTCAATGCTGCCTGTATTTTCCACTGAAAAATAATCTATTCAATTAATATTAAAGTAATAGTTATATATTTCTGAAAGTCTTTCTACTTTTATTTTTTAATTTTTAATTAAAAAAATATTTTTTATTAATTTCAGAGAAGAAGGGAGCAGGAGAGAGATAGAAAAATCAATGATGAAAGAGAATCATTGATTGACTGCCTCCTGCATGTCCTACACTGGAGATCGAGCTGCAACCCGGGCGTGTGCCCTGACCAGGAATCAAACAGTGACCTCCTGGTTCATAGGTCAATGCTCAACCACTGAGCCACATGGGCTGGGCAAATCTTTCTACTTACAAAGGAGATACTTGAGGGAGGATTTTAATAGCCCATAAAGACGATTTCTATCAGGATCTATTAGGAACTAGATAAGATAGGAGCTATAAGGAGAAGGGCCCAAGGTGGACAGGTATCAGGGGCTAAGACAGGTGATTCATTATGACTCAAAGAGGGGAGGTAAGCATTATCATGGTCTTCAGTGAAGATTCAGGCAAGTGATTGCAAGGAGCTCTGGTGTGAGGCAGGGATAGCTGCTAGGTTTCCTAGAGGGAATAATGCCTGGGAAGTGTGTGTGTGTGATGGTTAAGGTGATAGTAACAGACTCAGCTAAAAACCAAGAGCCTCAGGCTCCCGAAGGCCTATCATCAGTGTGAAGTCACTGCCAGAAGGAGCTGGGATTCCAGAATAATTGAGGGAACTTCTTTGGCTAACCCTGGAGCTGGTTAAGTCAAGTTAGCTCAAGAATGAAGTCTGCTCAAGGGAGTGGGCAGAGGGAAAGGCAAAGAAAGGAAGAGGAGTCAGGAGATAGCAGAGTGGATTTCTTTTTTAAAAATTTTATTTACAATAATAATTATTATTAATCTTTATTGTTGAAAATGTTACATACGTCCTTTCCCCTCCCTCCCAATTGACCTCTTCTAGCCTGCCCCAGCCCCTGGCCCAGGCTTTCACCACCCTATTGTTTGTGTCCATGGGTTATACATATATGCATACAAATTCTTTGGTTAATCTCTTCCCACCCCTCATTCTTCCCCACGTGCTCTCTGAGATTCAACAGTCTGTTCCATGCATCTATGTCTCTGAATCTATTTTGTTCATCAGTTTGTTTTGTTTATTAGATTCCACATATTAATGAGATCATGTGATACTTGTCTTTCTCTGACTGGCTTATTTCACTTAGCATGATACTCTCCAGGTCCCTCCCTGCTGTCTCCAAGGGTAAGAGATCCTTCTTTTTTACTGCTGCATAGTTTTCCATGGTATAAATGTACCACAGCTTTTTTATCCACTCATCTACTGATGGGCACTTGGGCTGTTTCCAGATCTTAGCTACATTCTTTCTGATTGGTGGTTTGGGTTTCTTAGGATATATTCCTAGAAGTGGGAGCAAAGTGGATTTCTTTAATGTAGGAGAAATATACTAAGAATGAAGAAGGGGCACTTTGGAGTTCAAAGGGTGTGCCTGTTTCTCCTTCTGATTAGACATTTATCTTAGGGATATGCTTAATCTGTGACAAGAGCCTTTTCTCCTTTCAGTCATTCTCTGCTCTCCCACTCTCAAAAGGTCAATGGATACCTGAGCTTCAATGTTAAACCTTTAATAAAAATGGGATTTACATATTTCCCAAGGAGGGCATTGCAAATGCTTCAAAATAGAAGGAGACCCCCAACATTTTCAATAGGATAATTTCATTTTTGCAAAAGCTGAAGAAATTCCTGGGTGACGTTAGGGTGGTAAAGATTTTGAGATTAGGGACTATGTCTCTCCTATTAGTACCCAGAAACACTGGGGCTGGACTTCTTAAGAATGGGCTAGCACAGGTGATCTCAAATATGAAGAATCTTCTAACGAGTGACCAGCTGACTGTTCACATGACCTAACCTTCCTTGCCCAGCTCCGTCTCCTCTGACCCACCTTCTCAGGGTCATGGTCTGCCCATACAGCTCTCAATTCTCTGTTTCCTTCCGACTTGGTCCTCCTGGTAGTGACCTACCTCCCTGACTCCAGCCACAACCCAGTAGCATTCCAGCCACCACGGATGTCATCCCAGAATTTTCTAAATCCAGCATCTCTCAACAGGGCCTAACAGCACTTGGCACTTAAAAAGCTGCTTAAAAAACACTTAATGAATTAAATTCAACTCTTCTCCTTACTAGTAGTGAATGAAAGTGGGATTTCCCAAATTATCATATATGTGAATATATTGAAAAGACTTCTGAGCTATAGCTGGAGTCTGAAGACCTCTAGTTGCTGTGGGGACAAGGTGACAGACCACCAGTTTTGCTAGCTGTGTCCTGTGCAGGCTGTGGGAGGGATTAATGAAACCTCCGCGCCTTAGTGTGTGGGTTGTGGTGAGGACCAGAACGAAACAGGGAGGACAAAAAAAACAAAACAGACAAAACCTTATCACACTTGATTAAATCATAGCACAAACCTAAATATCATCTAAAAAAAATTCATTTCTGTGGAGTGGCCTGTTCCCCATAAAGCTGGATAAATGAGATATCTCTGTATCTGATTCTGTTTTACCAAGAAACACAATTTGGGACTTTTAAGGAAATCCTCTGGGCTTCTCTAGCCATGTCAAGACTGGCCGTGGGCCACGCCTGCTGCAGACCGGAATACTAAAACCCCTCTGCATGGTCTATTTTCTGCCTTACAACAGAAACCGAAGCCAGGTCCCTGCAGGACCATTCATCGTTGTTGCTGTCGCTGCTGGTTAACAGAAATGTTTCCTAAAAGGAAGTATTTGGGAACCCCTCCCCCGCTGTCCCCCTCTGATTCTTCACCCTTCCCTTCCTGCCCTGTGCACCCCAGCAGAGGAACCTGTCACTCGCAGCACCCACTGAGGAAAGCAGCTGTGCCCTTAGACAACAGCTTCCCCCACACGCAACAGCACGCTCACCCAGGAGAGCCTCCTCTCCAGTGCACACGGAGTGTTTGCCTACTTTTCCCAGAACCAGAGGAAGCGTGGCTCTCCTGGGACTGACCTCTGGGCCCTTGGTGCTCAGATAGGCTGGTGCCTGTGTCCCGTGGACACTGCTCAGAGCCACGGGACCCCTCCTGCCTCCAACGTACCCATCGGGAGCTGGTTGTCCAAATGCAATGATCTCAGTCTTAGCTTTTCCCCAAGCACGCAGACTCCAACTCTGCCCACACCCCAAAGCAAGGTTTCCCAGACTGGGCTTGCAAAGAAGATGCCTAATCCCAGGCTTCAGTATGTTGGCCGGGCACCGCTCGAGAGCATCGACTATTTGAAGTTAAAATGCCCGGAGGGTGTATAATCACAAGGGGTTTTTGAAAAGAGCTATTAGTGGACAGTGTGTTCCATCCTCACCCAGCCCCACTGTAACCCTAGGGAAGAGAGGGTTTGATCTGAGCCTCCGGGTTCTCAGGGTGTGGAGGGGCATCTGACTCACACCGAGGCATCTGTAAGGTGAGGGACTGCAGCTGATGGCTGGGCTACCCCCAAGTAGAGGCAAGGGAAATAGATGGCCGGTCCTGCTGCAGGTGCTGAGAGAAGGTGGAATCAGAGGGCGGGAACCACTTCTGCTCCAGTGGGATTCTGGGACATCCCCAGAGACCCCTCTCATTGGCTTGCTTCACTTAGCCACTTTTGGGCGGTGTTCTGCTCTGAGAATTTCATCTAAGCTCCAAGTCTTCTTGCACAACATTTTAAATAAGAGTTTGGATGTTTGCTGACCTCTTTAAGGCTGTCTGTGGGCCACCACTCATCCTCCTCTGCCACCCATCCCACCGGGTGAGGAACCCCTGACTGAACCCGGTCACCCCGTGTAGCCAGCACCATTTACAGCAGGTTTCTGACATTCTCTGTGTTGTTTAGAGCCTCCCCCTGGACCACTGGTCCTTGGACAGTAGTCTCATGCTCCCACTACCCAGCCTAGACCCCTTCTTCCAGCACCTGCCCTGGAATGTCATTGCTGTTGTCTCCCTTTGAGACTTGGTTTATTGCTTGTTTCCTTCCTGGACTATAATTTTTTCCATTTCCCCTGGTCAGATGCTAGTCATCCACCTCAAATGGTCTATTCCAAACGTCTGGGGACCCTCAGCTTCCCACCCAGCGTCCAGCCATCTCTGTCCAGGGAGCATCCCTGTGAAAATATTTCTAAATCTTGCTTAAGGATAGGATCCAAGTTAAAATAAAAACTGCCTGTGGGAGCAGTAACCTTGAAACCATTGTCTTTCATTTTCCATTTCCATGTTAATAAGTTTCTGGTCTTTGCCTCAGAGAAGACTTTGTCAAAGCAAGTTTGAGAATTAAATAGCACCGAGAGGAAATACTCTGCTGACAGAGAAAAGGGGAGTTCGGAGGGTGGAGTGTAAAATTATTAATTTTTTTTTTTCTGTTTCTCATTTCTGCCTTGGACCCACACAAAATGGAATGTCTAAAATTTAGTACAGAAAGGGCTTTCCTGACAGAAAACACTGGGGTTACTGCTGAGAGTGTTTGGGGATGGTGTGGCACGCTGCCATGACTCCAGCACCAACTGCCGCTAACAAGAATTGTGTGTTTATGGTGTTGATGTGTGCTGATCAGCGGGAGACTGAACCACGGTGCTCTACCCGAGTGTGGCCCCTCCAAAGACAGAATGGATGTTCTCAGGGGGTGGGTCAGAGACGTGGGTCAGCAAGCCGATCAAGCCAGACAGACCGACGGGTTTTCATACCCAACAGAAACCCGACTTTCCAAAATGCATTCACATCTCATCATTTAGGGATTTATGCCTGCAAGTCCACTGCCATTGAAGAGTTATGTGCCTGCATTCCCCCCTCCCCATCGTAGGGATTACAAACCCCTAATGACAGTAAATTATTCTCCCCCACGCTGGACATGATGATTGCTCTGTGGAATTTTCTAGGCTGTTTCGTAAGGCCCTGCGGCACTAATGAAGTGTTATTTATACTGCACACTGATTTTCTGTTTTGTTTTGCTTGAAGTTTCTCCTTGTCCCATCTTTCTTGATTTATCATACATTTAGCAGGCCTAAGTATGAAAGCCATTTTTCTGTCACTCTTCGGACTTTTAAATGAACAGGACTTTTTATGAAGTGTAATTTTCAATAACAATGAAATATTAGAAACCCCTCTTGGGGTTCCTGTACCGTTCCTGCCCGAGTTTCTCCTGTTTTCCCCTCCTCCCCTGGTTTCCCACCAGGACTGTCTATGATTGCCATGGCCTCTGATATATGGAAGTAAAAGGTCAGAAAAGCTTCCTCTTACTTTATTCATACCCAATACCGAGGAATAGCCCTAGAACGCACACAGCAAGCTGTGCATGCGATTAATGAATTAATGACTCAGCTTCATCAGAGGCTCTGGGAGGGTTGAAAGGCTAGGAGGCAGTGGACTAGTTTTCCAGAAGATGGCAGTTTCCTTTGATATTAGTCTCCTTTATACTTGTATGTACAGTGAATATTTTCCAATCATTATCCCTTAAAAACAAAAGACCATGTACTTTCTATCAATCCATTTGTATTAAAATCATCACTCCACCATTTTGGGGCTGTGTGATTTGAAGGCCCTTATAGAGCTTCTAGAAAGTGGGTATAATATAAGGAAGTACCATATGAAGAACATATGGTGAAGCATATGAACGGGATGCACATAATTGACATAATAAATGCTCAGTAAATGTCGCCTTCCCCCCTTCCCCTCTCCTCCTCTCCTTTGCCTCCTTTTTCTCTTCTCTCCTCCATTTCCATCAGTGGTATTAGAACGAAATTAGTTTCTAGAGCAGGGATGGGCAAACTTTTTGACTCGAGGGCCACAATGGGTTCTTAAACTGGACCGGAGGGCCGGAACAAAAGCATGGATGGAGTGTTTGTGTGAACTAATATAAATTCAAAGTAAACATCATTACATAAAAGGGTACGGTCTTTTTTTTTTTTTAGTTTTATTCATTTCAAACGGGCCGGATCCGGCCTGCGGGCCGTAGTTTGCCCACGGCTGTTCTAGAGCAATACTAATTGTTTGTTGTGTAGCAGACAAGTTTGCTTGTCTTCCCAGCTGCCATCACCTCCACCCCCCCCCCATCCCCCTCCAAACCCTCTTCTTTCACTTGCTAAGGGATGTGGACCTTTACAGCCTCAGGTAGTGAATCAGGGTTGATATGAGCCAATCACAGTAATTCATCTCAGAAGATGATTTGATTGAGGCATAGACATGTGGCTTAACACCAGTCAATAGCACATGCAGAGAAATATGGGGGGGGGCATTAGGAGTGTGGTTTCTCAATAATAAAGAAGAGATTTATGGAGACTATCCCCTTCTCTTTTTAAACAAATGTGGTTATGTCTTCAGGGGACGTCTGAAACAGCTATGCCCTTGAACACAAAATAGCATCAACACATATGGCAGAACAGAGAGAGGGACACCCCAGTTGTTAATGGTATCACTGTGTGGCTGAACAGCCCCTTCCAGATTCCCCGCTCCGTTAAACAACATGTGTCTCGGGATTTCAGGGACTTGGGGCGCATATTCTGGTATTTGCAGCAGAAATCGGCTCACCGCCAAAGTTTCTACAAAACTCAAGTTAAAGTTGTAGCTTCCTTTGTATAAGATCGTGCAAGTTACCTACACCCCCAAGCCTCAGTTTCCTTTTCTGTATCATAGAGACAGTAATTTTACCCACTCTGTAGATTGATATGAGGAGTCAATACATGCACGCAGAATAATGCTTGATGTGACATCCCCAGTAAATAATTGTTAAAATGATTTCAACGGTTCCCCCAATTCACACACAGAAAACCTAGGTTACACCTCCTGAGGCAGACACAGCTCGCCACAAAGGAATGGATAAGATGTCACTGATCTCTAATGTGTCTTAAATTCTGCTCACTGGGCAGCTAGATAGCTGTTCTCTTCCCTTCTCATTTTCTGTGTGTCTGGGCCCAGAGAGAGGTTGGACACCCCATCTCTCTCTCTCTCTCACACACACACACACACACACACACACACACACACACACACACATCAAAGGAAAAATGAATGGGTTTAGTGTTCATGTGACCCAGTCAGGAATCTGTGGTCTTGCTGCGAAATGTGAGGCCAAAACAACTTTTTCATTTTCAATGTGAGGCAAACTGGAACTCTAAATTTCCTTTTAGAATAACTCTTTTTGACACTGTACCCCAAAGTCTCTTTCTTTGCCCCCCTCTAAGTTCTTCCTGTAACAAGCCCTATTGTTCCTACCATGATCTCTAAATCAGGGTCTCCCACATGATCAAAGATTGACTCTGCTTTTATCTTTTCCTTTTAAAAAATCTTTATTGTTGAAAGTATTACAGATATCCCCCCCCTTTTCCCCATTGATCCCCTTCTAGCCCACCCCAGGCCCTCACTCCAAGTCTTCACCACACTATGATCTGTGTCCATGGGACTCTGCTTTTTTCTTATTCCCAAATACTATATAAAACTAGCCTTGTTTTCTTAACCTTCCCTGGGATCCTTTCCTAGACTTTTAGCGTTTGTGTTTCCTTTTCTTTTTCACTTTGCCTTGATGCTCTCATGCTTGAACTTTTCCTTGACTCTCTCATCATACCTGGAATCTCAGCCCCTCACTCTTTGTGCTTATTCCCTATCATCTCAGTTTCCCAGAAGTCCATACAAAAATTCCCAGAACTTGACACTGGCAAACTTCCTGTCTGAACTTACTAGTACGCTAGCAGGTCGGCCCAGAATCCAAGCAGAACAGATAACGCCGGCTCACCTTCTCCTAGATTTAAAGTGGATTTCAAGCATGTCAAACTTGTGGTTTAAAAAAGGCATGTGGCCCGCCAGCCGCGAGTTTGACATGCTTGGTGTATTTATTGCTCTGGATCAGAAGGAAAGTCAGCCTGATTTCCCAAAGAAACCCTCCAGGGTGACTGGTGGACGTCCGCAGCAGAAGCCCCTCCCCATGGTGGGAAATTTGGCGCTATATAGGTTCAGCTCCCAAAGGCCAGATGCCTGTTTCTTCTGGTCCCTACCTATTAGGGGAGTAATCTTTACAACATAAAACTACAGCCTTGTCATGAAGACACAGGACTCTTTGGAACATGCTTAGGTGGCCATGGTGGCAGAATCCAGTGATCCAGACCGGAGGCCACGGCAGCATCCTCTGCACACTCGGCTTCCCGTCCCAGACCTTGCCCTCTGGTCATTCCATCAATCTGAGAACTACCAGCGACCCTGCCAATCATTCCCTTTTGGCCCAAGTTAGCTCATCTCCATTTCTTGTGTTTGTAACTGAAAAAACTGGAGTGGCACATTTTGCTTCTTCTTTTATTTCATTATGTCATGGTAACGGCAGGCTCATTACAGTGAGAGGGACATGGGATCAAATTCCCCCATTTACTCGGTGGCAACCTTGGAGAGTTCAGTTAGCATCTCTGAGCCCCAGCCTTCCCATTTGAAACAAGGGAAAAACAACAACAAGCTCACAGAATTATTGAAGGCGTTCGATGAAACTTTATGTGGAAAACACTTGGACTTTTCTTATCATTAAAATTTGGTTTTGACTTTCAGAAACTTCCAATGTAGTTGGGGAACTATGGCATGCACACATATTAATTGTAGGCAGCGTTTACATGGATGCCTAACAGTATCTCATGCTGTTGCATTTATTGGCCCACTTCACCTTGGCAATAACCCTGTAAAGTAAGTATCAGTACTTACAGTTGAAGAAACGGAAGCTTGTAGACAGGCTAGGAGGTAGTAAACTGTCACACAGGTGGAATTCAAACCCAGAGCAAACCCAGGGACCCGTCCCCCAGACCCTGTGACCCTAACTGGCTCACCCATATGACAAGTTATTCTGCTTCCTGAGGATCACACAGAAGGGCCAACAACAGGTGCAGGCGACTCATTCTGCTGAGTCCACAGCACAGAAGAGAGCACAACGGTACCAGAATCCCAGACTATTGGACATGATGTTGTCATGTGTTGTTGTTGTTTTTCTTCTGTCAGTTCCTTCCCACCTTTCTTATTTATTCTGAAAACTCAGCCCAGCATCTGACTTTCATGGACTGGGTCAAGTTTTCTTCTAGGTTCACCCATAATGTACACATCCCTACACACACGTCCTGTAAGTAGTGGCTCATTTGTCTGCTTATCGCCACTAGTCAGTGGGCCCCATGAATACAGGGACCACATCTGTCTAATTAATCTCTCTACTCACAACTTCAAACACAGTACCTGGCACACAGGAAGTTGTCCATCAGTATTTGTGGAGTGAAATCCCCAGCAGAGAAAACCACACAGACAAATCTGGCTGTAGATAGACTGTTTGGAGTAAAAATATTTTGCAATTTCACAAAGTCAAAGTATCCTGGTCCCTTCCAGAACTTGATTGCAAAAATATAGATGATCAAGATAATTAGAACATAGGCCAAAGCAAACTTAGGGGAGGGTGTATACAAGAGATAAGGAAATGAAGTTTTATGAGCGTGTTTAATCTGAAAATAGAAAGCTACCACTTTACCTCACTGTGATCACAAACAGTCATTTTGAACAGATAGTGGGAATTATAAACTTAGTACAGGTGTGTGTGTGTGTGTGTGTGTGTGTGTGTGTGTGTGTGTGTATGTATACGCGCGTGCGTTTATGTGTTCGCACATTCTTCTATGAAATTTTGTGATTAATCATTGTGTAGACAATTGGAATTTCATGAGCCCTGGTATTCTCCCAAAAGTCTCACACTCATAGAAATAATTTTGGCTCTTTTTTCGACATAACGTTTTGATTACTCTGGCTCCAGCAAGTCTGGGGTTTGTCCTCTATCTGCATGCTTTTTGAGGACAAAGCTCTTTGGTCATGACAGACCAATATATGCACCTGAAACAGTTTTTGAATAATCGAAGTGTTAGACTATGTGCTAAGAAGAAGGATACAGAAAGAGTTATAGGAGTGGAGATCAGGCAGGGCAGCCCTGGCTGGTATGGCTGAGTTGGTTGGGCATCATCCCATGCACTGGAAGGTTACCATTTCGATTCCCGGTCAGGGCACATGCCCGGTTTTTGTTCGATCCTAGGTAGGGAGCATACAGGAGGCAGGCAATTGATGTACCACTCTCACATTGATGTTTCTCTCTCTCTCTCTCCCTCTACATTCTTCTTTCTATAAAATTCAATTTAAAAGTCTTTTAAAAAAAGACATGGTAAGTAGCCAGCTGGAATTATTAGGAAAGTCCTCCTGGGTAGGAGAGTAGGGGTCATGAATGCCTTTGTGTGGTAATTTAGTGAGACAGAGAACAACATGGCAAATATTCTGGAGTAGGTAGAAGAAGTGGGTGTGGATCGCTTTTGGAAAAGATGGAAATGTAGCAACAGAATGTCAGGACAGGATGGCATTTGGTGACACAGAGAGCCTGGGAGGGTGCTGGTTCTACCACTTTTATTATTGTTAACACACAGTAAAATTGACTTTCGTCATGTGCAGTTCTATGAATGTCACACATGCGTAGATTCATGTGGCCCCACGACAGTCAAGACAGAGAGCTGTTTCAGCTCCCCTGCTTAACTCCTTGTACGGGATACCTCTCTGTCCCTACTCCCTCTCCCCGTAGCCCCTGGTAACCACTCATCTCTTTGTCACTACACCTCTGTCTTCTCAAGAATATCATACTGATAGGGTCACACAGTACGAATATTTTGAAACTGGCTTCTTTCCATCAAATCATAAACAAAGGCTTGAAAGCCATCTCCCAGGCATCGTCTACCAACTGGTCTACAATGCCAGGGCATTCCACCATTCATTGAAGCTCCCCTTGCTCACTGGATTATGACAAAGTCAGAGCAGGTTCTGAATACAAGTCTGCTTGACCACAGAATCAATGCATTTTTATATAGCAAAGAAAGTGAAGCCGGAGACCTTGTAGCCACAAAGAACCCTATTTGAATCCTACCTCTTTCACTTACTTTGATGGATTTCTTAAACTCTCTAAGCCTCACTTTTTTATGTAAGAAATAGGGATAATAAGAACTACCCCATGGAATTGTTAAGAGTAGGAAAGGAGTCAGCATGCAAAGTTTTTAATCCTGTCCCTAAAATCCTGCCCCTTCCTCAATAAATGGCAATTGCTATTGATTTATTAATTAACAATTATATTTTGAACATATTAGGTAATATATTAAATATATACTTGGACATATTAGATAAATTATATTCAATATATCTTCTCTTTTATGAGCAAGAACACATTATCATTGGTAATAAGTTTCCACAATTCACGTGGTCTCCAACATTTGCAATTAAATCAATTTTGAAAACAGCACTCAGGGTAGCTCCAAATTAGACTGCAGGGTAGGATTCAGGAAATGAGACATAAAGAAGAAAGTTTCCTCAAAAAATGAATTAAAATCTGGTTAGGATTTATGCCCTTCAGGATGTATTGGAAATGATAGAGGGTTAAATCTCAGCCATCCTTACTCCAAAGAAATATATGAAGCAAAAGTTAATTTTAGAAACGTTTTCATTTCAAAGTATTATTTTAAAATTTCATTATTAGCATTCTCACTCTGCTGCTGGGAAGTAAAATAAAGCCATCAACCCTGTCCCTCAGAATCAGCTGCTCACTCCCTTTCGGCAAATACTGTAAGCGAAGGCTTTCCCCAAGGCACGTGTCCTTTTTCTTTTCTATTTTTTGGAAGAAAACAACAGATGAAGAAACAAAATACCCCTTTTCCTAATAGTGATATTTAGTGACTATAATCATTATAGAAAGATAATGTTGAAAATCAATCTGTAAAGAATTTATCAGGTGCACTTATTCTGTGTTGAGCAATATTGTGAATTTAGATTAATACAATACAGAGCATTACTTGTTTAGTTAAGACAGGACTGGAACATATAAAGCAACAAGAAGAAGGTTTTTTAAAATAATTAAACACTGGAGATGAAACATAAAAGTAACACAAAATGGCCCTAACCGGTTTAGCTCAGTGGATAGAGCGTTGGCCTGCAGACTGAAAGGTCCCAGGCTTGATTCCAGTCAAGGGCATGTACCTTGGTTGCGGGCACATCCCCAGTAGGAGGTGTGCAGGAGGCAGCTGATCAATGTTTCTAACTCTCTATCCTTCTCCCTTCCTCTCTGTAAAAAATCAATAAAATATATATTTTTAAAAAAGTAACACAAAACGAAGGCCTCAGACCTCCATGAAGCTAACTTGGAGAGACAGAACCACTCCCTGACCAAGTATAACAAAACACATAATGTGTTTCTAAAGGGAGAAAATGTCAGTCTGAAGGGACAGTCTGTCAGATCATAGACGTCTGAAGGCACAATGGACTGCATTGGCTTAGAGATCAGGCAACAATGCCAAATGGAGAACAGATACATTTCCAGGAATGACATCTTATCATACTCATGTCCATATCTCCAGTGCATAGTACTTTAGAAGGCTCTGAGGATAGTGCTGGACATGAGAGATAAGTCCCAAACTCTCATAGAGCTTAGATAAATAAAGAACGTCTCAGATAGTGACGAAAGCTATGAAAGTCCATGTTATTTAAAAAAAGAAACAGAGGGGAGGAAGATGATCAGGGTGCCTACTCAGAGCAGATGACAGATGTCTCTACTGAGACATGATTGACAGAAGAAGCCAGGCAATGAAGGATCTGGACAAGTGCTGCAGGCAGTGTGAACAGCTAATGGGAAGGTCCTAATAGGGAGCAAGCTTGGTGTGGTGGTGGAACAGAAAGAAAACAACTGTGATTTTGATGTCGAACAAGGAGTAACACAAAATGGAGTTGGAGAAAGAGCAGGGGCTATATCTCTAGGTCCTGACGAGTTGAAGTAAATTATTCTAAGTGTGCTAAGGCACTGGACATTAGGCAATGTCCTGATGTTACTAATATTTTTGGAAGACGACTCTGGCTGATGTCTGCAGAATGAATTGTAGATGGGCAAAAGAGAAGGTAATTGCAGTGTTCAAAGGGAAAGCTGATGGTAACTTGGACAAGGATGACGATTTGTTGCATACATGAGTAATAAACCCGTATTGGTACCCAGACACATAAAGAAGAATCAAAGATAATGACAAGATGTGACACCTGGTTGACAGACATTTGAAAGATTCTGTGAAGGCTAGGGTCACAAAAGTTGGAAGGGTGGGTGCCATCAGGGAAAAAAGGTAAACCTTGTTTGGGATATACTAAGACAGAAGTGGTGATGAGATACATATTCCAAGGAGTTTGTGGTTAATACCAGATTGAAACTCACAAAAACTAAGAAAAAAATAGAAATGGTTGTTAATAAATCATTCTAATAAGTGTGATGGTAAAATCAGGAGAGTGAAAAGGGATTAAGGGACAAGAAGGGAAAGGGAGATCTCCTTAAGAATACTTTTAGACATTTAATAAAGAACGTTATAGTATTTCATGTAAAACCACAGAATCATTTCTCTAGCGGGTGAGGGCTGCACCTGTGTCAGCCGGGGGTGCCAAGCTGACCTTGAATAGGGACCTGCCATTTGTTGCCTTGTCACTCTTTTACCCTAAGAGACAGTAGGATCACATCAGTCCCCAATTTACATCAAAGACGTTATGTGTCCAATCCCCCTCGATGAAATGTTAAGTTCTTTAATGTCTAGATTTATATTTCATTCATCTTTATGTACGCCGAATTTTCTCACCCAGGGCCTTGCATATCAGGTGGGGCAAATGTAAGTTTACAGTTGTGAGTGTGCAAAACACAGTTTATTTATTAATGATTGTATTATTTTGCAAATTAACAACTGTAAATCTGCTTTTGCCCCACCCTGTATATTACCAAACAAGATGCTGACTTAAGCAGACACAGTCTAGCCACTCTTTAAATGGATAGTTCTCACTATGGATATTGCTGCCAACCCAGGCTATTTTTGACCTGATTTGTATGGGTAACGGAACCTTATGAGAAAAGACATCAGATTGTTATAGAAGTCCTGAATAGTTGGTCCTGGACAATACAGAAAAGGAATTAAAGGTCTGTCCTCCTAAAGGAAGATCCCAAGAGAAGGTAAGAAAAATACCACACTAAATCAGGCAATACCAGTAACCCAAGAGTCTTAAACACAAAGAATTGAGAAAAAGTCCAGGATGGCACAAATATCACAGTGGATGCAAAATCTGAAGACTTGGACTTGTGTCTTGGACTTGTGACTGCTATTAGGGACAAATAAATCCAAGAAATGGTCAAAAGTATGTCCACTGCTACTTAGGAGTACCCCCTGAGAAGCACATCTAAAAATAAGGTGCTAACAGGAGACATGCAATATCCCCATGAAATTCAGAGATCCAGGTGCCAGATGGCAGTGGCCACCAAAATGTCACCCAAAAGCACAAGCAACCACCACCCTTGGGCCTCCAAAGAAGCTATTCTTGCCTCATGGATTCCTTCTACATTCACCCATATTCATTCCTGGCTTGTGACTCCCTGGGGGCCTTCCCATGATGAGTCAGAGAAGAACTTACTCTTTCCTCTTGAGTGATGTGGCCTCACTCAGAGAGGATGTTGTCCAGTTACCTTACTTTCTCCTAATCCTGGCCAGGCCGAGGGGTTCAAGTGAAAACCAGCCCAATGGTAAATATGTGTTTCATAGTCGTATGCCTGCCATTAGAAGGTGTGTTAGACACCACATTCGTATCCCATAATAGAATGTGTTTCTCTCTGCTGGTATGTGGCTTAACCTTTCCCATTTCTCTGTGCTAGGAGCAGTTTATCTCCCAAAGAAAACAAATAACACTGTCAGAAAGTTTATCCTAATAATTAGCTTGAATTTATTGCTCTAAAAGCACTGAAGCGTTCTCCTTCATAGGCATTGGGAACTTGACAACATTCGTGCACCATTACCCACATCCCTCCTGAATTATGGTTTAGCCATGCAGAGTTGAATCTCTCATTATTTCCTCAACCCTACCCCCAATCCTGCAAATCACTCCTGTTTTTCTATATGTTCTCCATCAATCACCAGCATCTCTGTGCATTGAGGGCCCCAACATTTAAACCTCTCAGATGCAGGGCCTCATCGGAAAGCCCCCATTTCTTTCCCAAAACTCAGCAATGCCCTTAATGATATATCAAATGTTGCCTTAAAATTCTCTGTAATGTACTCCATGGGTGGTTTCCATAACTCGAATTTCTTGATGGATAACAGGATAAAAGGAAGTCTGCTTTACTGTAATGCCCGAGAGAAGGAACTTCTGATATACCCATCTAGCTCTTTTTCCATTCTGCTTTGTTCATTTACTCAGTGAGGTTCACATCTCTTTGTGTCTCTGGCTTTGAAATATTCCTAACACTCTTCCCTGAGCGATGCAACCGGTGCATTTTATTTGTTTCTTTAGTCCAGCTTCAGGCTGTGTCAACTGACACAGCCAAGTGAAACTTCACCTTCAAGACTAAGCCATACTGATTGGGACAGACACTTGACAGTTTATCAGTTCACCAGTATTCTTGGAATTCTACCAATGGTGACTTTTCTTACTTAAAATGTATCCCTCATTGCTCAGAGCTCATTCATTTGATTGGCAACACTCCCCGCTGTGACATTATTCCTTAGTTTTGCTTTGCTTGGCAGAAGCTCTCACATTATTTGACACCACATAATCACTAATTTAAAACTTACAGTCAAAGATGACACACAAGGATTTGAATCCTGTAGCAGCAACTCCAGTCACTAGCTTAGATCTTTGTTTCCCTTGGAATTCATCGAGTTCTAAATATTCTGACCAAAAACTTAAAAACAGAGAAAAAAATATTCTCTGTGGCCTTCTTTGCTTACCAACAGATAAATGTTCATTTTAAATGTGTAAGTTGAATAATAGCTACCAAGCCAACAGTGGGATGAAATCTAAACACTGAGGGAAAAGAAAATCCGTGTCTGACCAGCTTGTCATTTGAGACCATGAGAACCTAGATTGTGCCAAATACGAGATTCTTACTAACCTTACCACATACCTGACATCAGAATAAGTCACTCAGAAAGAGTCTAGCCAACACCATGACTTTCTCTAAACATTTCCTTCAAGCATCCTTTAGTGGAAGTTTAAATTTCACATCTTCAGGCTAAAATGAAATTCCTTAAATCTTTCCTTGCATGACTTGTTTTGAAACACAATAAGCTTTCTCCTGATTGACCAAAATTATTATGCCTGTGTGCAGTTTCCAAGATTTAAATTGGAACTAAATCTTAGCAGGATAAAATGTCTGGCACTTTTCCTTGCTGGGTGTACAGAAGGGGATGGGTGGGGAATATGCTCCTTGAAGATTCTAGAGGGCATTCAAAGTCTTGGACACGGACTGCCCCGCCACCTCTCGAATACCTCCGCCATCACTAGCTCCAAATCACTCAGGTTTGAGCAACGCCTGAGCGTTCCTTCCCCCCAAGCTCGCAGGGACATCCCATTGTCTTCATGCTTAAAAGACTTTTTTCATTCTCAGATATTTCCAATACTTTTTTTCTAAGTTTTTTTTTCATGGTTCCTTTTTAAAAACACTATCCTTCCCCCTAACTGACTAGTATTTTTACTTTATCAGTATAGAGATTTTAAAAAATCAGTAGTTGAGCCATCAGATTTCTAAGTGACCTACTAGCATATCAATCAAAGCCTTTACTAATAAAACAATCTAAGTAACTACCTATTGGCACAAGGATGGTTGAAAAAGTCATTTAAGCCCGTATCTATAATAATAAAAGCGTAATATGCTAATTAGGCTGGACGTCCTTCCGGACGTCCTTCTGGATGACCTTCTGGATGAAGCTGCGGTGGCGGGGGCTGAGGCAGAGGACCCTGGCTGCCACGCTGAGGCAGAGGCAGCTGCGGCAGTGGCAGGAGCCAAGCCCCTTGCATGAATTTTGTGCCTCGGGCCTCTAGTCTATAATAATAAAAGCATAATATGCTAATTAGACCAGAGGGCCGAACGACCTTCAGGACAACATTCAGGATGACCTTCCGGATGAAGCCGGGTTGCGAGGGCCGAGGCCAGCCGCCGTGGCTGCTAAGGCTGAGCCCCTTGCATGAATTTCGTACATTGGGTCCCTAGTATGAATTATAACTGTCCCAGCTCCTTTTATTAAATAGTTCCTCCTTTCCCATGGAATCTGTCATACCACCTCTATTATGTATCGAAATTCCATGCATACATGCTCTGTTTTGTGAGCTGTCTAATTCTATCAATTATTCCATTCATATACAATACCTTTTTAACTTTAGAATAACTTTCTGATCATTATATTCAGAACCACAAATATTGCCTTCCTTTCTTTTAGAAATAAATTGGCTATCTTTTTACCCTCTGTTGTTTTACATAAATGTTAGAATCAGCCTACCAAAAAATCCTGTTAAGATTTTTTTTAAATTTGAGAATACAGAGTTTATTTATCGATATTTATAATTGTTATACACTTATGTTATTTCATCAGAAACATTTTGATGAAATTTTGACACTATCACTAATTTCTTAGGACAATTTCCTAGAAAATAAACAGTTAAGTAGAATATGTTCGCTCCCACACCAAATAGTGTGCTATGAAAAAAAAAATGTGAAGAATGGGTTGAAAGAGTAATATAATACATTTCATGCATCGAACATCTAGATGGAACAACTGGTAACATTTTGCCATTTTAAAGTAAGATGTAGACATTGTGACACTCCTAAAAATTAAGATATTCTGACATCTGTTAAAAATAAGGAAATTTTCCTTTATAACTATAATACTATTATTGCCTTAGATAAATTAATCGTAAGTTTTTAATATAACTTAATACCAGTGCATATTTAAATTTGCTCATATTTTCCATAAATATCTTAATATGTTGGGGGTTTTTTAATGAACAAAACCTGTTTTCTTTTTAATAATATTGAATTTTGAAGAAACTGGACCAGTTGTCTTATAAAACACCTCCAATCTGAATTTGCTCGGCTAATTCCTTCCATCTGGATGATAATGATCTTGCTTATTTTATCTCCTATATTCCTATAAACTGGAAGTTGGGTTTAAAGGAGTAATTAGCTTCAGGTTAGACATGTTCAGTGAAGATTTTTTTTATAGGGAATGCTGTGCACAACACCTCACATTATACCAGGTAGCACTTACTATTGGTGATGCCAAATGTGAGCACTTGATTAAGATGGTAAGGGTCAGATCTTTCCATTGTGAAGTCATTTTTTTATTATTACAAATAGAAAGTTAAATGTGGGAAATAATGTCATTTCTCTTTCAGTTTTATTGAACTATAACTGACAAATAGAATTGTAAGATATTTAAAGTATGCATGATGATTTTATATACATATGTAGCAGAAAAGGATTCCCATCATCAAATCACTTAACATATTCATCACCTTACATATTTATTTTATTTGTGAAAACAAAGTTCTACTCTCTTAGCAAATTTTAATTAAACAACACAGTATTATCTACTATAGTCGCCATGTTATGTATTAAATTTTCACTCCTTATTCATTTGCTAACTTAATGTTTTTACATTTTTATCTGCTTCTCCTTTCCCCCTCCTCATCCAACCCCTAACAATAAGCATTCTACTCTCTGTTCCTGACTCTTTTTTTAATCCACAAAAGTGATACCGGTCAGAATTTGTTTTTCATCTGTCTGGCTTATTTCACTTAGCATATGCCCTCCAGATTTATCCAGGCTATTGCAAATGGCAGGTTTTCTTTCTTTTTAAGGCTGAATAATATTCCATTGTATAGTTATACACCACATTTTTTTTTATTCACTCATCTGTTGGTGGACACTTAGGTTGTTATATTTTATTTTAAAGAAAAAATACAGGTATTGGGACTGTTCTCAATTAATAGAACATGCCTTAGCAATTATGAATAATGCTACAATAAACACAAAAGTACAAATATCTCCCAGATAGTGATTGTATTTCCTTTGGATTATACCCTGAAGTGGAATGGCTGGATCATATGGTAGTTCTTTTTTTAATTTCTTGGGGAACCTGCATCCTGTTTTTAGTGGCTGCACCAATTTATATTTCCAGCAGTAGTGCACAAGGATTCCTTTTCTCGACACTCTCTCCAGCATTTGTTATCTCTTGTCTTTTGATAATAGTCATCATAGCAGGTGTGAGGTGATATGGTTTTGATTTGCATTTTCCTGATGATTAATGATAAGTACATTGTCCTGTGCTTGCCTGCCATTTGAATGTTTTCTTTAGAGAGAAATCTATTCAGGTTCTTTGTCCGTTTTTAAATTGCGTTATTTGTTTTCTTGCTATTGAGTTGTATGAGTTCCATTTATATTTTGCATATTAACCCCTTATCAGATATGTGGGTTGCAATTATTTTCTTCCATAGGCTTCTTTTTCATTTTCTTGTTAGTTTATTTTGCTGTGCAGAAATGTTATTTGATGTAGTTCCACTTGTTTATTTTGTTTTGTTGCCTTTGCTTTTGTTGTCAAATGCATGTTATCAAGATGCATATTAAGGAAATTACTTCCTATGTTTTCTGCTGGGAGTTTTAATCTCATCACTCTAGACGTGTTTCCTTTCTTTCATAGCTTCACTTTTCATGTCTATGCTAATGGTTCTCAAATAATTTCCTAAACCAAGATCTCTTACCCAAATCTTAAGTCATACACCTAACAACCTATTGGACATTTCTATTTTGTGACTCAAAGACACCTCAAACTCATCATGTCCCAAATAAATTCATTACTACCTAAGCCTTCACCATTCCCAATCCTATGCGTCCTCATAAGCACTGCACTGAATGGTTTATCCGCAACCATACAATTATCCAAGCCCCAAACCTGGTCATCATTCCTGCCTCTTTCCCCTCTACCTTCCTTAATGCCTATATAATCCTTCCTCTTTGATATCTGTTGACTTTGTCCACTCATTAACATTATTACTGCCATTACCTGAGGTCATGTCTTCATCATTTTTCACCTAGATTATATCACACCCTTTATCTTCTTGTCTGCAATAATTTCCCCTTTCCAATCTATTACTCATACTGTAGTCAGAGTAAATTTCCTAAACCATGACTTAATCATGTCCCTCAACTGCTAACAATTTTAACGACTCAATATGCCCTCAGAATAACTTCCTTAACAGGACTTACAAAACCAGTAGTTTAGCCCCTTTCTAATTCACTACTCTCCTACCTCCTACTCTACATTATAGTCATACTGAATCTTATGCAGCGTTTATGAACAATTCTAGGACTTCATTCATGTTTTTCTTCCTTTTTACATAGTGAATTCCCCATAATCTTTTAGGTCTCACTTTAGATCTTCCTTTGTCTTTAAAACCCTTTTTGATTCCCTGTCTCAAGAATGAATTAGGCTCACTCTCTGTTGATTCCATTTACCTGGTATTTATTTCTCTCATAGATTTTTTAAATCATATTCTATTTGATAATGAGTTATTGGAGATAAATGACATCTTCACCGGTTTCCTATCATCTGGCACAGAACCTGACATGTGATAAGTACTCAATGAATAACTATTAAATGAATAAATGAATGCATGCATACATATACAAATGAATTACTAGTCTTAAAATTTTATTCCCAGTTGGTAAGCTATCTATTGGTACGTCCCTTTATATATTAAAATGTATGAGCATTATTTCAGATTGATATGATTTATAAAACTCAAAATGTCAAAAAATTCAAAATTATCTTTATTTTGGACTGAAAGTTTTCTAAATACTTTGAAGTCACAGGAACATATTTTCAAATGAAAGTGGAACTTTGCTAAGTTCTACTTTGTAGATAATAGTAAGCACTGTTTCAATCAATGTTCTTAGCACTTAATATGTAATAAGTTATTGAATCCTCACAACGGCCCAATGATATTGCTGCTATGCCATTTTATAGATGATAATTTGAAGCAGAGTTAGATTTAGCAACTTCCCCAAAGTTACACAGCTAATAAGCAGAGCTGGGATTTGAACCCAGCCAGTCTAGATGTAAAATGCTTTTGGCTTGAGAGCTTTTATATGTGAATGCTCTTGCTGTCCTTTGATTTGTCTTCCAATCCTTGCTATAGTTACATAAGTGGAACCTCTTCCATTTAGTCTCTATAAAACCAACTCAGAACTTTATCCTTTGAAACCAAAAGCACAAGTGCTAATATGTATTCATTATAAGGCAGAGAAATGCCTCCACATTCTTTTCCATAAATTTGAGCAAGCATGCATATAGCGCCGAATTTCCTTCCTAAGTCTCAGGACTGACTAAATAATTTGCAGGGACCCCTGCAAGATGAAAATGCAGGGCCCCTTGTTAAACAGATTGTGAAGAATTTCAAGGTGTGGACAGCAGAGCACTAAAACCAGGAGTGAGACCCTCCTGAGCACAGGGCCCTCCACAGCTGCACAGGAAGCACACCCATGGAGCCAGCCCTGTGAATCTCCTTCCTAAGATGCATGGACAACAATCCCCTGCCTGCAGGTGACAGTCACCTAACAATGCTGCATAGCGTTTCTGTGCATAAGACTAAAAATTCTATCCTCCGCTTTAGAACCAGACCTTTAAATTGTTGGAGAGAGCAACCCCTCATTGCCATGTTCACAACACAGAACTTAGGTAATCTAGCACACATAAAGCATCTACATGTTTTACTCACCCAAGCACTTCTTTCACAACTCGTGCGACAGAAATGTGTTCCCATTTTACAGATGGAAAAACAGACAGAGATTAAGTCACTTCTATAAGAGCACTTAGCTAGTAGATTTAAGGAGCTACTAGTGAAGCCCAGAGCACCTACCCTCAAAGACCATGGTTTTTCCATTATACCAACAACTTTTGTGGCAATGGAAAAGAGCCCACTCTGTTATGGACTAAGAAGTTGGATTCTGAGGCAGTTGTTGTTCTAAGCCAATAAGACCTTCCTCTTATTTGCCCTGTGTATCTTCCCTGTCGATCCCATAATTTTCAATCATGGGTGCCTGTGCACAAGACAATGTATGATTTTTTTTAAAAGAGCAAGGCTACCTTCTGAGGTTTGGCGAGATCCCTGCTGGGGTGCTGTCACGGTCACTCGTAAATATCAGGGGCAAATGCAGACTATTAGGAATTACAAGGCCAGCTGTTGTGTTATATCATTAGACTTTTGAAACCAACTGGGAAAAACCTACTTCTGCCAAGAGGCAAGTCTCCAGGCTCTGCAACAAATATCAATTCCAATTTGCTTGAAGTTGTGCAGGGTTATTATTTCTTCTTTTCTGTTCCTCATGGTTCCAGAAGTGAATTCTCTGCACATTGGTGGAAGTTTAACCTGAACTATGTCACATTTTTCTTCTAGATTGAAGAGGATGGGCATTTACTTGTGCCCTCTAAAACAGTGCTGGGCACACATTTTCCATTTAAATGGAGGAAAATGTGTGTTTATTCCTGCCCTCTAAACCACAGCTGGGCATAAAAGGAGAACAGTCCATAATTTGCAGAACCAATCATCTGGCCTTCGACAATGGAAAAAAGGAATTGTAATTTGTTATTCTCTCTTGCGAACAGTTATGTTGTCCAGTTAAGGTTATTAGCCATCCAGAAATTCACACGTGGTTCTCCTTGGCAAAACTGAATTGTGAGTCTGACGGCAACTCTGATGATTTCATAGTGTTTTAGAATCATGAGGTGTTACCACTGGAAAAGATCTTGATGATCCCATAACCAAAATACCTCATTTTGCAGATGAAGACATTGATGTTCAGAGATGTTTCAAGGTGGCTGAAGTCATAAAGCCAGCATCTGAGCTGGTCCTGGAAACCAGAGCTTCTGAGCCCAGTTGAGTTCTCTTTCCACTACCCCAAAGCTGCCTCACTGGACTTAGCTGAGATGTCAAACTCCATTTGCTTTTACTCTGCCAGTAATTTCCAGTTTAGCAGAGAAACCCTTTGAAATAAGAACACATAAATGAATCAAGTGTTATTGAGCATATACTTATTTTTTTAATATTAACATAGCATCCAGTATGGTGCCTTGTACATAAGGAGACTTCAATAATTCTTCTATTTATGTATTCAGTCCATGCATAACCCATAATAGGTGCTTATGAGGATGGAATTTGTCATGCATTTCTAGGAAGATAAATAAGACATGCTCCCTGCCTTAAAGGAGCTTACCTACAGTCCAGTGGGACAGAGGATAAGCAGTTAATAATTGTTAAATTAATAATAATTACATGAACATATATCCAATAATAAAGACACAATAAAAACATCACAGGAAGAAAGATGAACTTGGCAAAGGGCTTTACTGAGTAAGTGGCATGTGGCGTCAAGTAATGTTCCAATCCAATGAGATGTGAGGAATAGCCCCACAGACAGGAAAATGCATGAGCAAAGGCACAGGGCATGGAGGCCACACGATATTCTGGAATCTGGGAGGAGGAGAGGCTGAACAGCAGGTGAGCTGGATGGTCCCATCACGTTCAAAAATAGCTCTGATGTGGCACTGTCAGAATGATCGCTGGACACCCTATTCTAATCCAGTGCCCTTTGCATTCCCTTTCTCATCTTTCTGTAGAAAATAGGGCCACTCTTCAAAATAAAACCGGCCGCTGCAAGAAGACATAGTAAAATCTTGAATAATTTGCTGTAACTCAAGAGCGAGGGACATGACTGCTCAGAATAATAAACTATTCTTTTAACAGATTTTTAAACTCAGGTGGTAACAAAAAGTAAGTTTAAAAGGTGTTAAACACTGGTGCTTCAGGATGTATTTTTAATTAATATGCTATTGTTAATATATAAATACATTACCTCAATACATAAATAGTTGCTATCTAACTATTCTTTCATAAGTAACTAAAAACTGCTTTCTTTCTTAAATTTCAAACCATTTCCATGGGCTCTGATCTGCCTCCTAGTCTAGCAGGTAGGCACTGATGTATGTATGTACCTGAATTATGTGTTTATCCCTTGTCTCTGAGCATGCCAGGGATATGAACTCATTTCCCAGATTCCGAGACTGCCCCACCCATGTATATTTATGGCCATCAGAGCTTCGGGCAGGCTGGGCAGGTCCTTAGCATGAAGCTGCTTTCCAGAGCACCAGGTTCTCCTCTCCTCTCTGGCACTAGGGACTCCACTCTGGCTGGGTGACAAACAGCCATGACTGCTACAAAGTGGAAATGCAAGAAGGTAAGAATGGATCCCTGAGGACCTTCTCCTGGGGTCAAGTCTCTTGGGTGAAACTATAGCACAACACTAAGAAATATTAGTCTCTCCTCAATTAATTTTCTCTAGAACAAATCAGAAAAAAATGCTTTCTTCTCAAATAGGCTAATGCACCATAAAGTGTTACTTATGGTGCACTATAAGGAATGTTTCTTGACCTCAAAAGAAAGTCGGCTAGGATATCTGCTTCCCTGGAATAGGGCTTCTATCCATTTTTAATTTATATAATATGAATATCCTTAAACTCACTTGGAATGATGTAATGATATAGTTGTACCATAATTATACAGTGATATAATTTTCCTGTATTTTGCACCTACTTGCTCATGGAGTAAAGACCTTTGGGAGACTCACTTGTTTTGACAAAACTAAATAAACTCTGGCTCTAGATCTAGGACATAGAACTTTTATTCTTAAAAAAAGAGTTTGTTAAAAAATGATAATAATAAGATTTAAAAAGTCTAGGAAATGTAGTGATTACAATGTCATTGGAGATGTTCAAGAGTATGATTAGTTTCTGTAGTATAGTGGGTAATTAAAGCACTTTGGAAAGTTTAGAGTATATCTTCACAGTGAAGAAATGGAAGGAGAAATTAATTTGAGAATTTTTATAGTAAAATGAAGGAAGAGAAAAGATTAGGTTGATGGAATTGCAGGTTAAGGAAATATTTTCAAGTCATAAATTTAGCAGCATATTGACATATGCAATAAATGAAAGATTGAAGAAAGGTAGGCTAGGACAATGACATAAACACAGTACAAGGTGTATCTTCCTGAAGGGGTGATAGGAGAGGAGGTCAGAATAAAGGACAAGCCCTGGCTGATGTTGCTCAGTGGTTAGAGTGTCAGCCCACACACTTAAGGGTCTTGGGTTCGATTCCTGGTCAAGGATGTATACCTGGGTTGCAGGTTCAATCCCTGGTGCTCTGGGGTGAGTGCGGGAGGCAACCAATCAATATGTCTTTCTCACATTTATGTTTTCTCTCTCTCTTTTTCTTTCTTCCTCTCCTACTCTCCCTCCCTTCCACTCTCTAAAAATTAATGTGAAAATATCCTCAGGTGAGGATTGGCAAAAAATAAAGAATAAAATACAAAAGGAATACATGGTATAGAAAGGGAAAATTAAAAAATACTTCCTTTTTATTTTTTTGGAAACAAAAATACTGCAATCATAAGTTTTAAAATAAAAAAAATACAAGCAGATGTTTGCAGATGCAAACATTCAGCAAATATTAAGTATCTGCTATATACTCAGCACTGTTCACCCATGAACTTATCTTCCTGGCAATGACTCTGAAGTATTTCTTTTGCTCCCCACTTTTCCAGTTAAGAAACTGAGTCTAATAAGGGCACTATCCATGGTTTTGCTTTCTGAAGTTTCAGTTACGTGCAGTCAACCGTGGTCCAAAAATATTAAATGGAAAATGCCAGATATTTTGAGAGAGAAACCACATTCATATAACTTTTATTAGAGTATATTATTATCATTGTTCTTATTGTTGCTGATCTCTTACTGTGCCTAATATATAAGTATGAAGTTAGGTATGTGTGGGGAAAAACATAGTATATATAGGATTTGGTGCTATCTGTGGTTTCAGGCATCCACTGAGGGTCTTGGAATGTATCCCCATGAGTAAGGGGGGGACTACTGTACCTAATTTTCCTAAGGTCACACAGTTAACTCTGAAACAGGCTGGTGTCTCCCGGGAGCTCTTTCCCCCACACTAGCCTGCCTTTCAGAGATGAAGGACACAGTCCTGTCCTCAATGGGTTCACCACCTACTGGGTGAGAAAGACAAGTAGGCAATTACTATACACACCTGTGCTGGGAGCTGCTAGCCACCTGGGGACCATCAGAGAAAGCCCCACAAGATATAATTGTTCAACATATTTCTTTGAAATATTTAGTAAGAAGCTATTTCTGCTCTTCAGCACATTTTGATTTTTAGCTGCACCTGCTTTTGTGAAATTCTCGAAGCCTTAGAGAAAGGCGCCGTCTGGGGCAACTGGGTTAGACACCTTGTCCTCCCCATGCAGTTCTCTCTGGAGCCACCGTGTGGTATTGTTGTTCAATTCAAACATCTGCGTCTTTTAGCCATGTGGCCTTCCCCAGGACTGGTTCTCATCTAAGGAGCATCTTTTCTGAGTCGTACCTGTCAGTTTTGTATAGGCGCCTATATTCTCCCCCTGAAGTGGGCCTTTTAAAATCTCCGAGTTGTCAGATTTCTCTGGAAGCTGAGGGGAATGGCTGACCCAATGTGTGTGTTCAGACAGAGCCAGCCGGGCACATTGGCCCACGTCACAGCTTCAAGGAAGGGGGCCAGCTCTGTATTTGTTGGCTGGCCACCTTTCATCACAGCAACCTTGGGATAGCAGTGCTCGGCCTGCGGTCCAGTCGGGGGCGCCCTCATGGCCGGGCCAGCGTAGCGCTATGTGGACGCATGGCCAAGCTGCTTCCTCGATGCTCTTCAGCTCTTCCCTCGTGACAGCCATGGACCAGCACATGAAAAATGAGGTCTCACCTGGTAACTCCATGAGGCAGGACTACCACTGGGGGTGGGCAGTGCAGTAAAAGGAGCACCCTGGGCTTTGGAATTGACATCGAAAGTCATGGAATCTCCTTGGAAAGCTCTGGAATATTTCAGGCCTCAAATTTCCCATCTATGCTCAAAAGATTACCATTGTTTCCTACCCACGGCCATCACCAAAATTACTGTTTATTAAGCTTTTATCAACATAGTATCTTGCTGTTACCTCTGACACCCAGGGGACTATTGCTCAGATGCCATCTCAGCTTGTTTGTGAAGAGAGCTGACACGTGCATGCACTAAGGCTAATAATAATGACCCCTGGTACTCTGGTTTTACTCAGGAGTCTTCCAAGTGCCTCTCAGGCTTCCTCCCAGCAACTCTGTAAGGAAGGTATTGCTAATTGCAGACCAGGACACCGAGCTTCTAAGCGGTTGAATGACTTCTCGAATCACCAAGCGACAGAGGGAAGGTGGAACTCCGGCTTCCGATTGTCAGTGCGCCTCAGCCACACCAAGCTAAGAGGCAGAATGTTACAAACAAAACTCCTAATATTTCAAATAATGAACAAATGCACATTCAATAAATAGAGTTTGGGATCAAAGACAAAGACATAACAAGGGGTGGGAAATGAGGGAAACAGACTTCCATGAAATGAGTGGGATTTTAATAATCAAAATGTCGTACATGCTTTGAACTTCCTTTAAGCAGAATTCTTATTAAAAAAAAACACACCATAGCTTGGGAGGCAGCAGGCAAGTTGATTCCATGGTTAAAAAAAACAACGCACAAAACCTCTCATCCGCTCATGTTTGTCATGATGTCTTCCATTTGAAAATGTGCTTTGCACATGTGAGTGCCTAATAAGTGCTCGTTGCTAATGACAATGAAGACTGATGAACTGAAATCACCTTTGGCACCAAACTTGTCAGCTTCCCTGTGAGTAGCACATGAGGAAGAACGCTGCATCCCATTAACAGCTCGCTGAGCGTTCGGGTCTGCAAGAGTCACTTTTTGAACCCACTGCGGTGGGGGTCCGAGGGCTGATAACACGAGGCCCTATACGCCCCGTGCCAATCATTCCGATGAAACCTGAAAAATTCCGTCAGTCATCTGGGGTTTTATCCACATGACGCAGAACATCTGGATGAGTGAGTGTTTCCAGTTCTCACCGGGATAGTGCCATGTCCATGCTGACATCCACTCTCAGAGACCGGTATTGCTCCAAGATAAATAAACATTTACATAGCATGGCACGTTTGGGGCCACCAGAGGATGCTTCGTGCATT
Source organism: Myotis lucifugus (assembly GCF_000147115.1). Taxonomy (NCBI): domain Eukaryota; kingdom Metazoa; phylum Chordata; class Mammalia; order Chiroptera; family Vespertilionidae; genus Myotis; species Myotis lucifugus. The sequence continues at coordinate 207,231 of NW_005871259.1, forward strand.
CATTCCCACAATAAACATATTAGTAGGAGGAAGTGCCATGTGTCGCCAAGCCTTCTGTTGATACAAGAGAACAAATGTGCACAAAGCACTCCAGCCTAGTGGAGGAAGACAGTGATGCCAATACAAGGTCGTAAAGGCTGTCATAGAGGCATAAACAAAATGCCAAAGGAATGCAAAGCAGCGACAAACTCCTTGTGCCTAAGAGAGTTTGCAAAGCTTGGAAGATGGGGTGGCATTTGAACAAGGTCATATGATACTAAACGGAGTAGGTGTGAGTGTCCTAGGTGAAGAAGAAAGGCAGACAGAGTGATGTACATGGAGACAAAGAGATACTTGAAAACACTTTCTAAGGAAAAGGAGAAATTAGGAGGTGGGGAGGGAGAGCATAGGGTATGTCTGCTTGAGGGCCTGTGTGTTACACGGCCAGGAGGTCCATGGGCAAGAGGACATGCTCACTCTCTCTGCTCCCCTCTCCTCACTCCTGCCCTTTGCAGACCACAGTCTGATTGTCCAGTATCCACAATGCCTTGCCCAAATGGCCCCCCAAATATGCTTGAGGACCTACACAGTTCTTGTCCCAAAACCCATCTTCCAAAGGTAGATCATGCTACACAGAATTGAGAGAGATGAACGAGCTTGGATGTGTGAGCTGAGTCCACATGGTGTGTATGAGGTCCCTCAGACATGGGCTGGAGCTGGATTTAGTGAGGGAAGGGGAGCAGGCTGGGACCTGGGCTGGGAGCCAGTGATCCCCACTCCACCATGAGCAAGAGTGGAATTCCCAGGAGTCAGGAAAGCTAAATTAGGACCTAGCCTTGCAGATTGTTATAAAGGTAAGATAATCAACATCAGTATTATACGACATGTATTATTTAACACTTTGTTACCTTGCTTCATAACTTTTAAGTAGCTAAATACATGGTACATGAACCTTCATTGATACCCTTGACCTGGGTTTTGTCAATTTTAGGAATAGTTTGTATTTGGGGAAACTGATTAATGAAGAGGCTGGGGAGATATGTTGGGACTAGTCTGTGAAGGGTTTTATGGGACAGGCTTAGCATAGACATTTATAAAACTAGATATGAGATGTTACATGGCTCAAATCTTTCCTTTTCATGTTCCCTCCAACTGCTCCTGCCCTCAGAGATACCTCTCTTTTCTAAACTACTGTTATAATTATTATCCACAGCATACAATTTGGTTCTTAATTATGGAATATCCAGTGGATTAATGAATATCATCTTAATTTCCCAACCTGACTATAAGCTCTAATATAAGATAAGAAATATGTAGCATTTTTTAAATCTTCCATGAATATCTTATATAGTTTTAGGGTGGTGGTTTTGCTAATAACTGCTTAACAATTCATTGCAAAAAGTAGTTGATGAAAAACAAATTTCAGGGTCACAGTGGAGCCATGTTACAATGTCAACCCTATTATATCCCTTCTAGACTGGCTATATAATTTGCAGCACCTGGTGCAAAATGAAAATATGGGGCTTCTTGTCCAAAAAATTATTAAGAATTATCAAGGTGATAGTAGAGCATTAAACCAAGTCTGGGGCACTTCTAAGAGTGGGGTCCTCTGTGACTGACTGCCCCAGTCTGTTTCCCTTTATGTGTTTAAGAAAAGATGCCTTTCCTTTATGCTTTGTTAGTAAACTTGGTGGAAATGATCTTTATAAGTCTTTCCCAAAAGGTGGTCCAGTAGGAGGCGAGACAATTTTCCATGGTACAGAGATGGGCATTTGTTTAGTATCATATTTATGTACCAATGTGTTATGATATATATAACTAGAGGCCTAGTGCACGAAATTCGTGCACGGGTAGGGTCCCTAGGCCTGGCCAGCAATCAGGACCAATTGGGGCCTTCGGGCTGCCAGCCAGGGCCTCCCTTCCTCGGCTGCCAGCTGCTGGCCGGGACCTTCCTTTGTTCCAACCTGCCCCCTGGTGGTCACGCATGTCATAGCGAGCGATCGGTCTCTTGGTCAAACTCCTGCAGGGACAATTTGCATATTAGGCTTTTATATATATAGATAGTGATGCAAATGTGCTATGGGGAAATATAATTTGCACATTAAGCAATAATTTCATGTTTATTATTGTTTGGGACAGGGCTACTTTAAAAAAATAGACTGAATTAAAGGAAAATATTAAGTAAGAGTACAAATGCTATGCAGATGTTATGGAGAGTATGATATGGTGCTTGACTGACTGAAGTTTGGAAACAGTGGAAAAATTGCTTAAGTTAAGGTGGCCTAATGACCTAAAGTAATTGTGACGTGGCATTCTTGGGCCACAACTGACCTTTGATTTTCTGTTCTGGCTGATCCATTTTTTGTGTTTGGCTGGTAAGATGTTTTAGTTTTGAAAAAAGAAAGGCCACTGAATCTAGGGCCTGGGGACGGCAGTCACCAGACATCTCCAGGACCTCAGAGTCCATCAGCCATTCACCACACCCTTTCCTGATCCTATTTTGTAGATGGAAAAGACTAGGAGCAGAATACTTGAAACTAGTCACAAAGCTCTTCCTACCAATTTTCCAGTAAGCCCGCCACCCCAGTTTTTGCTCTTTCCAATTTTATACATGTACACGCAAAATTTAACAGAGATTATTTGAGATAATTGTCTGAATTGATACCTCTTTTAAAAATCTAAAGTGCATAAAAGGGTACAAAGTGAAATTCCTAATTGTATTTGATCTTATCAGCAATCCAGTAAAGTATCAATATATTCATATTGCCAAGTGGCTTGCCCAAGGTCACCTAGAGGGCAAGTCTCTGAGGGAAGGCTTATACCTCGCTCTTTTAATTCCCACGTTCAAACATTTTCACCATTCTTTGGTAGGCCACTGAGCACCAAGGCCCCATTATTCCATCCTAGAATGATGTTTCTTCCTAAATTCACCTAGGACTAGTGCTCCAAATTCCCAACAGATTCCCATCTTAGGAATTTAGAAACAAGAAACCAGAATTCCTGGGAAATCTTGGGCATTCCCAAAGTCACATTATTCTTCAAATATTCTCAATATTCTTTATGTTCTTTACTCATCACTATGGATGTCTTAAAAATATTTAATAAATTCACGTTTATTATCAATTATGAATTTATTGTTAAAAATAATAGATATTAAGTCTGGTACTACTAAAAAGAATATAGCCTTATGCCAAATATTCAAACACTGGAAAATACCAGAAAACATAATTGGGTAATATTTAAATAATATAACATTTAGATCTTCTAACAAGGTTAACAGCAGTGCATGAAAATCACATGTCAGTATTATTAATTTAAAGACTTATTTTGCTTCCAAAACTCTGCTATTTTTAGAAGTTCTACTCACAGAATTTGTATAATTCCATGTGATTAAACTTGCTATTATTTATTTTATTTCCAAGAATGACTCACTATTAGCAGCACACAGGGTCACGAGCAAACACTTGGCTTGGAAACAGCTACAAGCAAGACTGATGAGGCTGTGATCTCTCCTGTGCGCTCCTGTCCTGGTCCAAAAACGCCTGTCTTAAACTCCCACACCACATGTCACCATTTCCTGCGATTCTTTTGACTCAGCAACTTCTCTGTGTTGTTTATTAATTTTAATTCTCTCAGGAGATAATACTTTTCTTCCCATTTCCCTCATTCCTCAGCCTATTTTGCTTGGGATTCGGGATTTAGAAGAAAATATAAAGGTGTAAAAGAAAGGCTGGAAAGAAAGTTCCAACACTACCTAGGACAGGCAGTGATGGGGGTCATGAGCGTTTGGATGGAGCAGTCAGGTCAAATTATTTGTGTTCCAACAAAGAGAGGAGGAACAACTACATAAGGTTTTTAACAGCACTTCCTCTGTTTTGAAATAAAGAGCCTTTGAAAACTTGTATTAGGCAACGAGTGTTCTACATAGATTTAAAATGCACTGTCTTCCCAGGAAGAACTATTATTTAGGAGTTAATTGCTAGTTGCTTGTTTAGTCTTTTCTGTGGCTGTCAGATTACTGCCGAGTCCCCCCCTCATAAACAAGACACTTCCTAGCATGTCCTCTGCCGACCAAACGGACATGTGTTTCCCATTTAGACATTTCATTACCCCAACTGAAAACAAATCAGCTGTGTCTTTGGGATCTTATGGGGAGAAGGTTGGGATTTATTCCTGGACAAGCCTGAGGAAAACATTACCCTAATGGATGAAATATGTTTGGACTAAAGGTTTCTTAAAAGTGTTCAATGGGTCTTTCCCAACTTGATCTGCTGTTCATTGAAAAGGCAGAAAAATGCAGAAAAGTCCATTGGCATTATCCTAGCTTTGTCCTTAAATGAGGAGTAATGGATAGACCTTGCTTTGGTTTAGATAAGCATCAGCAGGAGTAGTCACTCTCTCTCTAGAGATTACTCACACACCATGGGCAACGTGGTCTAGAACTCCGGTTCTCTCTTGGCCGTCTACAGCAACAGAAACCCACTTCCTGTTTTCCAAGGCCAAACTCCTTCCTCAATTCAGTTTTTCCCAAGAAGACTCTCACTGATGTCTCAATGCTCCATGTGGTCAGCAAGAAAATTAGTTCTGGAAAAAATATTTGACTTTCTGCATAGAAAATAATAGTCTCCTTAAGACTGCAAGCCCACTGTGGAGGAATTTTGGCTTATTTTATGTTTTGTACCCTGATGGGGCACAGGAAATAGGAAAATAGATTATTTTCCTTGGCCCCTGGCGTGTGTCAGGTTGAGCAGTTAGACAATTTTCAGAGCTCACATTGAGCAGCAACAACATGAAGCCACTCTCAAAACTGTGTTGGGGTCTGAAGCATAATGAGGAAAATCCATCAATGCTAATGGTTTTATTCTGAAATCTATGTGGTAAGAATACCCAGTGAGCAAAATATATTGGTGGTGTGTGTGTGTGTGTGTGTGTGTTTTAGTTTGATTTTGCCGTAAAGAAACTTGAGAGCTGATATACTCTTCTACCGTGCACCTGAAGAACAGCTAACTACCAGATGCTGGCATCTTGCTGGCATCCTGCTCATATTGGTGCCATGCCATTCAAGCACTGGAAATACATCAGGATGGTGGGAAAAGTGTATTTAAAAATGAACCTCAGATAGATATTTAATTCAAATTTAGAATGAAATGTAGACGTCCTTTCTCTGTCACTCACATTGGTGAGCCTCCATCTGGAAAGAGTGGAAAGAGTACAGGACACAAGTCTTCCCATTTCAGGCAAGGCCCTACAACCAGCCTGTGTCTCTTAGCAGAGAACATTTCAGCAGAACCATTTGTCTGTAGTTTTATCTAAATTGTTTTCTAGCTTTCATATTCCATAGTTTGAAATCTATCCTTTTACGTTTTAATTTTTAAAAGTAAGACCCTAGGTTTTCTTATAATTGTCATTCTGTGATATCAGGTGACACCTTACTTAACACCATGACTTGCATTCATGTGAAGTGTAAGCATGTTATCAAGTACATTAGCTATTCTCTCAAGGCATGGATCATTTGAAATTTTGACAAGCATAAAGTTTTTGGTTTTTGTTTGTTTTTTACCTTTGCACAACTAATTGATTAAAATATTGAGCAAAGTGGCCCTACCTGGTTTGGCTCAGTAGATAGAGTGTCCTGTCCGCCTGCAGACTGAAGAGTCCCAGGTTCGATTCCAGCCAAGGGCACATGCCTGGGTTGTGGGCTCGATCCCCAGTAGGGGGTGTGCAGGAGGCAGCCAATCAATGATTCTCTCTCATCATTGATGTTTCTATCTCTCTTCCCTCTCCTTCCTCTCTGAAATCAATAAAAATGTATTTTAAAAAATATAGAGTATATTGAGCAAAGTGGACCTACCACAAAGTCTTGAAGTATGCTAATGAAGAAAGACAGTCCTTGGCTATGGTTATTCAGCCAGTCAAAAATTATAGCCAGTGATACTATATTATTATCTATCTCAGATTCCTTTTATTTTTTCTGTTGAGAAATGCGAAACTTACTCCAAAAATCCTCTTGGACATTTTCCATTTTCTAGCTACCCACCTGAGGCCAAAACCATCGAGTAGAATGCAGAAGTCCTGCCATAATGAGTTTCCTAATTTTTAAAAGGCTTCCAAAAATGAAGATGAATGTGTACTTTAGAAATCTACCAGTTTGCTAATCCTGACCATTTGAAGGGGCATAATGAATACATCCTATCTTAGGAACATATTCTCTCTCTCTTCTCCCCCCCCATCTCCCACCACCCCTTAAAAAGCACCCATTTAATTGTTTTCTAGGAAGCAAAGTTATACAGGACTTCATTTCAGCAGGGCCTTGGACTAACTGAAAGATCACAGATGTTACTTCAAGCTGGGTTCACTTTTCTAAAGGATCCTTAAGGAAGTTAGTGCTGTCAGGATGCACAACAGGACAGATGGAAGGACACATGTCCACACCCAACGATCCTGCACAGTCATGGGTTATAGTGTCTGAGTGTATGAGGATAGCAGCCTTTAGGAAGCCCAGCTGCTCAGTTCAGGTTTATATAGACCAGAGCAGGCCTGAGCATAAGCTGGTCTGAATATTTGCCTGAGATGATCAAACTTATTGTTATACAATATATTATACAATATACTGTATTATTATTATTGGTACAGTACATTCAGGCATCTCCCTCAACCTCCAAGGGTCAATGTCCAGGTATGTTCCTGAACTTAGTACAGTGGGATAAGGACAAGGGTCTTCCATCACTGTTCTGTAAAATTTCTATTGGGAAAGGGGACTTCTAAACTTTGGAGGGACATTTTTGTATCCAGGCAAAAAAGGCGGGAAAAACCAACCCTCCAGTTTAAGAGTAGCTAGGCAACAGGAAAAACATCATGTGTGCGCTGCTTGTGGGGAGCAGGGCCATTGAGCACATTCTATACATTCCTTCTTTTCCTTTCTGCATTTTCCTCCTCTCGCTGCCTCACTTCCCTTGTCTTTGAGTTCCTTCTGCTCCGATGCTGCAGAGAGAAGCCTGGGCCTCCGAACCTATGCCCCAGGTCTCTTTCCTCTGCAACTGAGTGGTCCCTTGAGAGTACGGAAGAAAATGGAAATCCACGATGTGATTCAAGTAGTTCATTCATGCTTCGGGTAGGTTGTCTCACTTCTGATCTGTAGCCCAATTATCATTTTACAAGAGAAGAAAAAAGACTCGTAGGGGATAAGCAACTTCCCAGGATTACCGTGCAGTGACACACTAAGCAGGGACTGGAAACAGGGCCATGATTTCATATTACATCACCGGATGCCCAGAAACCTCCTATAGAGTGCCTGCAACGTCTGCTCTGCAATGGGACTCACACTTTTGCTGCAGCTCATACTTCACAACTATGTTCTTCCTGTTCCTTCAGGACCATTCGGGAATGATAGTGGCCAATAATAACTTCTAGGTACGGGTGCCTTCTGCAGCCCAGGTAAAGGGAGACTCCTGGAAACCCAAACTGTGAAGGCAGGAATTCAGGTGCAGTAGTTAAATGCGGGAGATATTTGTGGTAGACGTTTTTCAGTTTGTTTGGGTGAGTTAGAGTATAGGCAGGATTCTTTTCTTTTTTTTTTTTTAGTCTTCTTAAAAATGTATTTAACGTACTTCCTCCCTGCCTGACTAAGGCAACGTTTAGGGTTACAAACGTACACCCATCCTGGCCTCACATCCTGGCCTCACATCTCCCTCTGCTGAGGTTGCAAGGTATACATTACCCATTCTTTTTTCTTTTCTTTTCACATTTAACAAATTTTGAAACATCATAAGCACAGAAAAGTACAGGGCTGACTATCAGGAACATGCTGTGCTTACCAGCAGCTATTGTCAAACTTTAATAATTTGTCATCTTTGCTTCTCATATTTCTTTTATTTACCTTCTTTTTAAAAAATCATTTTTTGTTGATAGTATTATAGATGTCCCCCACCCTCCCCACCCCTGTCTTTGTCCCTCTTCCCCCAGGCCCTGCCCCACCCCAGGCCTACAGGGAACTATTGTCTGTGTCTATGGGCTATGCATATATGTATATAAATTCTTTGGTTAATCTCTTCCTGCCCCATCCAACCCCCTTCCCTCTGAGATCAGGCAGGCTGTTCCATGTATCCATGTCTCTGGACCTATTTTGTTCGTCAGTCTATTTTGTTGATTAGATTCCACATATAAGTGAGATTATGTGATATTTGTCTTTTTCTGACTGGCTCATTTCACTTAACATATTTCTGCTTCTCATTTTTTTTAAGAAATAAAACATTTCAGATGTATTTGAAGCACCCAGTGTGCCCTTCCCAATCCTATCTCCTACCTCCTCACTCAGAAATGTTTTTTTCTGAAGTTATTATTCTGAAATTGTTTTCATTTCAATTGCATCTTTTTTATATTTGTATTACATATATGTTTATAAACAATATATGATAACAGTATGCATCTTCACATTTTATATAAATAGTATCATATATCTTTCTGCAATTTGTTTTTTATTTTTCCCCTTCAAAGTTATGTTTCTGAGAGATATCAAAGCGCATGTGGGTAGCCATGGTTCATTTATTCATTTTTTAAATTTCTGAATCGTGTTCCATTGTATGACTATATCCCAGTTTATTTATTCTCCAGCTGATGGACATTTTGTTTGTTTCCAATATTTTGCTATTGCAAACCATTCTGCAATGAACATTTCTGGTCATGTGTTCCTGTGCACATGTGTGAGTTTCTCTAGTTGTCCAGTTTTGCTAGCCTTATTTTACCTCTGCTGAACTGAGTGACACTAAGCAGATAAATATGTGAGACTCCACAAAATAGTTTTCAGATGCCTTCAATTTGTAGATGACCTGTAGAAAAAGGATTCTCTCTTTTTATAACTAGAATAATATTTTGAGCTATTTTGTAGTAACTCTAGATTGTCAGGCATTAATTTATTGAAAGTGTTATTTATTTAAAGTGTTAAGTATTTATTTGCTATAACATTTAATTTTAATATCCAAAGGGCACAAGATGCCAACTAAATATTACAATATTTGAATATTCAATGTGAAAAAATTAGAATGTGTGGTCATTGAGAGTTGTAAGTCTATGAATTATAACAAGGATC
>NW_005871259.1:216638-335802 GCF_000147115.1 Myotis lucifugus
ACATGTGGTCCCACGTTAGTTGTCTCAGTCAGACCCCAGCGGAGGCCCAGACAGCATGGCACGGAGCTTAGTCAACCCTGATCTCTGCTGCGCTGCCCACATCCCTAACTCACAGAATTGAGAGTAAAGAAAAAAGAGGTTGCTTTAAGACCCAACATTTTGGGGTGGTTTGTTACAAAGTACTTGATAACAGAAACCACTGGAAGGTGCTACTTGGAAAGGGTTCTGGCCATGTTTAAATATGCTAGAGAACCTTGAAGGGGGTCACATGGTGAGATTTTATTTATTTTGGGTAGAAGCAACCAAACTTTTAGTTGAGATGGAAACCAATTTACAGTTAAAGTGCTTTCTCTCTTCCTCCTTGCTCTGTGCTATTTTTGTCTGCCTACGTTTCCTTTCCTTCGTCTTCTGGGCAGAAAAGGTCCCACTACTCAATCCACATAGTTTTGGTGAGAATGCGTCTGACAAAAGAGAATAGAGCTTTATCTTAGCCTGGGCCCCATAGAAATTATAATTGGTGGTAATGGCTGACATGCCAGTAGTTTATTTGGATAATGATCCCATGGAACAGGAATGAGCAGCCAGGGGAATAATAAGGTAAAAAGGGAAAACCAACACAAGGAGGTGTTATCAAGGTGGACACCACTGCTATGGGGACTGTAGTTGTGTGCCTATAGATCAGTGGTTCTCAACCTTCCTAATGCCGCGACCCTTTAATACAGTTCCTCATGTTGTGGTGACCCCTAATTTCATTGTTACAAATTGAACATAATTAAAGCATAGTGATTAATCACAAAACAATATGTAATTATATATGTGTTTTCCGATGGTCTTAGGCGACCCCTGTGAAAGGGTCGTTCAACCCCCAAAGGGGTCGAGACCCACAGGTTGAGAACCGCTGCTATACATGGACGTGGGTAGCATTTATCCATTGGTTCATTGAGGTTTTGTTTGCAAGGCTGATGGAAATAGCCTGGGGACTGAGTGCTACAGTAGCGCTACAGTAGTGACTAGAACTTGAGGTGGCGACAAGAGGAGCTGCACTGATGCACCGTGGTGCCTGATGCAGGCAGGAAGCCCTCCTCCGGGCTCAGTACACCTCCACCCCCAGGGCACAGTGCTTGGGTCATGGGTGTGCACCAACCAAGCCAGGATGCTAGAGTTCTCTCCCAGCATTTCTATAACAGGACATTGTTCCTCAGATCTTTCTTCCAAAGCTGAATGGATGTCAGTCTGCATCTGCATCTGCACTTCCCCTCCTACATGGAGAAAACCTGCTTGCAGATGTGAGAGACAGAGAGTTCTGTGGTGTCAAATCTCAACTCCAGCCCTTGAGGTTCTAGAGCTTCCATGATTCCTATAGCTCCTCCTTTCATTCTATGACCTACTCCCATCCATCTAATAAATCCCCTAATTAAACCATCTCAACCTAATTTGAATTGGGTTTCTGCCAGTTGCAATTGAAATGTTCCTGGCAGTATAGAAACTGATGGGTAAAAGTGGAGTGTTATTTATCAATGGCCTTCTATCTCTGTCCTTGGTTCCAGGCCCAACTTTCATATCTTCACTTATTCGATATTTATATTTCGGTTTTCAAATTCAATGATACATCTAAACCTGCAATTGTCATCTCCTGTTTTTGTTGATTTTTGTCAGTGAGTCATTCTCCTACTCCCCAGGTTCGAAACCAGTGTTGCCTTGGACTCTATTCTCTTTTTCTTGCCATGAAGTCTTACTGATTCTTTCTTTGCAAGATGTTTCCAATTCATCTTTTTGTTGTTTTGTTGTTTTGGTGTGTGTGTCCCCTCTATGTTCTTCTGCTTCTAGGTCCTGTTCTAATCTAATTTGTCTTCATTTTTTACCACAATAATTCTGCTGAAAAAATTTTTGCCTGACTTTTTTCTGCTTAATAATTTTCAATGGGTCTCTATAGCCTGAGGAAAAGTCCAAACTCCTTTGACACACAGTACCTGCAAGATGAAGGCTCTACCTCAGTTTCCAGTGTTTTCTTTCACTCTGCTTCAAAATTAGCTCTTCATCCCATTAGCCATGGTCCCCGAACACAAATTCCCCATTCCTGTATCTCTGCCTTCATCCCACTTCACCTTCCCACTTGAAAGGCCACCCGCTCCTCTTCTCCTGCCCAAATCCTGGCTGATGAAACTCAGGTCCCTGTGCTGCTCCAGCCCATAGTGCTTTCTTTCTCCCTCTTCTTCCCTGCTGTCTGTGTTATGTGTTTAATACATTTATTGTCTTGAACTGTGGCATACACTTTGTTCTTGCCAGAGTTGCCCTTTATTCAGACTTTAATTTGTATGAAAACAGAACCCATGTCTCCTAATTTGGGTTTTCTATTCCTCCACTTCCACACACCCAACACTAGGCATAATAGGTGCTTAAGAAATTTTACTTTGTTATTTCTTTACTCTAAAATAAAAGGCTATGCTTTGTCTGAAGTCTGTTTTGTCATGTGATATCGGTATTGTGGATGATAAAGATGTGGGTGGAAAAATAGCTAAACACTCCTGAGTTTCTCTCTATACTTCCCTGCTGTACTAATAAATGTGCCCTGTTCTTCCCACCATTGCCTTTGCTTTTTAGGAACAATAGGCTATTTTCCTTTTTAGGAAATAATCTCACACTCTGACAAAAAGTTCTCTTGTTTATAAATCTCTCTTCCATTCACTCTTCTCCAAATGTAATTTTAGACAGGCAGATCTGTTTTTGAAGTTCAAAGAGAAAAGAATCAGCAGACTCAACGGCACATAACAAAAGACGATGCGTGGTATCCTTGTTTCTTTTTATTGGAAAGGAATCATTTCTATTCTAGCGCAAACAATGTATATTTTACATCATAAAGCAAGATATAATTTACATATTACATTTCTTACGAGATCTTTATACCCTAAATGTCATTCCCTTTTTTATTCGGTCACCTCTTCTGGTTCCATTTACCGTGCCACATACCCCATAAATCAGCACCTTGTTTCCAAGGGATTGGGGACACAGACAGAGAGTTTGTAAGTATTCATCTGTATCTGAGGATAATGATGGTGAGGAGCAGGGGTATGCCTTTGAACTCTGGCTCTGAGGCCCTCTCTTGACGCCTGGCTCAGGAGCCGGAAGGCTACTCCTCCAAATCACATATGAACTCCTACTTATGTCAAGTCAATAATAAATGAACAACACCGAGTGCTTATACCATGGGTATACTTCTTGATCAAGTGCTTAGATAATAGATGCTTGTGGTATGCATTCACCAACAATGCCAGTTCCTATGGCTGACCAGTACTGGTTCTTCCATGATATTCCCAGACATCTCTTGCTCGGGGAATATTGCAATAATGGGTAAAACTGCCCAGTTTCACCTCACATTAGGGTTATGGGTTCAGACTTGTCTGTTCACCACTGAAAATGGATGTCAAGATAGAAGCTTCAAGTGACTTTACATGACCCTCTGTCTCTTGGCTGCCTCTTCTAAGATTTCATCCCTCTTAGCAAATTTTTTTAAATGTATGATTTCTGTTCCCTGCACTGTAATCCAAATCCTCTTTCAGCCATTCTTCCCAAACCTCCAACTCCAAAAGTTTACCAATATCTTGGGTTGCACTGATTTCACAAAGAATGTTTTAATCTGTTAGGATGCACTGTTCCTTTGAAACTCAATAATCCACAGCAGCTAATGGGACAAAAGAATCCAGGGACTCTTTGGGAAGCAAGTAATATGTGTTGTTAGCCAGCTTATGTGAACCATTTGGTAAGAAATGTTTGAATAGTAGGTGAAAAGAAACACACACAGGAAATTGGTTGATGAGAGCAAAATGCATCAGATGGGCTTCCTTCTTGTTATAGAGAAAAGTACAGAATCAACATTCAAAATACATTTTCAGATTGGGGGATATTTGACTGAAAAAATAACACCATGAGCTCAATCTGGTAGGCCAAAGCAAGAAACAAATATGTTCTCAAAGTGCATCTTAAACCCCAATTCCTTGCCTGTCACTGAAAGTTGACATATTTGGCCAAAATCTATCTGGAGCTTTTAAATCACTGATAACTAAAGTTATTACAACCAAGCTGGCCAGGATGAAAATGTAAATTGAAAATGTGTTTGTTCTGTGTATCTTAGATTACTTTGGTCAAATGATGTGAATTCTGAGAGGTCTATAAATATAAACCTATTTCTCATTTCCAAATGCAAAATTATAAGCATTAAAAGCAAGGTAGCATTTCCTTGCTAGAAAACAAGGTACTGTATCCTTCCATTAGCCTTGAAAACTTTTATAGTCCCCTTCCTTTCATGGCTACAAAGTGCTGGAAATACAGAGAATATGGGAAAGAATGAAGGAGCAAATGAATAGGGCCTCACAACACCCCTGTGAGGTAGGTAAGTATTGTTAAACCCATTTTACAAAAAGGTAAACTGAGGTACCACTTGGTAATGGGGTTTGGTCAAGTCCACCTGACAAGTCACAAAAGCACAGCTGGAAACAAAGAGAAAGAAACAAAGAAAGGTCAGTCCTGGCTCCCAGCCCTAGCCACTAACCTTTATTTCAAAATATTAGAAAATAAAATAATTGCCTTTTTTGAAGTTTAGACAAACCTTTAAGTATTCCAATAAACATGTGTCTTTCAGATTCCTGTTGAGTAGAAAAAGGGCAGATGGCCAAATGGCTTTTTCTCCGCTCTCTAAGTGTAATTCCCATGATAGATCAGGACAGACCAGCATTCCACCAGAGCTCAGCCTCTAAACTCAAGGACATTCTTAAAGCTTCACATAGTTTCTCATTTATTTAAAGCCCTCCTGTGAAAACAAGACCTGTTCTCCAACAGCTGCTCTATAAGTTGCTCTGTGGACCTTAATGAGAATTTTGTGGAGAGCAAGAAAGGAAACAAAATCCCCAATAAAAAGTCTCATCACTGTAGAGAGAAGGACAGTGGTGATGGCGTGAAATTTGCTTTCTGTTGTGTTTGAGAAACTGCAAACTTGAGCTTGCAAGAATATTTTATATATATATATAAAATATATAAATATATACAGTATATATATAAGTGTGCATCTGATGACCCTTAAGGCACCAATGAGACATAGGCTATGCCTTTCACAACTCAGTCTTTGTTTTCCAAGAGAAATTTCTCTCCCTCATTCAAATGAAAAATAGTTTGTCTACCAAATAGTCCATGACAGCAAATCCTTCAAAAACAACAAACATCTTTAACTTAAGATGGCTGATTATTAAGATAGGGATGATGGTGATATCAGCTATAGCTTAGAGCTTAAATCTAGAGCTTAGGTCTAGAGCTTATTGCTTAGAATGAGCCAGGCACAGCCAATCAAACTGGAACTGACAGGCCAGCGACCAGATGTTGCACATGACTGTTTCTCTCCCCCCTACTCCCCAGTAGCTGATGGGAAAACCTTTCCATGACCAACAGAGATGGAGACAGGGAGAAAGAAAATCTTGTCTGGCACAGATTCTTTAGAAAGACTGGCTTTTCAGAGGTTCCTAGAGCTTCTGTGCAGAGAACTGGGAAGAAGGACGGGGCAAGGCACTGAGGTTTCAACTCATCGACGAGGAGACTATAGGCAATTATTCTGATATTTATATATAGATGGCTTCTTTGGCTATCATAGACTTTTTAAAACCCATATAATCATAGGGAGGGGTGGGGGGCTGAACCCAACGGAAGAAGCTCGGAGTATATGAAGCAAAGCATGGAAAGAAGGGAAAACAAAATGAACACACCCAGAAACAAGTGTTGCTGGTGTCCCAGAGGGAGGAGGAGTGTTTGGTAACTAATTTTCATTTGGCTCCTCTCCTGTGCTTCTCTGCCATGGTCCCAATAGTTTAGTTCTGTTTTTTTTTGGTTTGTTTATTTTTATTATTTTTTTTCCAGCAGATGAAGAAATGACAGAACAGGATAGGTGTCTTATGGTTTTTTTTTGGATTTCTTCTTAGGCCTGTTTAATTATTTTTTTCCTCAGTTGACTGTTGGCACCTGGTTCCTCTGTAAACTATATTCCTTGGCCTTCAGTCTCAGGTTGGCAATGCTGTTGGCCATGTTGATGCCCTGTGCAGGGCTATTGTTGGCACATGTGGCAGAATAAGTAGCCATGGCACTGTAGGGACAAAGGAGAGAGCAGGGAGAATAACAGGCATTAGTTTCACAAAGCTGTACGTCTGTGCCCCAGATGGGTGTGACTCTCAGAACGGGGGCAGGCAGGGGCAGGAGGGTTGGACGAGATGACCTCTGAGGTCCCTTACAGCCCCAGATGTCCATTAGTCTAAGGCACTTGGCGAAGGGTGGCAGTGCTTGAAAGGGCAGGGCAGAGCAGTGGAGAGTGGACCAAGGGATGGGGGAGAGAGGCATTCGCTGTGTTGGACTCAGTGAGTCATGATTTATTTCTGGGGTGAGAGAAGAAAGCTGCTTGTGCTGAATAACAGGTGTGTGACCAGCTATCCAATTGAAACCTGTTCAAAGCCCTCTTCCTGCCTACATCCCTGGCATATGGGAGCAACGAGAAAGAAACGGAGGCATTTGAAGAGAAAATTTTTGCCTTCCTCACTCTAGGACGCCGACGTTCACTCTAACACATTTTAGATGATCAATAGATACCATGCTAAATACTATTTTTGGAGAATCAGTTAAACAACCCAAGATAACTTTTGTGCCGTTCCCTGCACAAAAGCATTGCCCAATCAAGAGGGACCCATTGTGTTTGGCCTTGATTTGATAACTTTTCAAAAGGATTTGAATAGCTCCAGACACTGCTTTTGGGTCAGTCATTTTGGAGATGTTTAAATCTCCTAGATGAGCTAGCAAAGGCTTCAGTTTTAAGATTCCCAACCTGTTTCTCACTGTTCATATTCCTGAGAAAAACCTGAAGTTTTGTTTTTTGTTGTCAGAGATTGTAATTAAGACCTAGGAATACCACTGGGAAGAAATTTGTAATTGGTGGTTTTGTTACTTGTACCCATGAATTTCTTTTAAAGGAAAGAGTAATGATTTCTTTGACTTGGATGCAAATTATCCATTACTTTATATAAACAGTTAAAAGGGTACTCGTTTTAATGAAATGAAAATGTTTCTAGTTGTTTCTAAGATTAACAAAATCCCTTTCTACTGAGATAGACTTACAAATAGAAAGATGTGTACTGCATTCCAGTGCAATTTTGTCAGCCACACAGGAGTTTGTGGTTCTGGGGATCAAGTGATAGACCAGAAAGAGAGAAAACTAAAGCTACTTGCACAGATAGAGCGACTGTGTCATTAATACTTATTTGGGACACCGCATTGTCAAGGCTTATAGTCAAGATCCACAATAGCCTATTTCAGCTCAGATACTAGCAATTAACCCAGGAAGACTAGGTTGAAGAAATATAATTAGTCCCCGGTCACTAGGTCTTTCCAAAAATACACATCCTTAATGTAAAATCCTTATAGCACTGGGGTGTGTGTGTGTGTGTGTGTGTGTGTGTGTGTGTGTGTGCGCGCGATGGCAGAAGGAAGAAGATTTAGAAGGGTTATAAAAGATCCTTATGTTCTTGTATTTCATATTAGCCTGCTTTGCTCTTACTCATTTCTGGATTGATGATTTTAACCATCTTTACAAAATTAGGTTCTCCTATAGCTCCCTGGACTTTTCCTCTTAGCACTTATTTTAATTCCTCGACTGTAAGTTCCACAGATGAGACACCATATCTGCCTTGTTCACCTCTGTCTCCCCAGGTAGAGTTAACATCCTATCTACCACACATTTGGCATTCAAGAACGTATTTAATGAATAGATAAGTAAGACTAAACTGATTCCAGCTCAATGTCACTTTTCTCTGTCATCCTGCTGTGAGTAATGATTCTAAAAATATTTCACCAATATGCTTTTATTCTTAGGAACTTATTCCTCCCTGTTAATTTTGCTATCTTAATAGAATGTACAAAATCAGAAAGGACATGACAAAACAGGAGCTGGTGGTTGCATATCCTTAAATCCATAACAATATCTTTTAAGAGAAAAAACATGAACAAATATTAATACAGGTTAGACTAATAGAATAGACTCTCACTTCTACCACTGTCTACCAAAGGCAGAGGCAGAAAGAGTCCCAGTTAAAGGTTTCAATTAGGAGTGAGATAAGTGACCAGAACAACCCATTAAAATTGAACAAGTTTTTTTGTCTTTCCAGTATACCAAGAAATTTCATTTATTTTCCAACCCCACATACATATGATCATTTAATTTCTATATGAATTGCCTGCTTCCATTCAAGAACCTGCCAGAAATACATGTGCATCTATAAATTCTCTATTCAAGGGTGTTCAAGGATACACTGAAATCTAAGATTTCAAAGAAATCAAAGATCTACTAGTAAATTGGTAAGAAAAGAAACACTTGGATTGGGGACATGTACCTGAGTCATAGACCACAAAATCAATCAAACAGGCTTTCTCAACCAGGTTTTTGCAAGAGAAGAAAGCCCTGGAGATGGTACATAGAACCATTTTAAATGCATAGGAGAGGCGCTGGAATTGTGAGTTATCTGTGATATCCGTTAAGTACTGAGAATGGATTTGGATGGCTTCCTAAAACAGAAGACTAAAACTTCTTGAGAGAACACTTATAAAACTGAAATTGCTATAGTTGTGATTTCAATGTTATCTATTATAGAACCATGCTTGCTGTATTTTCTGCAGCCTTTACTAGTGTCATCTGATAGTCTAGTCTGAAGACTGACTGTGGTAACAGATGTCTTGGAAATACTGAGATTCTCTCACTAATGCAGGCCAGATATTTGTATCCCAAAGGAGGTGAATATTGATCCACTTTCCATCTCAATACCAAGTTAGTGTAAATTAGGGTTCGGTCTTGCACAGGAGACGGGATTTTCACTGAGATATTTCCCCTTAAATGGCAACCTGTTATTAGAGTTGAAAATAGCTTCCTGTCCGACTCTACTGTGGGCTGTTACAAGGACATCGCTGTACCAGTGAGGCCTCAAGCTAGTGGTTGATATTCATGAGTAAGTCTTGAACTTTCCTAGGAACAAAGCAAGTAATAGCATTTGCACTTGATAAGTGTTCAGGAAAGTTAGAAACTTTCAAAAATTGATCTAAAATAGGCCAGCATTGCATAGCCATAAGAAGTAAACTAAGAGTGAGTCTTAATTCAGAGCCTCTTAACAAATGTTTAGACCATCTAACTGTACAAATAGAGACTACAGTGAGGGTTTTGTGCACATACGGAAGGATTGTGAATCTGTGTTCCCTGAGTACTTGGACATGGGTTTAGATTCTCAACTTGAATTAAAAGTGCCATGTCGACAAGTAGGGAGCAGTCCTTTTACGTGCCAGTGAGGCCTCAAGACTTGTTACAAGTCAGAAAAGACAGAATTAGTGAGTGGGTACTCCCAGAGCAGTTTCGTCATGCTTTTAAAACGGCATTAGGAGATGGAGAGGACCCACTTGCAAAAATGACAACAGGTGCAAGAGAGCCTTGAGTGGCTGCCAGTCAGAATGTTCATGACCACCTGTTTTCCATGTCATCAAAACTTATAATGCTCTGTGTTAGGCAAAGAAAGAGAACCCTGGAATGTTTTCTCACAAGACAGACACCAAAGGCAATGAGCTGTTTTCAACTAAACTTACAGGACCATTGGAACCATGTAAAGCTTCTACTCCTTCCTATACAGGAGTAAGCTTCCTGGGACAAAAAGATGAGATGGAAGCAAAGTGACTTATAGAGAGTAAGCACATGGACCACACCAAGAGCCTGCTGACCAACACCCAGAGATCCTGCCCCTTGGTCTCGATTTATGAGTAAGAAACATGTACTTTTTCTAACATGATAATGCCGACATGACCCTGGGACTGGGGGTTCATGGAGGTTGGCTCAAGCAACATTTTATTTCGTTTCAATGAATGTCAAGTTTGTTATGTCCACGACCAAGAAACTAGGTTGATGAATAAAGTGCACTGAAGAATTAAAGATGAAAAGGAAATTCCCATATCCCATCTGTCAACTCAGCAAGTCTACCCTGAGGCTCACACAGAGTGGACCCATGAACGTGAACTTGAACATTTTCCATCTCCTTATTTGGAGATGCCTAACAGATGGTGCTCAGCCATACAATGCAGCATGCTAACCACCAGCAGGGACGGAGTTCTGTTTTCACTGGAGACAAATAATTTTTGATGACTTCAACCTACCCTGAGAGGTTATTGTGAGGAAAAATGTGTTACAATGGCTGCCAAACACCAAGAAGTCCGGGAGATACTATACATAATATGATTTTAAAGCCAGGAAACTGGCAGGCATCTGCCTCTCTACTTCCTCAGCAGCCAGAGTGTAAGTCCCATAAGTCACAAAACTATTGAGGACAGTAGGGTGGGGGTGGGGAGGGACAATAATAACTGACTTAGTTTTCAACTCTAACTTTGTTTTTCTGTTTGGCCCTTTTGGACAAATGATGACAAGCTGTTGAGAATTCCATCCCAAAGACAGATCCGTTAGCCCAAGACATCTATGTGCTTCCTGAGATCCTAGGGTTTCCCAGCTCAGGAGTTTTCCAAAGGCTGTGGAGCTGGAGGTTTGCCCCGACTCTGTCTGTAATGTGTAGAGGTTGGAGACTGTCTCTTAGGTTTGTTCATTTGTCAGTGTAAGAACACGGAGGTATACTTGCTTCATCTAAGAAAACTTAGTATGAGTTTTTCTAGGGAAGTTTATCTTAGGAAACTAAAGTTCCCTTTTGGAAGTGATCTTTTGTGATTTAAATAATCATTTCTAATTTCTGTTTTCAAAATCCAGAAGTTAATTTTTGAAATTCAGCTTTTTAAGTGAATACACTTGGACCCTATTTCATTGATAAGCCTTCAGTTTGCACTGTGTGCTCAGGGATCCTTCTGCCATTTTTAACTCTTTTTTCTACAGATGTGTTACATTGGAAGCCTTGCATCCCTCCTTTGTCTCAACAATTTGTGTACTTCCTTTTTGAAATGCACATTGCTTATCTACAGATTCCAAACGCCCCGGAGAAGTAGGTAATAGGAAAACTGTAACGAGCTCATCTTAGATGCAAGGTTACACGAGAGATAGATGATCCAACTGGCCTGAGAAGCACAGGATCCAGGACAAGAACATAGTTCTTCCGACCTCTGCCCCACTCCCTACGGTCATTTAAAGCCACACTATTCCAATTATGTCCCAAGTGTCAACAGTGTGGCATGACATGAATGCCTGTTAGCACTGCAGAAGCTGAGTCTGCATTGTAACACTGTGCCTGGCAATCCCTATACCCAGTCATTTTTGAGGAGCCCTGCTCTAGGCTACAGACTTTACAGACCCATTTTCTTGCAGCTCCGGTTGGTTTCCAATGGTATCCCCCACTTAAGGACCTCTCTGCTTTCATTTCTAGGACCGCAAGTCCCGCTTTCTTAAACTCTTATTTCCCACTTATACCCTACCCCCAGCAGCCACCCTCTTCCCCCTGACAAGTTACCTTTTCAGTGTCTTCCGTTAGAATCCGTTATGAAGTCCCTCGTGTAAACAACATCTTGGGAGGGACGAGGATCTATTTTTGAAAGTGTGAAAGGGAGACATGAGCCAAATGCGTTCAGCAGATGTCAGGCAGCACCGTGACCACGACCAAAGGAGGGGAGGAGGAGGAGGAGAAGGTTAGAGGAGAGAAACTGTGGACAAGGATAGCTGGCCTCCCTTTTACTTGTCATAGGTTCTCTTGGAAGCCCAGCCCTCCCTCTGGAAATGCCCTCCAGACCGATACTGCAGAGCCTGGCCACTCTCTAGCTCTTATAGAAAAAGGCATCTCTGGGGAAAGACTTCTCTACTATTCCATCTAAAACAGCAGCCCAAAGTCCAGGACTTGGTTAATTAGTGCTACCCAGAGGCAAAGCACTACAAGATAGGGAGTCTTAATAGCTCTGGTGCTGGTATGATTTTCACAAAGGAAAACAGTTCTGAGCTAAGCAGTGGGCGTGTGTGCCAAAAACAAGCTCTCTTCCTCGGGCTGCGGGTAGGTAAAGAAGACACCTACCGGGCTAGTAGTGTCCGCGTGAGGGAATGCTTTGCTCTTTCTGGTAACTCGATTGCCTGCCTGACATCACCACCTCTAGCACGCTCACGGGAATGAATGAGGTCATGACGTGCTAAAAATATAGTATGAACCATATGTCCCAGTTTGCCAGGGACAATCCCAGTT
Source organism: Myotis lucifugus (assembly GCF_000147115.1). NCBI lineage: Eukaryota > Metazoa > Chordata > Mammalia > Chiroptera > Vespertilionidae > Myotis > Myotis lucifugus. The sequence continues at coordinate 228,851 of NW_005871259.1, forward strand.
GAATGCCTGTTGTTCTGGTGTTATTATTAATAGCACGCCCCTTTCACTCTCAGAAGTGTCCCAGTTTGGACGATAAATTATACAGCTACTACTCTAGATATGGAAGACACCCAGAAATAAAATGTGTTGGCTATTTCCTATCCCATAATCCTGAACATATGCACACAGTTGCTTTGAGTCTTATTATTTTCCTGTCTTCTCTGTGGGAGTCAGCACACTGTCCTGTCTGACAAAACTGCCCTCTCGCTGTCCCTGGGTTACATGGCCAAGCCCCATCAGTCATCCCAAGGGGATGTCCACACACCTCGGTGTCTTGTTAGACCCTGAACCAAAGAGCATGTTTACATAGTTTCCCAGTCTTCCACTGTTACTATTTTCGATATCATGTCCGGTTTAATTTAAATGAAAATATGGCCACGTGTCCTACAATTTTGGACAGAAACGGGGATCATGCACACTGGGTCTAATTCTGCTTGCTGGAAGCTTAAGCTTGGGCGAATGTTTAGTTTCTGCTTTGGAACCAGAGCAAGGACAGAACTACCACACTAGAGCATTCCAAGGGTTGACCAAGAGAAATGCCTTTTAATCAACATCACATGGGAGATAACTAACTTGACATAATAGTACCAACAGAAAGAGCGAGTTAATTTTCCATAACACAAAAGGTCTATCATTTGCTTTGCTTTTCATCACTTGTTTTTTTTAATCATCCCTTAACAAAACTTCTATTTCAAAATGCAAAATCATAAAGTATTTTGTGTCTACTAAACATAGCAGAAAGATCTCCAAGAAACAGAATAGCTTTTTACCACTTTTAGAAATTAATCAAAAATAGAAACACTTCAGTCAATAGTGGGTCAAACAACATTATTATTGATTAAATTACTGCTTTAAAACATTGTTTTTTCTACTTATAGCTGGAGATTAACTTATTCTTCATACAGAATATGAACAATCAGAGTCTATAAATTTTAATGAATTATATTTTACAAACTCTGTAGCTAAGAGAGAAATGATATAAAAGTATACCATGAAACGAGTAAAAAGTACTAGGTTATATAATTTTAAGTGAAAAAAGCAGAATACAAAATACTATGTACACTAAGTCTACACTATATAAAATACTGAACTCTAATTGCAAAAGTAAACTAGTTATGTCAAGATGGTGGATTTATGAGTATTTTTTAATGTTCCAATATTTCTACATAATCTTTCAAATTAAAATAGAACATTTCCCAAAAAGGCACACATAAATTGTGTGTTAATAATTTCAGTTAGATGCCCATATATATAATATATATGATGCTGGCCCCGGGGTTTGAACTTCTGCTGAGGTCCGGTAACCTAACCCAGTATAAATTCAGGAAGGCTTTCATCCCCATTCCTGTAGGGGACTGCCCTCCGTCTCTCACTGGTAAGGACCACATAGAGCCATCTGGATTGCTTACAGCTGGTATGAAAAGTTCCTAGGAGGACCCAGGCAGAAAAGGGAGCAGGACTTCCTGGCTGTGACCAAATTCAAAACAGAAACCTTGAAACATCAAGCTTGGAACCACATCCATTTCCCAAGACATTTAATGAGCCTATGAGCTATCAATATTTATCAGAGAAACACAGCAGTCTTCCGGGTATTTAAAAATATTAAAGACTAGGTGATTTCACAATGGTCTTCAAAATGGGTCTTCAGTAAATTCTATGGGAGAGGAGTCTGAATTTTAAATGGGACCCAAAGATATGACTAATCTTTTGAAATCAACAAGGTGTACCATGTCTGAGAGCAAGAAGAGTTTCCAGTTTCCTATGGGGTGTGTGTGTGTGGGGTGGGGTGGGGGTGGGGGTGTTCTCTGTACTAAGACCAAAGTAATTCAGGCTAATTTCAACAATTCGGGGTGCGGGGTGTTCAAAAGAGATTTGCAAATGCATTTCTGGTGTTTCTTTCAAGAAACTGACTTGGAAGAGAAAGAACATTTAGGTGAGGCCTTTTGCTTTGATTAGAGTAATCAAAGTTTGAAACATATTTGGATTTCACAATGTGGCATTTTACATCAAGAGTTCAGCTTCCACTGGGGGATAATCTATAATTAATTTAAAGCATCTCCTTAACCCATTAGTGAACTTTAACAACAAAAAGGTAACCAAAGCACAATAAATGAATTTGGAAATAGTTCTTTCTCCACCGCAATCAGCCAGAGATAATCTTGATCTGGTTTCTAAGAGTACCCAGGTTTAGGTTCAAAGAAAGGCACTTATATGATGACAGTGTGTTAGGCACTTGTATTATATCTCAGCTTCCCTCTGGCATTAACCTATAATTCTGAACAGCATAACAAATGGAGGTTAAAGGCCTCTCCAAGACATTGAAATAGTACTCTGTTATTTGCTTCTTTAAAAATATTCACCTTTTTAATATAAAAGTTTAGTGTAAATTATACATTGCTTTTATACTTTAAAAACCCCACACAAACAAACTGACCCCCAAAGAACTTCAGATAGTAGATAAGATTTAGCAATTGAATAGGAAGGCATTTTGGACCATAAGGCATCCCCTACTAACAAAGAACTGTGACCATGAAACTGATCAAAATGATTTTGGATTTTCTTTCCTTCTCTCTCTGTGCCTCTCTCTTTCCTTCCTCCCTCCCTCCCTCCCTCCCTTCCTTCCTTCCTTCCTTCCTTCCTTCCTTCCTTCCTTCCTTCCTTCCTTCCTTCAATTCAAAATTAGTTTTACTGTGAATTACAGCCTTACAAGTTCAATTCTTACTTCAACATAGAAAAATAGATCTATCTTAAATTTGGAAATGGAGCAAAGTTTTGTTTCAGAACGGTTGCAAGGGGGACTCTGAGCATAGCTTAGTGATCTTTTCTTTTAGATTCTTCCCCATCTTTGAAACCTTTGCAAGAGTTCCTGAGTTCAAGAGGAGATTGCTGATGGCCTGCCCCTCTCTCTTCTGCCCCAAACCCTGCTCCTGGGGCAACTAGTAATCTGTGAAATCTGGGGATGTCAGCAAGTTGAGTGTCTCTGAAGAGGTTAACCCAGTAAGAAATGTCAGCCAGCTGCACAAGCAACTTTGAACGTGACGGAGCGCTGAGAAACATTGGAAGTAGAGCAAGGGAGAGTGGGCCAATCATTCACCTGTACGGAGAGGCCGTCCCCCAGGAGAAATAATCGGTGGGTCTTGGAGCAGGACGAGGTACGATGGGCTGCTCCACAGCAGTCACGTCTCCTGAGTAGGATTTGAGGAGGGAAGCGTTTTTATTGGCCAGCATGGCTCTCTCGTTCCTGCGGAATTTGGCTCTTCGGTTCTGAAACCACACCTGGAAGATGGTTGGGAGGAGAGGAGGGCATAGGAGGGGAAGGAAGAAAAAGAAGAGGAGGTTACACCAATGAAGTCCTGGTTGATTCTACTAGACTATGCCTTCCAAAGGAAGATGCAGGGGAGGTATGGACTTCTCCCGAGAACAATAGAAACATGCCGTAATCTTCCCGAGGTGAGCCATGTCACAGAGCTCTTAAGGGTGAAGACTTATAATGGGACCCTGAGGTACTTCCACTAATCAAGACTCCAGAAGTGAGAGCATGACTAACCCATGAGATAGCAAAATATGGTTATAATCCCTGTTGTAATTATAATGAAGAGAAAAAGGAAAATCTCATTAGACGTCTGCCAGAGACAATGATATTTTTTAAGTTCCTTCAAAACGTAAAAACTTCCTCGGCTTTCATAATGTATTGGCTACGTAAAGAAAATTCACCTTCCCCCAAAGTGGGCCCTGCAACACACTTTAAGAAGGAAATGGTTTATTTGGGAAATGCAGGGAACAGCAGTTGAAGAGTGAAGATATAGCAGAGAAGAACAGCCATGGAACAGTGTGTCCAGCCCCGTGGGACAGAAGGGACAAACCCAGGACACAGACTCCCACTGAGGGACACAGACTGCCACTGAGGGGTGAGGGAGCTGAAGATTCCTACACTGTCATTATTGATTATTAATGTTCCAGCGCCTCTGACATGCTGAACACAGGCAGGGCAGCTTCCTGAACTTCTAGAGAGAAACTTGTAAACGGAAATGAAGGTACTGAAGTTTGGAAGTTGAATGGAGTACATTCAATTGTAGGGTTAGAGGGAGGTGGCTGGTGCTGACAGCATCATAATCAACCCATCATTTATTAAGTGCTACCAGGGCTAGGAACTTATAGAAGCACATTGCATACATCGTTTCTAGTTATCATGACAATTCCATATATTAGGCCTCATTATTTCTATTTCAGAGTTGAGGAAATAGGTTCAATGAGATGAAGCCATCTGTCGAAGTTCACACAAATAATAAATGGCTGAATTTTTTAACTCAAGGACATCTGACTCATGATGACCCTACAACTCTCCGGATGGCCATGGGATTTTATTCATTCATTTACTCATTCAAGAGATCTTTATGGAGTGCCTGTTGTGTTGCAGACTCTGTGCTTAATGCTGGGAACAGAGATGAGGCTTCAGCAGCACACAGTCTATTAAAAGAAGGCAGACATGGAAATTTGAAATACTACAGAATAAGAGTTTTCGATGCAATTATAGAAATGCATGACAAGGTATGGGAGAAAGAAATTCTATGGTGTAGAGTGGAACATTTGCAAAACTCTAGGGAGCAACCTTCACAGAAACTACTGTGGGACGGGTGCCCGGTGGAAGGCCTGGGTGGAAGTCAAGGCAGAATCTGGACACATCGTTCCTGGCTCCGCAGACTCCTAGCTCTTGTGCTTCAATGTGCTCTTCACATTGCTAATAGAGCGATCATTTTAAATGCACATATAATTGTACTAATGCCCTGCTGTGTACCACCCACTGGTTCCCCATCACTTGAGGAATCAAATCAAAATGTCATAGCATAGAACAAAGACTGTTCGGGAATGACCTCTTTGTCCACCAATCTGACTGCACCTTACATAGCTTGGATCATATGCACTGGCCCCCTATTTTTCCAACTCCTTGCCCAGACTCAAGTCTATTGACATATTCAGTTATTTCCCACCTATGTCTATTCACACCCAATGCTCCCTCTGCCTGTGACATTCTTCCCCTTTGTCCAGGTGTCAAAAGACATCTTTCAAGATTCGACTTTCACATCACCTCCTTTGTGAAATGTCATGGAAAGTATATGACTTTAATGTCTTACAGAGTTGGATAAAATATTGGCTACAAAATGTTAAAGATCAGTCCTTGGATATTTATTTAATTTCTCTGATCCTTTGTCACTCAATCAAATGAGCATCATGATACCTACTCAGAGGGTCATTGTGACTGTTGGCACAGTTTCAGTGCTGAATATATGTGAATTCTCCTTTTTTTCCCTGGTAGATTTGATCATTCCTTCCTCTGTTCTATCATTAATTCTTTTGTTTTGTTGCTTTTTTAATCACGATTTTAAAAATATATATTTATTGATTTTTTAGAGGCAGGGAGGAAGGGAGAAGGAGAGAGAGAAACATTGATGTGAGAGCGGAACATTGATTACCTCCTACATGCCCCCTACTGGGAATCCAGCCTGCAACCTGGGCATGTGCCCTGACTGGGAATCAAACCAGCAATCTTTCGATGCATAGGATGATGCTCAACCAACTGAGCCACATAGCTAGGGCTTAATCCCTAATTCTTGACCATTTCTTTAGTATGGGGATTATCTTACGACATCATAACAGCATGGTATACACATCTGTTTTGTCTGCCCCCAGTTCGTGATATCCTGAAGGGAGGCCATTGTCTTAGTCATTCCCGGAAACCCAAGAACAGTTCCAAGAGCATAATAGGTGTTTGATAAATGTTTGAGGGGAGGAAAAAGTAGAAGAAAAAAAGATGAATTGTGCAAAGATGATAAGATATGGCTTCCATCCAAGAAAACTTCACAGTCTAGTGGGGGAAGTTGGCTCACATACAACTCAATATAATACATGTCATGTTGTGATACATGCTGTACTTATAAAGAAGACCAGAGTCAGAAGGGCGTGGTTCAGAGGGAAGGGGTAAGACTTCCTGGAGGAAGAATAAAGTCGTGGAGGGAGAATTCTGGCCTGCTGGCACAGGGAATGTTCACAGCTCCAAAAGCCATTAGAATATAGTCGGGTGAGAGAGGAAGAAGATAAGGTAGTTTCTACATAGAAGAAAGACATTTAATTATGGTTTTGATGGGGCAACAGAGCTCTCAACCCAAAAATTGTCTTTTCACTTTTCCCCCCTCCTATTTCCAGCATTGCTCTGACCAGGTTTCTTTATGTAAAATTGAGATCAGCACCATAAAAGGGGCACTTTCCGATACTGTGGGTTAAGCAGTCTTCACGGACGTGCTCTGAGAGGGGAGGACTGGGCTCACCTGCACTCTGGCTTCAGTGAGGTTCACCCGGCGGGCGAGGTCTTCTCGCACAAAAGCATCGGGGTAGTGGGTCCGCTCAAAGACACGCTCCAGAGCCTGCAGCTGGCTGCTGTTGAAGGTGGTCCGGTTCCTCCGCTGCTTTCTCTTTTTCTTTTCCTCTGAGTTCAGCTGATCATCTGGAATGGAAGACATTGATGATAAGAAGCGAAAGTCATGTTGAGGAGGGATGGGGTTCCCCCTTTATACTTCTTCTCTGTGTATCTACAGTGAGATATTGTTTCCTTTGCTCACTGCTTTACCAGGGTGCTGGAGCCAAATGCCACCCATAGGTGCTCATTAAAATCCTGTGCCCAGAACCCCAGCAGGTCTGATGCTTGGTTGCTGCTTTGAAATCTGAGACCAGACCTGAGCTGTCACAGGGATACTTCTTGCATGTTCCGTGAAGCCTGTTTGTCAAAGAGGCTAAAGGAAAATTTTACGGTTGTCCATGTTCTCTAGACTTCTCTAGAGCTGGGGGAGGAAGAGTACATGGCTTTGGACCTTATTTATATTAGACAATATTATGTTCATTCAGATAGTTTCACAACCAAGGAGACCAACTATCTCCTTGGTGTCTCTCCTCAACATACCCACCTAATCACACATGCAGTAAACTGATTAGAGAGGTTTCTGTTTTACCGTATGTTCTCCTAGAAACAGCCAGTGATTCCTAATTGCATTTGCTCAAGGCTCTGTGTCGTTGCTAAGGCCTCAGCCTAGAGCAGAACTAATGCTCACAGCACCGTCCACCTAAGCTGACAGTGGCCCAGGACTTGCCCTGTCACCCTGTGATAACTCAAGAACAGGGAACAGCATGAAAAGATCTCTTACAGTTTCACCCCCAAATTGAGGTCTAGGGTCTGAAGACCTTACGGTCCTTTGGAGAAACATGACCCCAAGTTTTCACTGTCCAATTCCCTCCTTGGTTTCCTCTGAGTTCCCCCAAAAGTATACTGGCAAGCTGATCACCCAGCCGTCTACAGTAGGCAGAGAGTCGTGTGCTCCTGTCTTGCCGCCACTGCTCAGCCCAGGAATGATGGATGTGTGTACTGAGTGGAAAACCAGCTGTGCTAACACCCCATCGAGCCGTCACCCGAGGCCCACGCCACTGCCAAGTCTGTGTAGCAGAGACCTACAGCATGAGCTGTTGAGGTCGAAGTCCCATGCCTGGCCTGATGAACTGGACATCCACATCCAAAAGCTCTCTGTCCCCAAAGAGATTGGCCCAAAGAGAATTATGAGGGTAAAAGAGGATGGAGAGAGAGGAGAGCTTGGCTACTTGCTTCACATTCCACAGGAAGGAGCTCTTAACTATTTTTCCAACATGTAAAGTCTCCTGATCTTCTCTGACCGTATGTATACAACACACTCAAGAAGACTACTAGCTCCAATTATCATGTCCTAATGACACCTACCTGAGCTCTAATATTATCCTTATTACAAATCTAGGGAATGTTCTAGATGTGGGTGCACATTCAAAGTGTAGCTCAAATCCAGGAGCTCCTCGCCCAGGTCTCTCAGTGCCTAACAACTGAAGCTTCTAAGTCCTTCTAATCAGAGACCACTTCCTCATGCAGGCTGCCTTATCAGCAATGCCCTTGGAACTTAGAAGAGAGAAGGCACATTTCTTAAAGTATCTAGATAAAGCTTGTTGGTTTGTTTTCAGGGAAATGTCAGACTTTTCTTTACACACTGTTCTGTAGAAAAAACAGCCACCTGTATGATCTCAACCACTTTCCTCCGGGTAGGAAGCCCTGGTAGTCATTCTCTCGACTTCATGGTTGGTCAGGCCCACCACCTCTCTGGTATTGTTTTTTAAAAAAATATATATTTTTATTGACTTTAGAGAGGAAGTGAGAGTGATAGAAACATCAATGAGAGAATCATTGATTGGCTGTCTCCTGCACACCCCCTACTGGGGATCAAGCCTGCAACCTGGGCATGTGCCCTGACCGGAAATCAAACCCATGACCTCTTGGTTCATAGATTGATACTCAACCACTGAGCCACACCGGCTGGGCGTCTGGTATTGTTGAACCTTGACCAGGAGCTCTGCTTCCAAGTCACCGCTGTGACACTCAATAGCAGATCAGTGGCATCTTGAGAATGGAACCAATTAAAGGGTCATGATTTCTGGGATCTCTCAAGGTCTGGAATACTCTAACCAACATCCCAGTTATACCGCTGTTTAGTTATGAGCAAAATTCATTTACGACAATGTCAACACTAGAATGCAAGCACCTAGGATCAAACAGCTGTGAGCAGTTGATTGCATTGCATTTGTATTCTTCTTCCTATTTGCATATATTGTGTCATTCCTAGTGTTCCCATTCTCTTTCCCAAATTCCTTTGTCTAAAGTTCTATATGTCCTATACTTCAAGTCTTTCTGGGTCATCCGGCCTTTACGACAACACCACAACCTGCATTTTATGTTCCCATAAAACAGAAGTCTGCAAAAAATCCTTAGCCTCCATACCTACCCCAGACGGAGACCAACCAGACCAGAGGCTATTTTTTTAATCATATAGAGGAAATCCTTTATTAAGTCAATGACATGATTTGTTTTCTTTCCTCAGAAAAAAAAATGCTTCTCTGATATAACCACAAAGTCTCAACCCTTTGTGCTGTTGTGTAAGCTTGTTTCTTCTTGGACTGCCAAACTGTGATCGCTAACAAGAGTATTTTATGTTTTGTTCTTAGTTCTACAACCTGCTACAGAATCCTTGGTAGTTCTTTGTCATCTTCCACTGTTCACTCAAATCCCACTGACTGTCCATCGTCAACCACCAGCTCCCCTGGCGTGGGAGCCAGGGAAATGGAGAATTAGAGTTTCTGACAGAGAGTAAATAGCTATGATGACCTGAGACCATTCCAGCAAAAGTTTCCCAGCGAACATTCTTGTTGTTTTTAACAAATGAAAACACCAGTCCAGATCATGTCGAAGGTGAGAAAAGACACACGAATGACAGGGGTCCAGGGAGTCTGGGTCTGGCCAATGTCCTTCGAAGTGCGTGGATAATAGAAAGAGACAGTGAGGGGGCAACAGGGACCGTTTGAGCGGCAGCCCTTGGCTCGTCTGTCTTTGCTCACCAATCACCAAGTGCGAGTCCCCATTTTCCCCCCATGGACGCGCAAGCACAGGGTCCAGCACAGTCTCTGCAGCAGTATGAGAGGAAATGTAAACACTGTAGAGGTTTAAGAATGAGGGCATTGGCTCAGCTGGTGTGGCTCGGTGGTTGAGTGTCGACCCAGCAATCAGGTCACTGGTTTGATTCCTGGTTATCAGGGCACATGCCTGGGTTGCCAGCTCGATCTCCAGTAGGGGGAGTGCAGGAGGCAGCCAATCGATTAGGTCCTCTCTCATCAGTGTTTCTGTCTTTCTATCCCTCTCCCTTCCCCTCTCTCTAAAAATCAATAAAAGCATATTAAAAAGAAAAGAAAATAAAGAATGGGGGCATTGGAAGGACCTGTAATAAGTTCATCAGTTTCTAGACTGAACATAAGGGAGAGAAAGCAATGTGTTTTTATCATTGCCGGAAGATCATCTTGCTTGTGCAAACAGCTACAGTGAAGGTTGATTTTGAAATATGTATTCAAGGATACTGACATCTAATCAGGAAGCATCTCATTCCTTGGAATTTGGAAGTGAGTGGGATTCACCGAGCTGCAGAATGACCAAAGGGGACATGGATGCATATTTACCAAAATCATAATGCTTCAAGGTGTTTACAGGTTTTATGGATGATTATGTATGTTATGGATGACAACTAATTGCAAGCATGAAGTTATCAACAAACTTTCAAATAAAAACAAGCCAAAATGACCTCATTAACTAGGTGCAATCATAAAATATTAGCACCAAATGAAACCGGAGAAATTGTCTAATTCAGCCCTAATATTTGACAGATGAGGTGAATAACACCTAGAAGAATAATGTGACTTGCCCCAAATAACAATACCAGCTGTGGCAGAGCCAGGACCCCTAATGCTACTCCATTCTCCAGAGCAGGGAACTTTAGGGATGTAAATAAAAAAACAACACTACTCTGGGAAAACTTTATGGGGAAGACAGGTTCTCCATCATCTATGATAATAAAAGCATAATATGCTAATTAGACCAGACAGCCGAACAACCTTCCGGACGACCTTCCAGATGACCTTCTGGACGAAGCCTGGGCTTCAAGGGCCAAGCCTTTCATGCATCGGGTCTCTAGTAGTTATATAAAGAGGGTCTAAGAAAGAGGGTCCATGTGCATCACATGATGTCATTCCGATCAGAATAGCCATTAAAAAATGCAACCATTCTCTTTCTTCCCCCATTGAAAACATAGGACACATCCGTAATACTTTCAACAACAAAGATACACTTAAAAAAAATAAAAGCCCTGACCCAACTAAAAATTAAAATTAAAGCTAAAAAATGCAACCATTCTCATCTAGAATAGCTACTTTGATCCAGATGTTCTTGAATTTTCCTTTTCAGTGGCCTCCATAGGTCCTTGCTTCATCAATTAAATATGTGCAAGGTTATTTCATCACAGTAGTACACCCCATCTTCTCCACACACCCACATTTGCACTTTTTTTCACTTTAGGACCCAGTTCAAAATCTGTTTGCTATGACACATCTGAATTCTTACCTCCTCTATAAAACTTCACTGATAAGTCCATTCTCTAAATTCATATATATTTATATATTAGTATAGAATCAAATACTTGGTTAAAATTATGGTTCAGTTCTTTGTAAATGTTTTGTCACCTCAGGTATTCCTATAGAAAAGAAATAGGGTGTCTAGCTAAGTTAAATGACAATAAAATGTGAAGGAGTTATGACAGTATTGTGGTATAGAAGCCGTTCCAGAAAATCAGAATCTTGGTGATTCATCTGAATGATTTCTGAATTCCAGTTATCCTTTTGAAACAATGCATAGCAAATAATTGGGCTAACATTATCTTTTCTCTGTGGATAGTTATACCTGGGGGATGGGGGACACCTCTTACCGTGTTTCTTTTTCAAATAGGTTAGTCATCAGATCTAGAGATGGGTGAAATTGTGGTGGTTCGGATCCCTTTGCAAATGCAGGAATTGGCCCTTCATTTTTATTCCTCAATAGAAAAGCAGTCCTCAGTCAAGGATGGATTGAAGCAAATAGGAACACACATAGAAAGAGTTATTTTTCAGTGGGTCGGGATGTTAGCATATGTGCCAAGCACTTCCCCAGGAAAGAAGCCCTAGGTCCCAGGTAGGATGCCCCTGGTGCATTCGATTACAAGTTCAAGAGAGCACTAGCTCTGACCTTGGTTCTAGCATGAAATTCACTCTGGACTCCACATGGGGCTGCCAGAGTCAGTGGAGAAGACGGTGGGAAGTGCCATCCTCAGGACTGAGGACCAGGCAGCAGGCCATGATTCCCTCCTCACAAAGGCCTTGCTCTCACCACCGGGCTTGGGTTCACTCCCCCAGACCCTGACCCTCTTCTGCTCTCTGTTGTGTGGGAGGAGCCTTGGAGGGTCCAAATTGGGATGCCCAGTGTAATTTCAAGGTACAGCAAAAACATATTTTAAGATTAAAATCCGAAGAGAAATGTGTTGTGTGTGCCCAAGTCCCATCAATTTGGGAAGCATTCTGATGCAAGAAGGTAAAATGCCAGCTTCAGTAGCAGAAACCAACAGCCACATCAAAGCCCATCTCCTGCCTTTTGGTTGAAAACATGACAGGCGAGCGGATCTAAAGAGCAGCCCGCTGATCATTTTATGGGCATGGAAGAATGTTTTCAAAGGACCTACATTGCACAACAACTACTTACTTTAATGGGATTTGTGTGGTTCAGGCCCTGTAACCTTAAGAAAATTGAAGGGAGGTATAATTGCAAAAGCCACTAAGAACTGTTTTAGCTTTTATTGCAAGGCCTATGAAAAGCAGCGCGATAGAGCTGCGGCATCCACTTGGCGTTTCTTTGGTTACACTGAGTTCCAGTTGCAATTAGGACAGCATCCTTTTAATATGGGCCCCGGTAAGTGGCACATGGGTCGCCAAACGGGGCTGACTGCTGCACTGTAGACCGAGGTTAGTGCATCACAATGACCAAAGCCAACATCAGCAGCACATCCATGCCTTCTCAACAGCATCGTCTACCCATGAGTCCTAGCATCTGTCAAAGGGGGGCAGGCCTCTGCCTATACGGATGCCTAGCTGTGCGGCTATTGTCACCCCAGGGGATATTATCACCTTATAGCTGCCAGACCCTGAATGTTACCTGGTAGTCTTTGATATGCATTTTTTTCTTCTTACTGTCAACTTGGCCTAGACATGGTTTATTTTTAGTCAAGTATTGGTCCTAAACCTTATAAAATAGCATTAAAACACCTTAAATGTAATTTGGGTAACATTTTCTTTGGAGAATAGCATGCTCTAAAAGTGTAAAATAACAGTATTTTAAATGGTTTTGACCAAAAAGATAAGTCAGTGGCTCCAGCTACTGATGTAGATACAGCTCACAGTTGAGCTCTCTCAGTATAGCCAGCCTTCCTCTAAAACAGGTAACACTGGAGAATGTGAGAGATAGCATATTGCAATTGGTACTGTGTTTGACTTTTTCACCTCACATTTCCTCCCACCTCTCTAGGACCAATAAGTTCCACAGAGCCAAAATGTTAACACAGTTCATATCACATTTTCCGCTTTAACTCTCTTAAGACATTTTTCTGAAAGGATTCAGAAACCTCCAGGACACCCAACCACATAAAACAAGCCTTTCCTGCAATCCTCTATTGGAGCCCTAACTTCCTTCTGGGGCTACATTGATCATTTCCCTCGTGCTGGCTTGTTCCATATGACTCTGAATCTATTTTAGACTGAGAGTACAAAGTTGATGTTTGTATTTAATCAAAGCTCTTAGCAATGCTCAGTAAATATAAACGAATAATCAGATATAAAATATTCATATATTGAGATTATTATTATAGGAGTTGAGTTACTGAACAGAATACCTTCCCTTTTTGATAATAATCAAATTCTGGCTTTAGACATGTAACCTACTCCCAATTTCTCAATAGATGAATCACTTATTGACACACTTTTCAATTCATTTCTGGAGGTCAAAAAAAGTGAAAAATGAGAATGTTCTAATCAGACCCAACTAAACTGTAATGGGGGGGGGGGGGGGCCAGGGCGCAGAGGAATAGAGCGGAAAGTTAACTGGTTTGGAAATCAGAAAACCTGTGTTTTCCTATAGACACTAGCTGTGTGCTCTTGGGTAAGATACTGCACTTCTCTGAGCCTCAGTTTTTGAAACAATAAAATGGAACTAGGGTCATTTGCAACTTCGATGAACACATAGCGGGCAGATAGTCTGACTCGTCATAGGCATTTGGTCAGATGTGCTGCAATTTCCCCTGGGACAGGGACTCGTCAACGTCCGTCGCTCCTTGTCTTTCTGTTCCCTCTGCTGGTGTTTAACTATTCACTAAGCTTTCTATCACAGCATAACTGGGGAGAAAGTACAACAACCTTTCAAATATGTTGAGATGACAGCTTGGATGGAGAGCATAATTGATATCTAGGGAGTTTGAACAATGAAAAAAAGCTTTAAAAATCAAGAACTGAAACATGGAAAATTGCACATGGAAATTATGCCTAGAAGTTTGTCTAAAAAGCCCCATTTGGGACACTTCTGCTGCTAGTCAATTCCTGGCTTTCTGACAAGCCAATTTTTTCTTTCTCAATTTAGGTTTTGAAAAGAAACATTCAGAAAGCATGCAGATCCTAGCACTCAAGAACAGGTAAGCAATTGGTGCCTTTAACAAGTAACCTCATGAGAAATAAGTTTTTTTTAAAAAAGGCAGGAAAGAGAAAGAAGGCCAAAGGCTAAAACCAGGCCATGAAAATTCAATGGTTTCCCTGCCTATTTGCATTGGGTTGACTGATTTGGTTGCCACATGTCTGAAAACACAAAAGGTGGGTCATATTACTCAATATTTGCTCAATGAGGGGTTTTTTCTAAATGTCGGAGTGCTTTAATAAATTCTAACGGGATACAAAGAAACCCAGGAAGGCAAAGTTCTGGGGAAAAGAGTGCCTTCTGACCGAGATTTTAAAACCTCTCTAAACTTGTCGTATTCCAGGTGTGTGGTCCCCTGGCAAGTGCCTGGGGTTTGACTAAGATTACAAACAGAGCTCTGGATGAGCCGTGCGTTGCTGCCTTCTTCTGGTAGCGGGTTCCCTTTGTAGTGAGGCTGTTGTCATTTCATAGGAGACATAACATCAATCTTGACATCAGCAGTAGAGATTGGTGTCTTCATGGGAGGTGACCGCCCTAAGCCATTTTGTTTTAATGATTCCTTTTTAAGTAATAAATGTTAATGTTCTAAAGACAAATCTGATAAAGAACAGATTTTTTAAACAAAAAAACCCACAAAACTGAAAGCAGATAGCAACAAAGGAGAATGTGCGTAATGAATGAGTAAGCTCAGCTTTTGGAAGGCCAGTGGTGACAGAACAGGACTCTCTTACTTGCCTATAAGGACAAGTATGAGGCATTTGACCACTTGAGAATGGAAGCATGACTTGTGCTTCCTTGTATGTCTTCATCTCAACGTAAAAGGACAAGATGCCTATAGCAGAGAAAGCCACAGGGAACAGAAAGTTAGCTTTTCATCACAGGAAGAGGTGGAGCCCAGGGAAATTCTGTATGGAGTAGATGAAGAGGGCTGGAGAGGAAATGAAAGCCCCTTCGATCTTCTACAGCAAACTAATGAGGACAGAAAAGTGCTAAAATGGTCAATGTAAGAAGCTTGGTAATTTGTAAATAATGTTTAAGTGACAGGAAATTGAAATTCTCTTTCAAGAATAAGAAAAGCCAAAGCGTCAACTGTGGTTGAAAGCCAGACATTTTTTTGAGGAATATACTACCCTGGAACATCTCTGGGTTTCAACTTCTGGTCTGTCAAATGGTTTGCTTTAAGAGAGAAAAGACACATGGTTTTAAAAGTGTAATGACGGGGTATAAGCATTTTCTTAAGTTTTGCTCTAAATTCTATTGTGAAACAAATGTGGAAAGAAGTTTGGATTGGCAATCAGGAGGCTCAGGTTCTCATTCAGAAGGATCACGGACCAAATCTGCAATGTTAGGCCACAGTGGCCTTACAGGCAAAAATTATAGGTTGGGCTAGGGCACTAAGATCTCTTTCAAATCCAGCATCTGGGTTTTTAGGATTGTTTTTATGTTTTCAGCAGAAGACTTTCAATAATTATTTGTTTAACAAAATGACTGAATCATGCCCTTCTGTTGCTATGTTTTTGGTTTTGCTTTGTTTTGTTTTTGTCTTTGTTCTAGAAAACCTTTGGCTAGAAAATATATCAGATGAGAACTGTACTCTAATTATACATGCCTGGAGAAAGCTTAAGTGACTGACCTATTCCCCTGTGCCCCAGAGCACTCTGCACAGATAAGTCTCCAAATTGAAATTAATATGAATCTTTATTTTAAATTAGTTTACCTAAAAGCACAATTGAGAGCAGGAGGAAACCAGAGAGGTTTCTAAGAGACAGATTTCCAAGAGAAAAGTTATTCTAACCTTTAAATTGACTAAATAGAAATAGAAATAACTGCTCTTTCTTTGCTTTCTTCTACCAGCCTTGATCTTCTTTTACTTTGTCTCTTTTTGCCAAACAACACACTGTAGGCCTCACCCTATCCACTGACTCATTATATTGATGGCTCCTTCTCCTGCCCCAACTCTCAGTTTACTGATCAGCTCTTCACAGGGACCTTCTCTGATCAACAACCAAAAGTATCCTTTCCCTCATTATTCTCCTTCCATCAGCGGAACCATCTGCTTTGTAACACGTGTGAATTGGTAATTATTGATATTGTCTCACACTACAATATGCATGTCATGAGGGCAGGAGCCTTTTCTGACTTGTTAATGGCGGTATCCAGCATCTAACATTAGTGGCTGGCCGCCTTCAGGTACCTTTCTGTGAATGGCGGAATAAACATGTTAACTGTGCTTGGTGAAATGCCTATTGCCCACACCAGGGGTCCTCAAACTTTTTAAACAGGGGGCCAGTTCACTGTCCCTCAGACCGTTGGAGAGCCGGACTATAGTTTAAAAAAAAAAACTATGAACAAATTCCTATGCACACTGCACATATCTTATTTTGAAGTAAAAAAACAAAACGGGAACAAATACAATATTTGTATTTGCATGTGGCCCGGGGGCTTGGTGAAAATGCCTATTGCCCACACCCTGCTCAATTCATGCTCAACCAAACCCGGCAGTCCTTTCAGGGATGCATTCCTGTAAATTCTTGGCACACAAGTGTCCCTGTTATAAAGACCAACTGCATTCTCTCTAAGGCATGTAAGTTCCAGAAGCATGTGTTACCCAGGTCTTTCATGCACCTTCCTTGTGCATGATTTTGCATCAGTAATTATCTCCCCAATGAAAAGGTAAGCCTGAGGGCAGGTGAGCAAAGTATGTGGAAGAGAACCCCATCATCTTAGTAGCACTCAGTACATCCTTGACTTGGATAATGATGACACATTTGGAATTACTGACCACGTAGAGATGACCCAGTACAGTTATTTCTGTTCCAAAAAAATATATGTTTAGCTTTAGGTTGTATCCTCTTCTATTAGTCATTTCAAATCACTGTGTCTTCTATCCCCTTTCACCAGCAAAGGAGCATGGGTAAAAATGCCTGGCTAATTCTTTCTCCAACATACAGGAACATTACTGCCTGTCAACCACACCTAAACCTAATTATATGGTGATTTCCTCTCCAGGGATATATGACTGTTTAAACTAGTAAGGAAGATGATGCACTAAAATCACATGAGAAAAAAAGTTTTTGGGCAAAACACCCCACAATCCATGTGGAATAATCTTATTCCACTGAATCATGTCCCCTGTTGCTGAACAGCCCTAAAGACCTCCTTGTTAGGTGGTTCTGTCTGCTTGGAGTGGAAACCTATGAGTAATCTATGTGTCACTGTGACTCATGTCATGACCACCACTTCCAACTCCCCATCATCTGCAAGCTGGCACGAAGAATTCATACTGCTCAACTCATAACAGGAAGAAGTCAGGATGGAGGAAAAGTTTGGTTAACTGTTCTAGTTAAATCTTCATTAAAAAGAAGATTTAATTAGAAAAGTTAACCAAAGCTAAGAACAATGACTTTTTAGTCACCACCTAAATCATTCTTTTCCTTGGCATCTGTTTCTATCATGCCTTCAATGTCAGTACAGGTGTTCTTCCTTCCACATTCTTGCATCTTTGTTCAGATGTCCACTACTTTAAATTGTTTCCAACTTTTAAAATTACTTTCAAAAAAGGACTCTGATGATAGTATATCAAACCAAGAGAAAGAACAAACTGGGACAAGCTAGTGTGTAATTCCACTATCCAACCATTCCCCAACCATCAATAGGACTTTCATTTGCCAGCCTTCTTCTCATTTCTTCTCTGTTCCTCTGTAACTCCAATTAAAATGACACAACATTTGATGGCATGGTTAACCTACTGGAAGTCAGCACCTTTAAAACAAAGTATCTTAGGAATACTCAGCGGTTCTCAACCTGTGGGTCGTGACCCCTTTGGGGGTCGAACGACCCTTTCACAGGGGTCGCCTAAGACCATCGGAAAACACATATATAATTACATATTGTTTTCGTGTTTAATCACTATGCTTTAATTATGTTCAATTTGTAACAATGAAATTGAGTGTCACCACAACATGAGGAACTGTATTAAAGGGTCGCGGCATTAGGAAGGTTGAGAACCACTGCTCTAGAAGATTTTATAAACTCAGAGACTCATAAGAATCGTCTATGGATTAGGTATATAGATGGAAGAAGATATTTTAGAAATCAAATTTTATAATAACAATGTTGCCATACATTGGTTAAAGTAAGTGTGTGTAGTGGTAACTGATTTGGACAAAAGTGGGGGCATAGTAAGCTGCAGTTTAAAAAATTTTATTTCACCAAAGAGGGAGTTACCTAGAAGGAAAGCTGCCCCCTTGTAACTATTCAGATGTATTTCAAAGACCCTTACTGGGTTCCTTCACTTTGTTCTATGTGGTTATTTCCATACTAAGGTTTTCTAGGGGTAGCGGTCAAACCACCCTTTATAGCATTATTAAACATCTTTCTCTACTACAGATCTATTAGTTTGGGGTAAATCTTCTTGGCTAGAGGATTATTATGATTTTATTTCCTGGAGACTTCCAGTTTTAGCACCATTTCCAGCTCTTCTCAAAGCCAACAGGGCACTAGCGTTGGTGGCCACAGAGCCTGGGTGCTCACCAACTGATGTGATGTCAGTATGGTTTACGTCTTGACTTGAGAAAACGCATTTTTTATATCAAAGATTATTTCTAATTAGTCATAGGCCACAGATCAGATTTACATAATAGTGATTTTATGCCCTTTCCTATGTTTTCAGCAATCCAGTGTTTATAAACCAGTGGATTAGAAGTCAGACAGCCTGGGTTCTCACTCTGTCTGGCCCTAAAAAGTCATGTGATTTTTTCTTTCTTTCCCAGTCATGTGATTTTAAGAATATAACTTTGCCAGTCTGGATTTCTATTTCTATGGCTGTCAAATTGGGCATGGTATTAAACTGTTTTTAGTATCTCTTTCTGATTTTCAATTATAAATTCCTCTTCAAATACTTACCAATTAATAAATCTGTGCACTCTTAAGAGGGATATAGTAAAAAATATAATAATCTATTTACTAATTATCTCTGATTTTGGAATATATCAATTTAACAGTGGATTAACTAGCTATTATATAATTTCATCGATGCACATGCATGGATGCTTATATTCTTTGAGATATTTTTAAAGAAAATGTTCAGATTTAGCAGGTGTTCAAACAATGGAGAAACATTGCATGGATGCTTATATTCTTTGAGATATTTTTAAAGAAAATGTTCAGATTTAGCAGGTGTTCAAACAATGGAGAAGAGAGGTCTGTGTGCGTGTGTGTGTGGGTGGGTGCGGATGTGTGTCTCTGTGGGTGTACGCGTAACTCAGCTCAGAGAATCCTGGGTTGAACTGTAACAATGCTATAAACATGAGAACCAGAAGCAGACCCGACTGCCCACAGTGGAAAAGACCAACCTGTGGCATTGGGAGACATTTCACTTGTTTGGGCTTTCTGTGTAGCCCACTAAAAGTGCTAGGACATATCATCGTTACCTAGTCTCATGCCAACTCTCTCTGGTAACTCACTTTGACATATCAGTTTCTAGGCAGGAACTCCCAGTCAAAAACCCATGTGATATCAGTGCCAGTTGGCCTCAGCTGTAAACAACAAAAAAAGAGAAGCATTTTAAAAAGATATTTCAGATGTTTAAAATTTAAATGAACTAAGGCAGAAAGTGTAATGTTCCAAGTGAAGCCAATCCCCAAGCGATGTTGGTTGGTACAAACAAGTACTCTATCAGTGGGGTCTTAAATTGCAGCATAATGCAGACATGGAGGAGGAAAAGTGGCAAAGAGAAGAAAAAAAAAGAAGCAGGACGTTAAAGATGAATCACTAAGAATGATCTTCATTTAAACTCTGAGAGTTCATACATCCCACTAGGACCCAAGTAATATGTGAGACTTTGGAACCATTGCAGTATATGTTTCAAAGTCCAGGGCAAAGCCACTAGGTAAGTTTTATGACTCCCTCTACAAAAGCAGCTTCTTGTCGGAGCTGGAAAAATAATGTTACCGAGGATCCAGTAACAACAGAATCTAGGCCTGTTTGTTAGATTCCAAGTTGCTGCCTCCTGCAAAAGGAGAGCATCCAGAAAAACAATTTATTTCCCAGAGCAAGAGAGAACGTCTAGTATTAAGGATTAGGAAAAGTTCGGTGTATATCTACTAGACACAGGCTGCAGATCTGTTGGGGCAAATCTGTCTGCCATTTGTTTCAACAAAGACATCACGAAGGTGAGTTTCTCCAAGATCATTCCTTCTGGGGGCTCTGGACAGGAGACAGGAAGATATATGCCACCATCTTTCCAAAGTCTCTCTTGCTTCTTGAGGTTCCTTTAAGGATATAGCACAGCGGAGAAGGCAAGTTAGCATCCAGTCCTATACAATGACTGCAGTGACCAATGGCCAATAAATCAGTTCCATCTTGTGTACCCTACTTAACCTTTGGACATGATGAATATGTGGACTGTGTTTTTTGTGGTTTCAAGCCAAAAGTTAACCACAGCCTACAGATTTTTGAACCTCGGGGAAAGAACTAGAAACCTATGTTCTCTACTTTTATTCTCAGGGCAGTTGAAGGGAACTGAATTCCATTAGCCAGAGACAATGTAATTGAGTTCATAACTTCTGAGGGTTGTGAGGTTGCATTTCTATGGTGCCTTTTTCCCAAGGTCATAAAACACCTCACATATGCTATTTCATTTATATTCCAAATGTCTATGGCATAAGGAAAAAGCACTCACTGCAATTTTAACCCAAAAAAGGTATTAATGATTTAATACGGATTAGCAAAACTAAGGAAAGCAACATTTATCTAATTCAATGTACAGGGAATTCAATGTTTAGTAACATTTTATTTTTAATTAAAATTTTATTTTACTTTTCCCAACTTCTCTATATCACATTAATTATTCTAATTAATTAATAACTGTAATTGTCCCAGGTGCTTGATTTATGTAATTTAGCGCATTGTTATACACGGCCATATTGTTGTCTTTGTTTTCTATATATTTCAGTCTTAATAGCTATCCAGAGGGAGAGACTGCATGTATCGGGAATGACACTAGGTAATAGACAGAGCCCTGAGACTGTCCCATCTCTGTCACTCACTGTCAGCAAACTCACATATCCTTCCTAAGCTCCAGTTTCTTTACTAACAAATGAATAAACAAACTCCTAAATGTCTTATAGCAGTGGTTCTCAACCTTCCTAATACCGTGATCCTTTAATACAGTTCCTCATGTTGTGCTGACCCCCAACCATAAAATTATTTTCGTTGCTACTTCATAACCATAATTTTGCTACTGTTATGAATCATAATGTAAATATCTGATATGCAGGATGTATTTTCATTGTTACAAATTGATCATAATTAAAGCATAGTGATTAATCACAAAAACAATATGTAATTATATATGTGTTTTCCGATGGTCTTAGGTGACCCCTGTGAAAGGGTCATTCGACCCACAGGTTGGCGACCCACAGGTTGAGAACCGCTGTCTTATAGGATTGTTATGAGGCACAAATAAGATGATTTTCTAAAAGCATTATGCATAGAAATAAGACATTATTAGATAATTATTATAGAATTTTATTATATAATCTAAATTATATGATTATACAGTGGCCCAGTGCATGGATTCATGAACATTGAAAGGAAGGTAATTAGAAGAAATATTTTAATATTGCTATTTGCCCTTTCTCTGAATGGAAGTGTCAGCACCGCCCCCTCACCTCACCATCCCGCCTACGGGGTGATCGATTGGGGCCGGGCCCCCTGCCTGGCTCCCTCAGCACCTGGGAGTTGGGTGGCAGGCCTGGTGCCCACGGCTCACCTGCTCCACCATCCCGCCGCAGCCCACTCTTGTCAGGGCCCATTGGGGCCTGCAGTGCCTCCACTACCGCCTGCTACCAGCACTGTGTCACCAAAGCCCGCCATGTTCCGTGCCACCCCCTGGTGGTCAGCGCACGTCATAGCGAGGAGTCAAACTCCTGGTTGAGACAATTTGCATATTAGGCTTTTATTATATAGGATAATTATCATATAATGCCATCACTCTGTGAAGGCAGAGGTAATATTTTGTACCTTTCTTGCATACTTTCCAGCTAACATGATGTTAGGTCGACATGATTTCCCAAGGAAGTACTTAATACATATTTCTTAATAAAACAGTTTCAGAGTATGTACTATTTGCCAGGAACCACTGTAGGCATTTATTTCATATTTCACTATCCTAAGAGGTCATGTTATTATCATGCCCATAATGCAGATGAAGAAACCAAGGCTGAGAGAGGTTGAGCAGCAGGACCAAAGGCGCACAACTAAAATGCGTGACTCCTGGTCAATTGGCTACAGAGGCCAAGTTCTGAAAAGCTTCACTCTACTTGCCTTTTATAGAACCAGAGATCCTGAGGAAATGCAGAGATCATGAAATTTCCTTCCTAAAACTATTAAAAAATGAAAGAACTCTTAAGAAGTGGATAGGGATTTGTGAGAGTGTGCTTGGTATAATTTTAATGCAGAAATTGAAATAGATAAATAGACCAACTTCTTGATATGATTGGGTTGAAATCATGTGATTTTCACGAGGAGTGTTTAGTTTGGAGAAATGCTTCTGAGCATTTGATTAGCAAAAAAATTGAGACTTGAACTTATAGCCTGCAAGCTATTTCTATTCTTCTCCTGATCAACTAGTTTTAAAAAACCCTCCCAGAATGGTGGGAGCATAAATCTGCTTATGCATGAGGCCAATGGGAACGAGATAACTGTGTAGATCTAGGACCCATCTGATACACTCAGCATCATCAATCACTGAGCTGCTACAGCCTCAGCTTTCTGGAATCCCCAAGTTGTTTAGAATATTTTACTATTGCCATTTATGGAAAAGCCACATTATACCGTCTTTAAGAGCTATAAAAATAAATAAAATTTGAGTGTTATCCTTCAGAGGGTGCTCATGTGACAAAACAGTAGGAAACATGAGAAAACAAATCAAAAGTTGATATCTTCTGACATGAACATGGGCAAGCACCTCAACGTAAAGAACTGGTTAGCTCCGTTCAGAAATTAAGTTGGGTAGTTCTCTTTTTAATCCTTTTGTGATGGAAATTACATTTGTTAGCAGAAACGTGAGTCTGTTTTACACACACACACAAACCAACTCCATGGGGGGAGTCTGACATATGTATAAATCTTGAACGAAACCAGCAAAGCATTTGGCCTGAGTAGAGATGGAAGAGTCAGACGCCCACAAATAAACTGACTTCATGCTCAGAGCTTATTATGAGCCTTTAAACCAGGGGTGGAGAATGTCCGGCCCTTGGGCCATGTAAGGCCCATGAAATCTTTTGATCTGGCACTGCCAGGGCATGAGGGGTGAGTTAATTAAGTGTTTGACTAAATATAGCAGGCTAATGTTTAACTTGATAATTTGGTATGACCTGTGAATGGTGTTATAAATATTCAAATGGTCCTTGGCAGAAAAAAGGGTTCCCTACCCCTACTTTAAACCATGGGATTCAAATTAAGTCCCAATGATGAATCAATTCAGATCTCCTGTCTTGTGTATCCTCTCTATTCCTATAACATATGTTTATTGAACACCTACTGGCTGGTGTATATAGAAGGTCAATGGCCTCCACCTTCCCAAGGAGTTCACCATTTAGTGAGAAAACCAGGTATATAAACAAGTCATTTCAGGAAAAAAAAAAAACGAGCTAGGTGAAATAATGGAGGGCACACACTCTAAAGGGTAGCACGAAGGAAGATCAATTGTATTTTAATACGTGAGAAAAAAGTTACAGAAAAGGAAGGCCTAATTGCACTGGATTTGGAAGGAAAAATATACATTTTGACCAGGGGAAAAAGACTGTTTGTAATGGATGGAGTAGAGAGATAGAAAGCAGAATTACTCGTTGCTCAGAGGGGATTTTCACCTCATTTATTCCTCACTGCAGCCCCACGAAGGAGCATGAGCTCATTTGAAAGGTCAGTGTCTCAAGAACACAGGGCAGGCAAGTGACACGATCTTGACCCTCCTGTGTTGTCACAGTCCAGTATTTGGGAGCGTTGAGAAAAGAAAGACCAAGCCATGGGGAAGGCAGGGCCAGGTGGTGAGGGTCCTCCAGCAACACGCACTTGGACTTCAACCTTTTCGCGCGGGGGAGTCAGGAAAGGCGTTTTTCAGCGGGAGAGTGGGCGACTGGAGCAGTTTTGCCTTTCAGATAGCATCCCGGTAATTGCATGGAGGTTGGTTTTGGCTGGGCATGAGACAAACGATGCTCTATAGATTCAGAAGGTCCATGCTAATAATGTGGCCCTGCCTGCTCCTTTCCATGGTCAGATGCTGGGGCTGCTCTGATTCTTAAACTTCCACCCTGATATTACTCTGTCCATCATCTCCCACTTTCTCCCCTGTCTGTTCCTCTTTTTAACTCTCCTGTTCATCAATCTATGAAGTCTGTGTGCATCCAAGTTACTAAAGATACAAAGTGCAAATTCAGAACATGAAAAAGTATGATTTTTTGAGTGTTTGGGGGACCTCTGAAGGACTTTCCAAATGGGCCAAATATACACCCGAGAAGTCCAGGCAGCCCTCTGTTGGGAACCTGCAGTAACTCAGCCCACCAAAGGCTCTCTCTGAACTTCCCAGGCTCCTAAGGAGCCTCACTTTAAACAACCTGATGCGTAAAAAAAAAGGCAAGTTTCCAAAAACATAATACCAGATAGGACCCAAAAAACTGAACTTAGGATATTTTTTAAATTGCTAACTCCACTGGGACATTTAACATATAATTACATATACAAAACTCCCAGAAATACGTTCATTTGTACTTTGAGGCAAAATGGTATTTCCCATCGTATTTCTGTGTCGCTCTGTTTCATTTTTAAAGGCAGTCATCCCAATCAAAATCCAAGCCAGCCTGCGCCCTTTGGAGCTCCCAGGAACCTTGTTTCTCTCCTGTTGGCCACTCTCCAGCCCCTTTCACTAAAACTTTCCCTTCCCTCTTGAAGTGGGCAGAACCCTCCTGACCCCCTTCCCCAATCTTATTGCTCATCATAGAGTTTTCTTCCCAATGATGAGGGCCCCCTTCTGGCGGTGTCCCTGGAGGAGCTGTGTGCAGACCAGAGCTCCAGGATGGAACAGAGAAAGAATTGAGACATTTAAAAACTCAAAGAATTGTCCAGGAATCAAACAATCACCTCTCTGAAAGAATTTTATAAAAGAATAAAAATTTAAAACACAGCTTTTTAAAAAACCTTCTTAATGTTTGATGGTGAAACAGGAAAGCTTTTTTCCACCAGAAAAGTTCTTTCTGTACTAAGTTTGGCAGCCAGACGGCCTGAGCATTTATCTCCTGCACAGAAAGTGCTCTGTCAGGCAGGCTGTGACTAACAATAAGCTGAAAAACACGCCACAGACTTCCACTGTATTTTATTTGGCACGGAGGAATTATTCCTCAGCACAAACTATTTGCAACTGGCATCGGTTAAACAAGAAATTACAACCTTTAAAAGGCCTATTTATCATTAGCTGCAAAAGTGCAGACTTCACCGTCAATTACTCTGACAAAGGATTATAGACCGTCAACACCGCACACAGGATAACAACAGTCTTGGCGGCCAGCAGGCCCCTCTGAAGGGAGGATTAGAAAGTTAACAGCCTGGAGCCCCTTCTCCAGAGACCCCCTCCATCCTTTCTCGCCCACCCCCTTCCCCGCTACAGGCCGACTCTTCCATCTCTAGTACTCTCTCTCTGTTACCTCGGCTAGCAGAGGCTGGTAGACCAGCAGGCTTTCAACAGAAAGTAGTCATTGTTGTGGATGTTGTTGCTTAAGAATCATTGGTCAAATCAAATCGGCAGCAATGTTGCCCCAATTCTGCTCTGAATGTGTTCTGTTGATAAAATGGAAATGACAAGATTGATCTCTGAAAGCTAAAGAAATAACACAGTGTTATTTCTCCCTGCTGCTTCATTTAGAGGCTAAATGGTCAGAAAAATTGTGATTTTTAATAAGCCAAAGGCCTCTACTGTGATTGTAAAACACCCACCCAAACCCTGAATGGTGCCTGTGTGTACTGGAAGAAGCCTTTTCTCATTTCACTGGGCATTTCACTGGGCATAACCCATCTTTAAATGATTGCATTTCTCAGGAATACAAAAACCGATACTCTGTTTCCCAGACATTAAAATAAAATTTTAAAAGTATTTTCAAGTGCTTATATAAGTGATAACGCGCACACACACACACACACACACACACACATTCTTATTCTGCTTTAACTTTTCAGAGAAGTATGAGGTCATTACCCATGTTACTGTCACCTTGTTGCCAGTTAAATTAGTTTAAATGGTCCTGGAGTTTCTCTCAGAGGCTTACTGATTAATATTATCAGTCTCTTCATTCAATGTTTTGGTTTTATTGGCTGTATTCATCTCATTATACAAACATCTTTCATGAGAATGAAATAAAATAACATAAATCTATGTACACCACTTACCCTAGTATACATGGTTCATAGTGTTCAATTATTGCCGATGATAACATTGACTGTAATGTTGATAAAGATGATGGGGGAATGTGTGTTACTTAAAGTCATGTTTTATAGAGGGTTTCTAATGATATGAAAGAACACTCGTGAATATACTAGTATATGTTCATATATATGAATGCAAGTTATACATATGGCATATTATGAACAATATTGAGCAAAAAAAAAGACTTGAAGGAAATGAATTGAAATGTTAAGTGTCCACCTCTGAGTGATGCAATGATGGGTTATTTCCCCTTATTGTTTTGTGGAGACTCTTCTCTAATTCTCTATGATGGGCTTGTCTTACATTATTCTGAGAAAAAAATAGAAAAGGTACAAGCGAGGAAAAAGCAAGATTATAATATTATACGTGTAAAGTGATTGTGGGTGTATAAACTGTTCACATCCAATATGGTAACCCGTCAAGGGAGACAATCATTTTCCATTTCCAATAAAGTAACCGAGGTTCAGAGAGGTTAAGTGATTGGAATGGAAATGTGTTAGGTGCAGGACGCAAACCAAGACACCGCTTATTTTACTTCTAGGCCTCTGTGCTTTTCCTTCGTGCTTGCCGCTTCCTGGACTGGTGTGTGTGTGTGTGTGTGTGTGTGTGTGTGAGATGTGTGTGAGAGAGAGAGAGGGGGGGGGGAGAGATTAATGCATGCTTAAGAAGTGGTTCTGTTCATACCTACCCTCTTCCTGGTTAATGTGTGTTTAAGAAGTGGGTCTATTCATATATGAGGCTCCTGATCTCCCCAAATCAGGGGATGTTCCTTCACACTGGGGCTGCTGGGTTCACAAAAACTAGCACCAGGGCTATCGCTGGTGGGTGACCTCCAGAAACTACAGGAGTTTGCATCGCTTTATTTAGCTCTATTAGGTTCAAAGAATGTGCCAGGCAGATTCTCAGTCCAAAAATAATCTCCTTTTATCGGTGCTCCAAATGCACTCACGGAGGAGTGAGCTGAGCTAAATGAAAGCCTTCGTGCCGCCAGGCGCAGGGACTTTTACGGAGTGGTGAACGTTTTCCCCTCTGTGAGAACTTTACTGTTTCCTTCCTCTGAGAGAGCGTGTGCTTAGATGCAAAGAAAGCGGCTCGGAGCAGATCTTCCAGAAGTCATTTTATTTGACAGAGACTCTCAGTTTAAGCCCCCGGTGTGGAACGTTTAAAATTTTTATAGGTTTTTCCTAGCTTTTTAGAGTAATTTGCATTTAACTAAAGAGATACTGATCTCTGGCGCAAATGCCAAAATGTGTTCTTTGCCCTCTTTTTCACTGGAAAATTTGGATTCATAGTTTGTCACTGGGTGAGGTAATTTTCCCTATAAAGTACTTCTAATAGCTCGACAAATCTTAACCATATGCCTTCTGGACCAGGAGCTACACCTTACGTTATCTTTTCCTGACTATTGCAACGCTGTGGTACATTCTCTCGGAGAGCTGCACACTAGGAAATAGGCAACGTAAGACATAAGAACTGGAGATTCAAAGCGGCCCCTTTGTCTCTAACATGTCACCGCCGGTCGTGGCTAATGATACATTTGCCATCCTTCCTGCCGTGTGGGAGGAACCCCCGCTGAATTTTCCAAATGCCATCGATGCAGTGAGCGTGTCTTACTGCCGGAGACCTAGGATTTCATGTCTCTCCCTCCTTTGCTCCTGCCCGCCTTGCGCCTGGATAAGGGACCAGTGCAGGTGTGAGGTGTCGGTCCTCTCTGTCTCTCTTTCGGACTGGATTTTGGACGCCACTACAGAGGCAGGAACCCAAGCGCCCAAGTCTAGCGGCAAGCGTGTGTATATTTTATTTCCCCACACTAAGCACCTAGAACAGTGGTTCTCAACCTTCCTAATGCCGCAACACTTTAATACAGTTTCTCATGTTGTGGTGACCCCCAATTTCATTGTTACAAATTGAACATAATTAAAGCATAGTGATTAATCACAAAAACAATATGTAATTATATATGTTTTCCGATGGTCTTAGGTGACCCCTGTGAAAGGGTCGCTTGACCCCCAAAGGGGTCGCGACCCACAGGTTGAGAACCGCTGACCTAGAAGGTCCCAGAAAAATCCTCCTAAGTGGCTCTAAGCTGTGTTTCTACTTCAATGGAGGTTCCTACAAAGGTCCCAGAGAACAGAGCCTACGAAAAGTACCTCAGAAAAAAAGAGTGAAAAGAGAAGATGGGGTCAGGATAGTTGGGGGGAAAGATGTTGTCCCTACCTTTTATAGATTTCTTGTTGGCTGGGAAATGTAAGTGACTGGGAGTTGGTCTGTCCATGTGAAAAGAACTCATGTGCAGCTGGCAGAATAGGGGGGCTTTTGGTCCTGACTCTGAGGAGGAAAATACTCGCCTCTAACGGTGTCTGAGAATCTCATATGTGTACATTGTCCCAGCGTGAGAGAATGACCTCTCCCCCCAAGGACATGTGAACAGACAGAGGACACTAGCATCAAGTATATTCCATAAAGGTTTTGCTTTAAAAAAGGGAGGGGAGAACAAATGACGGTAGAACTTACACAGCATCTTCATTTGAGTGGTGACAACCATAATGCAGGTGTGGGAAAGCCGTTGGTGGGAAGTGATGGCATAAAACAGGAGCTCGCGTCCTACACACAGTTGTGCAACTAGTGAGCCGGTCTTATGCAAATCACCTTAGTTTACTCATTTGCAAAGAAGAGGTTCCGAAGGACACCCTCTCTAGCCACTTCCAGCTCTAATTGTCCAACGGGCGCACCTATCACACCGAGCCATTCTAAGGTCAGAGTTTAGAATCAGACCTCTGGAGACATCCCCGTGGGTGAACTGGACCCTTCCATTGCAATTTCTTACAACTGTACGCAGGGTCAGAGTGTCTCAGTAGCTCCCCCAATCATGGGATTTTTGGGTTCTGCCCGTTTCCCAATTTATTGCATGAAGAGACTGAATGATAAATTAGAAGAACTGATGCCTTTAGCTACCTCTTAGTTCCTACAGTCATTGTTATTCTAACAGCAAAAAATTCTTAGATGCTATCACACTTTAATTGGTATCTATAGAAACGCTTCAAGTACAGCTGTTACTCATTAGACTCCAATACTACGGGAAAAGGGGAAACATGAGTAAACTTTTATTTACAGTCAGCTTTCATAGTAGAAGTCCCTGAATCAATAAAAAGATGTGCTTGGTACTAAAAGCAAAAAATAAAAATAAAAAATAAATGCTTTCTTAATACAGTGGTAAAGATGGTGGGCACATTTCCCAGATTGTAAGTACCATTCCAGTTTTCTTATTTTCCTCATAAGTATGCTCACCCTTCTTAGCCCACGTGACTGAGTTTTGAATAACAAAATGCAGTTACACAGGGACCAGGCCTCTCCTAATTGGGCATGTGTACTATACAGGCACATAAGCATACACACGCATTCCTGTACATTAAAGATAATTTCCACCTGCAAAAGAAGCAGCTGTCCTGTGAGACAGTGCACTCTCTAGCTGTGAAAATCTCAAAGCAAGCCTGTATTCCGCCTGCCAGGAACACCGGAGGAGGAATTCCAGATCCCAGAAAAGGTTTGATGCCATCACTTAGAAGCTCTCTTTCAACTCTGAATCCAGCGATGGTGTGCGTTACCGTTTTTCCTCCCTAAATTCATTTAAAAGATTGACTCGACATTTCTACTGTGTTTCAGGTGTTGGCAGGCACTTTAACGAACACAAGAGAGAAACCGAACGACACGTTAGAAGGTTTGCGGTGCTGACATTTGGATACATTTGCACCTGGGATGTTGGACGCGCTTGCACCTGGAAACCAAAGTCTATGGTAATAAAATCCTTCGTGGCAGCGACCGTTCTCCGAGAAAACTGCACAGGCTTTGGAAAACTAAAACTCGGTTTGCCTCATGGAACCTCTGTGTGGTGAACAGTCCTGTTCCCAGGTTTCACAGGCAGAACACATGAAAATTAGCGATCAAGTATTTTGTAAATAAGATGGAATTATTGCTCCCAACCATTTGACATTAGGGACAAGAACCCACCTGAGTTTTATACTCTGTAGACTCATCACTTAGTTCAGTGATGGCGAACCTATGACACGCGAGTCAGAGGTGACACGCGAACTCATTTTTTGGGTTGGTTTTTCTTTGTTAAATGGCATTTAAATATATAAAATAAATATCAAAAATATAAGTCTTTGTTTTACTATGGTTGCAAATACCAAAAAATTTCTGTATGTGACACGGCACCAGAGTTAAGTGAGGGTTTTTCAAAATGCTGACACGCCGAGCTCAAAAGGTTCGCCATCACTGACTTAGTTACTGACGCCGGCCTTCCTCCAGGAAGATCCGATTTCTGAGAGAAACGATTTCCCTTGATCCCTTGTCTCATCTCAACACTTAGTTCAATTTAAGACTTGAGTTCCTCGCCATTTTTATTTCATCCCCAAGAAACAGCAAGGAATAAATTGCCTTGTCAACCCCACTGCTCATCCTACATCATACTGTGCTTAGGATCGGACTTCTTCTTCCTAAAAGTTTTCCCTTTAAGAGCCTGGCTGAGCAGGTTTTACCGGGCAACACGAAATTTCAAAACTGTTTACGATGGTGAATGTGGAGTTTAGTTGAGGGTAGGAGATAGGGGAAGAGGTGATTGCAGCCCAGCAAGAAAGTCCCCTGTTGTTCTTTCCCAGGCCCCTTCCCAGGGAAGGCAGTTCTGCCGTATTGAATATCCTGTTTCCTGAAAGCCAGCCTCCGAGATCAGTATGCTCAGGAAATTACATCATCGCAGAACTCACTCACACTGACCCTAGGTGCACCCATATTCCAGCATTTGCCCTCTAACCCCATCTCCTTAATCACATTTGCATGCTGTCTCCACTCTTTTTAGTTATATTTAGAACCTTTCTACAGCATATTCTATTTTGCAAGTCATTTATCAATGCTAATTCATCTCTTCTCACCTTTTTATTCCTTTGGGGTAGAGCCCTATGATTAGTAATAATAACAAAACCCTGGTATTTGGCTTTTCTATAGCTTCTGTCTCCTGAGAACGCTACAGATATTAACAGCACATAGTGGTGTCCCAGCACGGCTTAGGTCACAGAAGGAGTGGGGAAGAAGGCAGTGACTCGCCCAAGTAGGGTAAATGAAAGGTTGGGTTGGACCTGAATCAGGATGCCGGTGTTAATACCCCTGTCTACTCTGGAGAAGTTCCAGGGTTGCTTAATGATGAAAAGCAATAAGGCTGTCAAAATTCGCCCTGAATATATATGGGATTAGGCCAGCTCCTACAATTCTCCAAGGTGCCTTGGGGTCAAGGGCTTTCGGCAGAAGGTAAGCCTTTTTGATGATATAAAAATTCCAATAGCCCCAGATGCAGAAAATGCAAGATTGGTAGGGGTGTGTGTGTGGGGGGGGGACAGGAAGGGGGGGGAGAAATCAATCCATGAAGGTTTTCTATTACACCCATTTCAATCCTCAATACTTGTAGATTGTAATTTGTTATCTCGAGAGAAAAAAAAGATTCTACAACTAAGACAAATCTGACTCTTATAATGCTAATGGCCTGATAAAAAACAGCTTCAATTTTTCATCAAACAGTTGTAATACAGCAACTTAATCATAAGGAAAGGTTATGATGGTTATGAAAATGTAAGGTTATGCTTAATAACAGTGTAAGGATATCCTTTAACTGCATTCTAGAAAAACAGCTACACTCTGACATATAATTCAATAGTGAAGCAAGGAAGGATTACCGACAGGTTCACGAACTCCATGTATAGAAATTTTTAAGGCTCTTCTTTTGAGTGAAACCTTTCAAATTAAGAATTTAATCAAAAATAAGAAATAGATTCTTAATCCATAAGGATTAATGTTAGTTATTAGGAAGAACTTCCTGATCTTGAACGATCGTTCATATAAATGCATACTCTTTCCTGGAAATGTGAACCTGAGTAGATCCTACTCCCATGTGGACTGCCAAGATAAAAATAACTCCTGCATCATATACTTTGTTCCTCTGTCATGGTATCACTTTCCACTTGATATTATATTTATTAGTGTGTATATCTAATTTAGAGTCTAGGTTCTAGACCCATCAGTCAAGTTCAAGTTTCTTAAAGGACAGGGAACTTTGTACCCTTCAGAGTACTTAACACAGAACCATGCATATTGAGTAAATGTTGCAATAAAGCAGCCTTGCGTGCCCCTCACCCCCAACAGAAGGTGCCAGAGTCTCCAAAACTTACTGTTGGAATTCTGATTGCCACCCAGAGAACAAGGGTTATAGTTTTCCCACTTTACATTAACCCCTTGGGATTATGTTTGTCACTCAAACAAAAGTAGGGGAGGAAAAAGAGGGGAAGAGAGGAGGAGGAGGAAATAGAGGGGGAAGAAGAGACACGGGGAGAAAGGAGAGGAAAAGAATGGAACAGAGGAAAACATCACGATTCAATATTCCTGAAATAAAAACAAATGCATACAAAAGAAGGAAAAGAAGGAAAGGAAGAAGGGAGAGAGGAAGGGAGGGAGGGAAGGAAGGATGGATGGAAGGAAGGAAGGAAGGAAGGAAGGAAGGAAGGAAGGAAGGAAGGAAGGAAGGGAGGGAGGGAGGGAGGGAGGGAGGGAGGGAGGGAGGAAATTTCTTCTCAATGATGCCAGAATCCACTTGAGTAACTCTATAAAAACTAGTTGGTTCTCAGGACTTAGTTAAGTTTGGCCTGATTAAATCCATCAGCAGTCTCTAAAAGACATTACATTATATATCATTCCTAGATTGGTTAATAAACATTTTTTACCCAGGTTTTGCTTGCTGGCTGGCACCCAACCCATCTACTTTATTTCATTTATTCATTCAACAAATACTTTTTGAGCACTGACTTTCCAGATTTGTGATTGACACTAGAAAGACAGTGCTCAACAAAACACATCTTACCCTATTCTCTCTACAGTCACCTGAACCCCCAGTTAGTGTTATCATCCATCCCCAAATGGACTTGTCAAGCAAGTCCCTATTCTTTCTTTTATAAAAATATTTGTATTGATTTTGAGAGAGAGAGAGAGGGAGAGAAACATCAATGTGAGAGCATAATATTGATCAGCTGCTTAACCTAGTCATATGCTCTGACCAGGAATAGAACTGGCAACCCTTTGGTGCACGGGTCGACACCCAACCAACTGAGCCACACTGGCCAGAGCAAGCAAGCACCTTTTCATTATCTTCTGTTGCCTAAACAAAACCATCAGTACCGTCTCCCTGACACCCAGCCTTTTCTAATGGACAATTCTGATCCACTCACGCATCCTTCGTTCTGATGCTGATGGCAGTGCCTACATCTAGCCAACCTTCCATCTTGCTAAATAGTTTCTAAAATTTTATTCCATTCATACTCTTCCCAGAATCACACTTCCAGGACCTCTTTGGAACATGATCCAGGTGGCCCATATCTAATCTTGACCCAATAAAAACATTTGAATATTTAAAGTCCAATATATATTATAATTACTCTTATCACATAAATTCTTATATATAAGGAGTGGTGAGGAAGTCAAGTTTTGCCAAATGTATATCTCTCACATTTTCACATTTAAACACTAGGCTACTAATGGTAACTCCTGATTGTGTTTTGGATGTTTGACTATAAATCAAAGCTAAGACCCAGCCCACCTTTCTCATCCACACCACACACTTGAACTGTTCTTAGTGGCAAAATTGACTATGAGAATAATTCCCCTTCCCCAATCTATTCGCTATTCAGCTCAGAGTTCATGGCTTCCTTTGGCGTGGCAACTTCATCCTTTGTAACTCTTCTTTATCTTGCCCTGATCATGACTCTATTCTGGAACCCATAATACCTTGCTGATTTAGGGTTCACATGCCTGCTTCTTCTAAACTTTGAGCTCCTAGCGGGCAGGGACCAGACCTTATATGACAGTATTTCTAGTGCCTAGAACACTAGGTTCTCTGCAAATGTTGAATTAATGGAAGGGATGAGAGGAGGAAGAATGAAATACTAACCAAAAATGGCTAGCAGGAGCTAGAGATCTCCTGATAGCTCTTGAATTTTCCAAGTGAAGTATTGTCCGGAATCTGGTGAGAAAGGTGTTTCACTCTGGTGATGAATGCCAACATGGTCTTTCTCAGCCAAATGTAACCACAGCTTCCCCTTTTTGAATCTCTCTCTCTCTCTCTCTCTCTCTCTCTCTCTCTCTCTCTCTCTCACACACACACACACACACACACACACACACACACACAGTATTAAATATGATCACTTTGCTCTCCAGCTCTCCACATGCTTCCTCTTTTGCTAGGACAGGATCTAACCTCAGTGCCCCAAGCTCCCCACGCCTCACCCCATATCGCCACCTGGTGTCTAAAAGCAAGAAAAATACCTAATAAGTGAAAATTATTTTTTTTTATTTTTTAAAATTTTCAATTATAGTTGACATACAATATTTTATTCATTTCAGGTGTACCACATAGTGATTAGACATTTCTATACTTTATGAAGTGATCAATAAGTCTAGTACCCACCTGGCACTGTACATATTACAATATTGACTATGTTCCCTATGCTGTACTGTACATCCCCATGACTATTTTATAACTGCCAATTCATACTTCTTAATCCCCTCACCTGATTAAAACAATAAATATCAGAACCCTGGAATCATATACTGAAAGTTTTAATTATATCAGTCTGCAGTATCTTTTAGCCTCGGATAGCCAGGAATAGCATCATTCATTCATTCTGCTCGTTAATGAGCTCCTCCTGTGTTCTAAGAGCTTTAGACTTACCCTAAATTAATATCAATCCAATCAAAGTACCTTAAAATTTTTTGTCTACATATATATATAGTAAATATATATTTTCATTAGGCTTTTGAGATAACAGAAAATAGTAAAGGTTCCCTTTACTGTTTCTGAGAAGCTAAGGAATCTGAGATTTGGTTACCAATGGACTAGGGGGAAAGTCTCCTGATGGATTCAGTACAACTTCAAGTAAAATATTCCTGGAGAGAAAAAAAAGCTTTCAAATGACTACATTTATCTCAGATTATAATTCATCTGATTTTAAATGTGCACTGATGATAATTTCATTGTCACACAACTAAGAACCCAAAGATGCAAAGCTAAAGAATAATATGGATTTTGCTTGAACTTGAGTCACCACAAAATCATCAGAATAGTTTGAATAATAAAATCAGAAATTATACAGTGAAGTTATAGGAGGCAAAACAAAACAATAACACCTCAATCAGAGATTCCCAATCAATAGTCCTCAAAACAAAGAGAGTTTTCAGGGTTCTAAAATAAAATGGGTGGGGGGGGGAGAAAAAGTACAACACAATGAGGTTTTCATAAGTTAAACGCACCCATTGGCTTAATTTGAGATTACAGTCATTATATTATCTTGGTGTTCTACTGTCCTTTCTTTTATGAAACAATACAGTCAGAAAATGGTAGGAGGTTTCTTCAAATGAACTTACTTGGCTAAATAAATAAGGGTACCGGATTTTTTAAAAAAATAAAATTTTACTAGCAAATACATTTTTAAAGTCTGGATAACCCTGAGCAAGACTCTGACATTCATGTTGAAGAGCTAAAGTTGGAAACCTTTGAAACATACCTGACTTTATATTATCTTGAATATCACATTTAAAAATCCAATTGCTCTTTCAAATGGATCAGTGAAATCAAAGCAATTTTTAAGAAAAATAGAAAAAAAAACCAGACACCTTAAATTTGCCACAAGTATAGCCTGATACCAGAGATATCTACCAGCACCAGGTAACATAACATTTTTCTGGCCCACATTTTACTTTGACTTTTATTGTTTCCTTTAATTCTTAGTTTATACTGCTCTCTGGATCCAAAGTCAATAGGGGCTTGTAGGTTTTTATCTCCCAAGATCTCTAGGTTCATAAATTTAATACCAATAATTATAATTAATTTTTAGAGAGGTATCGCAATGCATCTAGAGGTCATTCTACAAATCAATGCCTGTAGAGCCTAGATGCTTTGGCTACTAAAGCAAAGAGTAAGCAACGTGTTGCTTCTCAAACAATATATACTTCAGCTTGAAGCAAAATCTATTTCTGTCTCGCCCCTTCTCTTTTTCCCCTCTTTGTTTTTTCCCCATTCTCTCACCACAAAGCTTTCTGGATTGAGTAGAAGTATTTGGTCACTTGCTCTTTGACCCCAGAGTCTCCTGAGACTATATATTCATTTTAAGAATGAGTCCCTTTAGTTACCTAAAGTGTCCTCAGACTAAATCGTTTCCAGATGCTTACAAATATTTCAAGGACACAGCCACACAGTTTTTATGGCTGAGTGATAAAGGACTCCACGGTGTCTGGTCCATTGTAAAAAAAAAAAAGGATCAAGTACTTATTAAAAAATAACTTCCATTTGGTATTTGCTATATGCCAGGCCCAGTGCCAACCATGCTGGATACATTATCTCATTGAACGCTCACGACAACCCTAGGTGGGCGGTGGTGTGACCTTCATTTCTGAGAGAAGGAGGGTGAGGCTTTCCACGGGACAAGCAAGTGAGGGAAGGGGCGGCTATGCCAAGTCTGAATTCTTAGTCCCTGGTTTCTGCTGCTGTCTCAGAGCAAAACTCTTCTACTGTTGGCTTAGAACAGCCAAGAAAGGAAAGAACTCACCCGAGTCATGGGGTAACCCTGGGCATCCAAAGAAATTTCCTTTGAGAGACGAGGGAGGGAAGTCTGTAGTCTCACCCAGTACCTCCAAAGGACTCACTCGTCGAATGTGACTTCCACAGATGGGAAATATCCGACGCCAAACTTTTCCCATTACTTAAAACCAGCTTTCGCATTTGGCATTTCAAATTTGCCTATTTAGCGCTTGTACTGCTCCTTACACTATTCTAAATGATTGAGGTGACCTTTAAAAAAAAGGAAACACCCTCCGTGTCATAGAAATTTTTTGTGTAGCTCTGTGTTACTCTGAGAAGAAGCTACTGTAAATAAGAAAACTTACATGGCTTGCACTGGGGGTGGGGATGGGGAAAGGTCCAACCAATTCCTGATTTTTCTGACTAATGGAGAGAAGCAAGCCATAACCGTTCACAAGGTACTCAAGCAGTGTTAGTTCCATTCCCCCAAACACAAGGTAGTCAGAAAGCCTTCTGTATCTATGCTTGGGAAATATTCTACAGTTTCCCTGTTTCCATGTAGCCAGGAGACAGACATTTCTCACGTGCTTCAGCTGGGCTTACTTTCCAGGGGAGTCCCTCTGATAATGAAGTGAAGGGACTCGAGTGTGCGAGTTAGAGATACAGATTTTAAAAGAATCCACCATGTGGGAACTCCATGTGCAGGCAATTAAGGGGTGACTGTTTGTCCTGGACATGTCTCCCCGGAGTGGACTGAGCGAGCCACCGCCGCCGCCGCCGTCCCCTACCGATGTTAAATGTCATCTACCCATGCCACCTCTTCCTCTGTTCTCATCACACAGCTACCCCCCTCAGGCTAGAATCTGAATGAGTGTCAGACATCGCTGACCTTGGAAAGTTATATTTTCTTTAGTCCCCTCCCCAAGGCACCACAAAACTCTCAGACATTTGACCTTGCTGAAAACCATGGGATTGTTTGAATGAGAAATTCTCTTGCCCACTTCTCTTCCTTCCCCTTCTGCTCCCTCTACCTCCTCCCCCCCCCCGCCCCCCACCAGTCCCCCACTATGGCCCTTTTTAAAGAAAAGCTGGTTATAAAACACAGAGCAGCCTGCTTTCGCCCTCCTGGTCCTCTAAGCCAGCGTTTTTTCCAAGTTGCCATTCTCCACTCACCATACCATATTTTTAAAAAATGCCTGGAACACAAACAGCAACTTGTTTTTTGTACCCTTGACTGAAAATCGACCGGGTATTTTTTTTCTTTTTTGAATACGTCATGTTGTTTCAAATCATTTTTAAGTGGGTTTAACACTGGTGAAAGGTGCCAGATTGACAGCCTGGAGGCGGAGGTCCGTGTTTTTAACTGTAACCGAGTGAAGCAGCTCCGGCCAAGGAAACTCACAGGCCTCCCCTCCTGCTTGGAAGGGCTCTTCTGGGATTGAGCAGGTACATTTGACATTTGCTTGCTTACTGTTTGTATTGTTATTAACTCACACTGTTCTGATTTGTAAAAAAAAAAAAAAAAAAAAGAGAGAGAGAGAGAGAGAAAAAAAAGTTCAGGTCTTGTTCAAATGCGGCCTCTTCCCTGAAGCTTTTACTCGTGTATTCCTGCTCAGTATGAAAACTCCACCCTCCAAATCCCTACTATTTTATTAGCCTCTTGTAGAGTTTTACAGTTGTGGTGATCAGGCCTCAAACCATACACATCCATTTTCCATACTGTGCCCCCTCCAGCCTCCATGGTTAAAAAAAGATCACCATTCCACTCTACAGACAGTAACAGAGGCCCAGCGTGGTGCACGTAGGCAGACATGCAGGCCGAAAGCAAATCTATGATTTTCTGATTCCACATTCTTTTATTCTCCACCCATGAAAGCAAGTATTTTCTAAACTTCCTCATCTGGTCCAAGCACTGTAATTCCCCAATCCCCTTCCCTCTACA
The DNA here is from genome assembly GCF_000147115.1 of Myotis lucifugus. NCBI lineage: Eukaryota > Metazoa > Chordata > Mammalia > Chiroptera > Vespertilionidae > Myotis > Myotis lucifugus. The sequence goes on from NW_005871259.1 coordinate 268,065, forward strand.
GGTCTTGCAGGCCACCTTCACAGCTCCCCAGGCCTGGAGTCTGCCTACTGAGGGCTGCTGAGCTGTGCCCTAGTCCACTGCTGGTCCAGATATGAATCACCCTTGCACAGGACTTCCCAAGCCCGAGCCGACCATGACCGGCCTTACCCACCACCCCTCAGTCCCTGGCATCAGGACATGTGCTGGGCTGGTGGTTCCAGCCACAGTCAGTGTAAGCTGGTTTATCCTGACCCAATTTCCTCTGCTCTGTTTTTCAGATTCTTCACGAAGACTTTAGAAGAAGCTCAGAAGAAGAGGTAAGCCTAATACAACCTCAAGTAAAGTTCTGTGGTAGAGCCAATATTTCAGGAGAAAATGCCGATTAAATTCCCTGTGCTAAGAAATTAAGACGCTGATTGTCTCCGAGTTGGCGTCTGGAAGTCAGGGGACTGTCATCTTGTTCCAAGATTCATTTTCTATGAAGTCCAATTTTTCCTGTCGAATACTGAAACTTTCTGCATGATCTGCATAATCAATTGCATAATTATACGCTTATGCTGACTCTAACCTATCATTTGCCAAATTACTTGAAATATCATGAAAAATGTTGGAGTATTTAGAATGCTGAGAAAGATGAGCTAGGAAGGAATTTCTTAACGCTCATGGTGCTGCAGGCGTCAAGAATTGGGGGTTCGAAATCTTCTTTAAAAGCAAGAGGTATCTATTCAGAGTTTCTTCTGATAGTTTTCCAACTAGTGGTTTCTAACAGGTTAGGAATTCTTGCAGAAGCCTGGAATCAAAAGTTCCATCTGTAAGGAAGTACAGGGAAGGGCCAAGCCCCTATGAGATAACATGCCCTAGAAGCAGGGGTGCAGAATGAAAGACGGGAGGGATTGGGGGTCGCTGTTACAATTTTGAGCTGGTTCCACCCGGTACCTTGAGGTACCGTTGAATGACTGGTTTGGAGGGTCGATGATGTCAGGATTGAACATGATAAAATTACACTGATGGTGAGCTATGTGGGGGCTGGTATTCATCTCCCCAATTCGGTGATTGGCTCTTTTGGCAAGAGCCCGTACTTCACAATGTTTGGCACATGCTGATCACAATATTTGTTAATCCAATGGCCGGTGTAGGTAAAATGTTCTGATTTCAGCTCATGAGGTATGCTGACTGTTTCATTGTTCGGAGAGAAGATCCTTGAGCTGTGTCCCGAAGACACACATATGGGGAGGCACTGTGACCTAGGAAATACCCAAATCACTTTTCGAGGCCTTTCCGTTACCCGTGTCAAGTCTGCACAGAGCTGAATTGTAGTCGTTAGCAAAGCTGCCTTCCGATGTTTTGCTAAATTACAAAGAGGCCACTTTTGCAGAACTTAAAACAGAACCCTTCCTTTCTGGGCAAATTATAGGCAGTACCTGAATTACAGGCTCTATCTTTTCAAATAACAAACTCAAGACAGAATTGCTTCCATTTCACACCCTACTACATCCACCCGACTCCTCCTTTGGCAGCTGCTTCTAGGGACCCAGCCAGGGAACAGCTGCAAGTTTGAGCGAAAACCTGGGTGCTGAAACAAAGAAAAGATGAGGCTAGGAAAGTAAGTGTCCGGGGTCAGTCCTCCAGGCACCTCCCAGTGCAGTGGGCTCCTGTCCACTGCTGTCACGCTGAGAATATAAGCCTAGCTCCTCACTGTGACCTACATGGTCCCCATCACCTGACCTCTCCATATCTCTCTGAACTCATCTCCCAAACTGCCATCCCTTGTAACCTTCCAGTCACACAGACCTTCTTTCCTGGACATATCAAGTTTGTTCCTGCCTCAGGGCCTTTGCACGTGCTGTTCATGCTGCTGCCTGAGAGGCTCTTCACCCTGATCTCCTTTTCATTCCTATCCCTGCTCAAATAAGCCCATTTCATTTCTTTTATGGAACTCGTCATTATTTACAATAGAATTATTTACTTAGTTGCTTGTATGTTTTCTTGTTTATGGCCTCTCTGTCCCAGGAGAATGTATGGTTTATGAGAAAAAGCAGTTTGTGTTTTTCACAGAAGCGCAGGACTCAGTCTGTATTTGTCAGACAGATGAGCCAATGGGTGAGAGAAAGGGAATGGAATATGAGTCTGTCCTGCAGTCATAACAGACGTAAAACAAAGTTTCCAACTGTGTTTTATCAGCAAATCCCAGAAAATGGGGCCTTCGGATGCCCAGGACTTATTGAATGTTCGTCCCAATGATGACAAGTCAGTACATTGTTTTCCATTCAGCTATTGTTCTAAGTGTTTATCTTCCTCCCTGGGACCTCTAGGAAGAGGGCTGAGTGGGATGCTCAAGGCACCAAAACTTTATTGGCATCTTTAAGAAACCATGCAACATGATCATGATACAAAGGGAGACGTGAGAGCATATGGGAGGAGGGGTGGCTTCGGACATTGGTGGCCCTGGATGGGTGTTGAAGAAGGTTACCCAGAGATTAAGTTCATCTAGTTCTAAATTTTTCCCAGCACAGGTCCTATACCAGTGATGGCGAACCTTTTGAGCTCGGCGTGTCAGCATTTTGAAAAACCCTAACTTAACTCTGGTGCCGTGTCACATATAGAAATTTTTTGATCTTTGCAACCATAGTAAAACAAAGACTTATATTTTTGATATTTATTTTATATATTTTAAATGCCATTTAACAAAGAAAAATCAACCAAAAAAATGAGTTTGCGTGTCACCTCTGACACGCGTGTCATAGGTTCGCCATCACTGTCCTATACCAATAAAGAGGAAAAGACATCCCTCACGATTGAGCCGCTTCTAGGATTCAACACTCTGGCTGCTTCCATTGTCACGAGAGTTCTTCTGTATCATATGTTGACTTGTCTTTTGGAGGCGTCCTGGGAACCTAATCACCACTTATAACATTGCATTTGGAAAAATTAATTTCCAGACAACCAAATCAGACTATCTGGTTGAATCTTCAACCGACTTGTCAAAAATATGTTGCTGTTTTTCCAATTTCATAGGACTATTGAGTAGGGCGCGGGGTGACATGTTCAAGGCCAGAGCCATAATCAGCATTAACTGCTGATCTTCAGGAAAGCTTTCTGGCTTACCTAGTTTCTGCTCTAGGACTACCTTCCAACTCACTCTTTCATTCAAGTTCACTGAGCCCCATAATTAACCTCAATTTTGCCGCTTAGCCGTCACTGAAGTACCCAGTGCCATCAGGGCTTTTCTTGGCAAAGGTATAATTTTCTGAAGGATTATTTGCATTCTTTTCATTTGCAATCCCAATACTACAGTTGCAGGAGTTCCGTGTTCCACGGAATAAGCATCACAGAAAGGCCATTTAACTCAATCACCTCCTTCCAGTTTTCTAGCCACTAGAGCAGTGATGGCGAACCTTTTGAGCTCGGCGTGTCAGCATTTTGAAAAACCCTAACTTAACTCTGGTGCCGTGTCACATATAGAAATTTTTTGATCTTTGCAACCATAGTAAAACAAAGACTTCTATTTTTGATATTTATTTTATATATTTAAATGCCATTTAACAAAGAAAAATCAACCAAAAAAATGAGCTCACGTGTCACCTCTGACACGCGTGTCATAGGTTCGCCATCACTGCACTAGAGGTTAAATGAGAGGATAATGGAATATGGGGTAACAGCGTAGTGAAGACAACTTCTAGTCTTGTCAGGAATAACTTTGAGGCTTCAGGCAAGTTGCTAAGCCTCCTCTGAATCTCAAAGCCCAATTTGTAAATGGGGCAGAGGGCATAGTACCCACCACTGAGCATTACTGTGAACATTTAAAGAACGTAGGTAGTATAAATCACCCAGCACAGTACCTGGTCAGGACAGGTGCTCCATACATCGGAATTTCTTTCTTTTGCTCTTTCCCCATTGGAAGACCCAAGGGCACTAGATAAGTAGGGTCATCTCTGAGCTTCAGGGCCAAACACAAAAAAAATATATAGAAACCAATATCGGTTCCCTTTGCTAACCCAGAAACCTCCTTTGTTATCTGATATCATTTAGACATTCTTCTGGGTTAACAGGAATAGAACCACACGTTCACAGTCACATTACAGAAGTCAAAACCACATGGGGAATGATCTTTCTCTGGATTCATTATGCTTAGTACTCAGAACACTGTATTAAAACTAGGAAGCCCTGCTGTCTTTGATAACTGTTGCCCCACCATCACCAACCACCAAGGCCAGCATCTGCAGGGATGTTATGACACTTGGTGAATTACTTCTGATGTACTCAATTTTGCAACAACAGGATTTGCGGGAGCATAACCCACAAAGCTCCCCTGGGTACGCTGCCAGTGCGCTCCACGAATGATGAAATACAAAATAAACAACAGCTAGCTGGGAATTTTGCAGTTGTAATTCCACCAAGGGGGTTCCCATGATGTCATAAACCACCCAAGCAAAGATCACGTCACAGAAGGATCCCAGGAGGCCCTGGAGGCCCGTAACTGCCGTGGTCTCTGCCACAGACGTGGCCCCAGGGCAGCCTTTCCCCATGGGTTTGGCGCCTCTCCTCTCTGTGAGGGCCCTCCTTTCTCGTTCTCCCCCTCGGGGCTTTCCAAAATCACCGTCTCCCTGCTTCCTTAAATGAAGTTCCATTCTAATTAGTAACATGGTCTGTTATTGAAGAGGCCCAAGCACTCTTTGGACAGCAATCTAGGAATTGCATGTACTTCATCCAAAGAAACACACACCAAAGCCTGATATTTAATAGAAAATCCATTTAGGACAAAAACCCTGGAACATACCTTAAAAGGAGATATTTTCGGTGGAACGTTCGTGTGAGCCAAACCTAGTACCCCTCTCATGGAATAAATGTGCCTTTAAACATGGCCAACTTGGAAAGGTTAGGTTGAGGTTTCAAATACAACCTTCCCGTAGTCAGTGTCTGAACAGGGGGGAAATGAAAACTTGGCTTTCTCAGATCACATAGAAGAGAAATCAACCAAATTGCGGACATATAAGAAAAAATGCTTTATCAGCCATCAGAAAGGAAGGAAGGACTCTGTTTAAAAAGATGACACCAAATACTGAACTTTAACTTCCTAAATATGGCGCACTTTCATCTGAAAGCTTACTTAAAACTAAAGGTCAATTGCAAATATTCGTACCTGTGTGATGATTGCCCCTTCATTGATGCGTGCTTTTTCTTCTAGAATAAGGGCTGAGATCATGATTACCTAAAATTAGCCATAGGGTTTTTACAGTCCCCAATCATTGCCTCCATCCTCTTTTCTTTGTTTTATGTGAAAAACTTAAAACAGGGCCCGGCACCTAGTAAGTGCTTTGTGCAGGCTCTGGTTTTATCTCCCACGGGTTTGTTCCCTCATTCATTTATCCAACAACTGCTTATTGAGCTGTCCGCAATATTAAAAGCACCAGGATCAGTGCTCTGAAGTATCAAATGTCTGCCTCTTTGCCCTTGTCTTCACAACCTTATGTATCTGGTGGAAGAGAAAAGACGAACACTTGTGGGGGTTGACAATGGACCGCAGGAGGCACAGTGGAGGGCATGAGGAAATACATCCTTCAGTACCAATTACTATGTGAGAACATGGTCTAAGAGAATGTTTTCAAACTTTTCAGCATGTAAAAATCATCTGGGATATTTTAAATGCACGTGGTTTAGGAGATTCCGATTCACTGGGTATGGGCCGGGCCCTGGAATTTGCAGGGGAACTAGGCATCACACTGTAAGATATATAAGATCAGATTGTAGGCACATCAGAGAAAGAGTCAGCTGATCTGTCATTTCTTTTATCCATTGTTTCTCAATAGTTAGAAATGAACCATATGTGGGAGAGACATAGAGAGAAATAAAGGCCAAGGAAAAGTTTTCCTAGATGAGGAAGGACTCTATGCTCTCTAATGAAGAGTCTATACCCCCAATTTAGAAACTTTACAGAATCCCCTAAAACACAGACAGCATTTTTAGCAAGCATACGCTTTCCCATACGTCAGACTTCATCTTCCCAACAGAGCTGTGCTCCTGGTTTCTAATATCCACTGACTTTCTCTTGCATAAGGCACATGAAACACATGGTAAACTGCTTCTCTAGACACAGGCACTCTAGACACAGGCACACTAGTTGTGCAATAAACCGGTGTCTAACTGCTCCACCCACGGTGATCCATTTCCTTCACATGTACCACAAGTGTTAGGCATGCTGACGTATTACCGAAGAACACCGGGGAGATTTAATTGTTAATTGCTTGACAAAATAATAATAAAGAGTCCTAGATGCTTCATGATATAGAAATGCAGTCTGTATGTCTCCCAGGTTTATCAGATTTCAAAGCCATCCATATGAAAGCAGGTCACATGTCAGACTGAGGACAGAATGTTTATCTTACTCAACTGGTTAGGAAATCTAAGTTGGCAAAACAATGGCAACTCTATGTATAATCACAGTTAACATGGTGAGTATTATTCATATACAAAAATTTAAGTAAACCACACAAAAATCTCAGAGGAGTGGTCAGACAGTGCTATGTTAGAGACATTCTACTCATGGAGGAAATTGAACATGGTTGGTCTCCTGGAAACTTGCTGGCTGTGGTAGGTGTGGGATAAGAAGTCTTGACACCTGGTGTCCTAAGCACAGGCCATATATCCTCCACTAAATTCAGTGACTAAATTGGGGGAGGGCATTTATCTTCAGTCACTACAAAGTCCATGGTGATGGGTAAAGCAAATGGAAATATGAAAGGTTGGTGCCATCTCAAAGTTTAAAAAGACGTGCATCACTTTCATGCTCAAGAGGGGAAGGGGGACCTGAAAGAGAGGACCATGGCCAGGAACTCCTGGGCCAGACTCCTGGCTCTGCCGGGCACTTCTGTGTGGCCTTATGAGCGTCACTAAAAATTCACAAGGCATCAGTTTCTAACTGTAGATCAAAAATGGATGTCTACCGAGTCACTCAGTGGGTGACATGCTATAAGAGTGTGAGTTTTGGAGTAGGGGAATATTTCCAATTTTAGTGACATTAAGTGGCATTAAACATTGGTTGGGAAACCACATTGAATATGTATCTGAGCCTGGAATAACTGATTCTTGTCAGAGATGTTGTGGCAGTGGGGGCAGGAAAGGGGAAAGCATCTAGATGATGCCTTCAATGGGAGCAAAAGTAGAGTATTGAGGTCTTTGTTTACATTATCTCATTATTCCAAACAACAGATTTGTCTAAAGTCAACCAGCAAGTACAGTATCCCCCTCCCCCCTTATCCACAGGGGATATGTCCCAAGACCCCCAGTGAATGCCTGAAACCATGGATAGTTCTGAACCCTATATAAACCATGTTTTCCCCTACACATACCTTCCTTTTCACTTAAAGGAAGCACTTCCTAGCTTCTGGTTGGCATGTCCAAATAGCCAGCATCACTACTCCTGTGCTTGTGGGCCATTAGTAAGTAAAATAAGGGAGACTTGAACACCAGTGCTGCAATACCAAGGCAGTGGATCTGACCACTTGTAAAGCTGCTAGGTGACTAACAGTAACATCAACAGTGTGGATGGATGCTGGGTAAAGGGATGATCACATCCCAGGGGCATAGAGCACAACCAGTGAGATGTCATCCCACTACTCAGAATGGCATGCGATTTAAAATATATGTGAATCATTTATTTCTGGAATTTTCCATTTAACATTTTTGGACCACAGTTGACCATGGTGAACTGAAACTAAAAAGTGAGACAGTAGATAAGGGGGTCTACTGTGTATTGTGCAACCATAAATTCACACGGGATTCTCTGAATAGAAAGTGCAGTGCTTTGAAACTCCTGATGTCCTTAAATCTAAAGATTCTTGCCTTATGAGGTCTGGGTATATATTTATTAAATTGTATTCTTGGGTTTTGATCTTTATATGATAATTTAGAAAAATCTTCATTTGGTTCCTGTGGTAGAATAACATACACAAATTCAGTCCTTTATTTCTCAAATATTTTCACAGATGCACTATCTTTTTGGCCTCCTCCATTCCCATGAGGAAGCTAGACAGAGCAGTGACATGCCCACTTTATAACCAACAATATGAGCAAGAGGCATAAAAAGAGATTGTGTAGCACGGCCATGTGTTGTGAAGTGGCAGGCTGGTCTCCCTCTTCTTAACTCTGTATTGTTTCACTGGACTATAAGGCATCTCATAGAACTGAGCTGACGTCCAAGATGGTGGGATATAATGAAAAGAGTTACAGTGGGGTCAGGAAAGAAAGATGCAAGTCACCTATCGGCCACAGACTTCTTATCTGTCAAGAATCCTGCCATCTCTGCTGGCTTCTTAGAATTGGCCTTTTAAAATGTAATCACGTATGTAGATGTCCTTAGCGTTTGTGAAGCAATTTCATATTTAATCTCACTTTGTCTTTCCTATTATAATTATTAACCCTTTCAGACAAAGTAATGCATCAATTTATTAAAACAAATCAGGGGAGAGAATGAAAGAAACCAGCAGTGAGCATATGAATTCAGCTAAAATGATTGTCCTTAAAGGCCTACCCAAACACCACTGAAATTTCCTGGCTGTTCAAGGTAGCCCGGAATCTCCAAACCAAAACAAAACAAACAAAAACAAAAAAACAAACAGCACAGACAACAGACATTCTCACCACCTTAGAAAAGAAGAATGTTGGAGTGAAGAGAAAGGAAAAGAAGACATAAATGTAAATAGCACTCCATATATTGTGAGTTAAAATAACCAAACCCGGGGAAATCTCCTTCCCCGAGGGACGCTGAGAACAGACCCGGAGCAGTCAAACTCGAAGGGAGATAATTCTTTCTCTCGCCAGAAGGGAGTCAGCCTTTAAAATGTGTCTAGCAAAACTGCAGATTTCAGCTTTTGTGATTAATGCACTAAATTACGTTTTATTTCTAAAATGTGTTGAGGATTCACCCCATGGTCTTTCCTCGAACTTGAGGATTAGAGCGCCGAACGGCACATCTGGGTATAGGCAAAGAGCTCACTGGGTGGTTCTTTTTTCTTCCCTTAGAAACAGGCAGTGAGGGGACCAGCAGGAATTTTGATTAGGCAAGTGTGGTTTTTTAATCCTCAAAAATGATGATTACGCTCTCTGTTCCCCCTTTCTCAAGAGGAGAAAGATGAATTATTACAACATCTAATTCATCATTTAAAATTTCTTTCTACATGATTTCATACCACTTGTTAATACTCTTCCCTAAAGAAAATATTTGCATTCATCAGGCAGATGTTTTAACCTCAACTAATAACAAATTATATTTTCTCCATAATTATCATGTTACCTAAAGGCTAGGGTACTATAGACTTTCGTATCTAGATAAATGCATTGTCTTTGATTTTTATAAATGCTCCTTCCTCTGTGAAAGCGTACTTCTGCATCCTGGCATCTGTTCCTGTCCTACCTGATCATCATTCTACCAGGAACAGAGAAAAAACATGCCATTACATGTTTGAGTATTTTCTTAATTTGGGGGAAACACAACCTTTGAAAATGGGATTAAAAATTCCCCCCATCAATTAAAGAAAAATCAGGAATCGAGAGTGTTAATAAGAAAAATTGGTAAAAATCAAAAGGAAATATTTTAGCACCAAACTATTAACTGTGTCTCCCACAGTTGAAATATAGATGGCATTATTTTCCTACTTAAACTTTTAAATGTGAAATAATACAATTCCTAAAATGAGTAGTACTGCACTTGGATATTACTTTTATATTCAAAAAATTACTTGCAGATCGAGATTGCAAAAACAGCACAACCAGACTATACCAAAAAATTCTCTGTTTATTTGCTAACTGCAGCTTTGCTATATGCACTGTGGAACATGCCCCCCCCAATAAAAGTCTCTAACCTTAAGAATTTCTCAAGATAAATTCATAATCATAAATATTTAGAAAATAACTAAGCAATATTTGTTGAGGTGTTGAATATTTCTACAGAAAGCACCGAGAAAGGAGTTTGCTTGGTCTGAGATGAAGTAGTCAAGGAGGGTGTCACACAGAAGTGTGTTGGGAACAGGTCTCAGGGGTAAGTTTGAAAAAGGGACAAGGAGCCAGGCCATTTCTTATCAGAAGTCAGAGAAGCGGAAAGGAGACTAGAGCCTCAAGAGCATATTGGGGCAAATGGGGACATAGTCAGATCTGCACATGTGTGACGGACAGGTTACGAGGGCAGGGATGGAAACATAAAGGGCGATTTAAAAAAAAAAGAACAGGACAAATAATTTGGTCTTGCTGTAGAAAAGAATGAAAGCAGTTGTGAGTTCTAAAGAAGGGGAGACCCATGGATTTTTAAGAGTATGCAAAAGAACACACCATCATTGATCATCCGTTCATTCAGCAAATATTCTTTGAGGACCTATTATATCTGCTCGGTTTGCCACCTGCACACAGAGGAGGACTAGCATGGATGCAGGGAGTTAGGAGGCTGGTACAGCAGTGCAGGTGAGCTATCGTGGAGGCTTGGAAAGAAGATGGATTCAAGTGATTTCAGAAAGTAAACTTGGGATCAGGGGATGGCTGGGTCAGAGGTGTAAAGGAAGGAGCCAAGAATGGAATTTCTAAGTTTTGCGCCCACATGATGTGGTGCAGGAAGATGGGGAAAGCTATAAGAGGATCAGATTGGGGAAAGGGAGCTCATTTGGTGGCATGTTTTCTTGTTTTTGAGGTCTAAGCACTTTTATGTTTAAATGGAAATGTCCCCTAGGTAGGTAGCTGCTATATGAATCTGTAATTCTAAGGGGACCATGAAGCTATAACCTGGGAGTCGTCAATATAGGGATGGTTATTGAAATGGGTGGCCTCAAGGAGGCAAAGGGTATGAAGGGGGAAGGGGAGGAAAGAAGGCCTAGAACTTAGGCCAGATTGGAAAGGGGGTCCACTGAAGATAGGAGCTCATTCTATCACTAGGTGAGCATGTATGGAGCACAGACAACAGGTTGGCTGTTGTCCAAATGATATATGACTGCTGTAATTCAGACAAGGATTTAGGGAAATAGCACTGGTAAAAATGGATAGAAAAGCCACAATGTACCTAGTTATTTAATGCCCCCTCCCAATCTGGACTAATGGTGATATATATGTCAATGCCCAGATATAAAGGTTTTGATTCAACATCTATTTCCTTTAGTACTTCCCACTTCATATATTTGTGTGTTACCTGGAAAACAAATTGAACGGTAACCAAGTCCCCAAACCTCAATTCCCAAGAAGTTGCTAACCAGGCTATTGTAAAATAAATTACCAGAGCAGAAAACTACATGAAAAGACCTGATACATGACATGTCATTGAGCTCAACAGCTGTCTCCTTTTCTGAGGACTCTGCAAAAACAGTCTTTAGGGGGCTTCTGTGGCCTCCAGGCACCAATTTCTCTGCAACAAAGAGGTCTTGGACAACCAATGGGGGCACAGAAAATGCAAAGAAGAGGACAGTAGACAAGGACAGGAGGCTCGGGCACCGAGTCCCCTACCACCTGCCAGGCCCTACCCAATGCTACCAAATCCTTTGCAGACTAGCATGAATTTGTGTGGGTAAATATAATGGAAACTTGAGAAAATGTGGTTCTCTCTGTACATCTGAAATGCTGGCTAGGCCTTTCACTTTGCCCATAGTCAAGCTGATTAAACTTAACATATCCTGGCTCCAACTTTGATTGACGTGGGCCCCTTAGCCTTGAAGTTGTATATCTGAATCCCCTTTGAAAACATTTGGCCTCCCCATATGTATTTAGAGTACTGGGAGAGTGCCCGTCTGTTTTTATGCTTATTTATAACTACACCACCTTCCAGCACTGTGCGTCCTCTAAAATATAATGACATGACTAATGATGAGAAATTAAGTGACTGGGGTGAGTGTTTTTACTCCCAGACAAATGGTTGTGGGAAGGCAATTTCCTTTACCGTCCTGGCCTTGTGCTTCTGTTTCTAGTGAGCACCCAAGCTCAGATTATCTGGGGAGGTCTGTAGTAACCACCACCTACACTAAGAAGACAAAATTTTCATCCTGCCGCTTTGCAGCTCCCAGCGATGCTTTGTCTTGTTGGCCTCCCATGTCAAGGAGTGGTAAGAAGAGAAGTAGAACGTTTCAAGATTTACAGAGAGGGATTAAGAATTTTAGTCTCTTATGTCCTTTGGGACTTTTGAAACTCTTTCCCCAAAAGGGAGGATCAGTGGAGGCCAAGAGTAAGATTTGGGATTTGCAAATGGCTTTGGTACATCCCACCTGTCACACCCAAGACTTGAGGCAGCCTATTGTTCTTCCTTTGAGGGAAAGAGGGTTACCCTAACCCCAGGGTTCATCTCTAGGGCGGCTGGTGTTCTGCCTTATCTGAGATTCCTGGTACTGTGAGGGTTTCTGTGGAAGTGTGGCAGCACCTCACTAATACAGTGGGGCCTTGACTTACGAGTTTAATTCATTCCGAGACCGAGCTCGTTAAGGAGCTCGTTAACTCAAATTACTCTATCAACTCAATGCAAAAAATCAGAGGAGAGACAGCTGGTATCTCAAAAAACTCGTTAGTCGGGACACTCGTAAGTCAAGGCCCCACTGTACTGCAGCTCTCCATCTCTCAAATCTGTCCCACTTTCTTTAAATACTGGGAGTTCGTATGCACAAATGTCTACCTCCCTCCTCAGGGACAAACCCTCTCCTTCCCCAGGGAACCCAGGCACCAGGCCTAGCACCCACCAAACCCAGGTGGTCTACTGCACTCCCCTCCTGCCCCTTCCAGCTCACCCTGGACTCCTGACACCCTCATTCCAAAGAGAAAGGCAGACTGCCTGCCAGCTATCGCCATGTCTCTGTAGCTTCTATTAATGCTGGAGTGTCTTCACGATATTATTTCCTATCATTAGCTACTTGTGTAGAGGGGTCTTCCAGCATGCCTCTCTTTCCTGCAGGAGGCCAAGGGCTTTTGATGGTAGGGGAGGTCCCAGCCTGGCCTGAGAGAAATTCGCCCCCTTTAGGTGGGAGAAGGCAAGGAGAGGTGTGCCTAGCCAGGTTCCTGGTACATCCCACCCACCCACAGCTATGCCCCAGTGCCCTTGGAACTGGGAGGCCAAGGGCAGAGGTGGGCTAGGGCTGCTTGCATCTTTTCCTGCCCAGCATGGAGATCATTAAAATCTAAGATATTATGGGCTGTGTTTTAAAAGTTAAATTCACTAAAATACTGAATTAATTTCCCCTCACCCTTTTTTACTCCCTTCCCACTCCCTCTCCCCAAAAGGTGAGATTCAAAGATGCCTGCTGTTCAGGCCCCAGCGATATCTATTCGCGCCTAGGAATTGCCATGTAGTCTCCCTGTGCTGCCAGCCCTTAAGAAAATTTCCAACCACTCGCAAACAAGTCCAGGAAAGGAGACACAATAGGAACCAGAGAACCTGTCCTTGCCCTTTCTCATAACTCGGATTCGAATGAATACACATTTTTACAAATTGATTTCTCATTTGGAGCTGGGTCTGGGGAAATCACTGTTGGTAAAAGTAAGCCCCACAGTTCTTGGGAATTACAGCTCCCTCGTTACTTGGTGTAGAAAAGGGGCCGGGGCATCCCGTAGCCAGGGCTGCATTTTGGGCATAACTGAGACCTTTAAGGAGTCCTATATGTGAGAACTTCAGGAACAACAGAATCCTTCAGAGTCCGCGTGTCCTCAGAGTCTTCTGAGAAGTCACATGTGTGTGCGATTGATTTGTTCTGACATGTTTTCTTTCTTTTCTTTCATAAAATTTCCTTCACCGACCACCCTTTGTGTGTTGTTCCCCTCCCGTCCCCATGGAGTGGCCATCGTCCCTGTAATCAGCTTCCCAGATATCTTTTTCATCAAGAAAAGTGGTTCCAGGACAAGTGAGTCGTGGTGATTTTTTTAAGTCTTAAACCTAAAATCGATAGATAGCCCGCCATTCTCTGTAAGACTACTTCCGCGGGGCTGCCTTCCGAGATTAGACAAATGACACCAAGGATCGACTAAGATTAAGACCATTGTGGAGACTTCTTACTCAAAGACTTCTACACATGGAAAACAAACGCTGACCCCCCCCCCAACACTATGACTGTCCCTCCTCAGATGTCTCCTCAATGCGTCTCCGTATTGATTGGTTTAATAAGAAACAGCCTATGTAGAGAAAAGGAGGCCGTGGCACTTGGTGGATATTATTCTTGTTGTTTGAGACTGTTTTTAATTGGGTGTTGTTAGCTTGCTCACTGAGCGATTCGATTTTACAAGAATCCAAATTCTAATAATGCTGTCGAATGCATCCTCTTAGTATTATTGAAAAAGGAGATAAAGGACATCTACGCGGTGGGATTCGGGCCCCTGCATTAAACTAAACCGCAGAATTCTCGACAGAGAGCCCAGTGATTGCAAGGACAGCGTGTGTGCTCAGGTGAGTGTTTGGATACCAAAAGGCCGCAAGGAGTTGTCCCCCTATGAAATAGTTCCTGTGAATGCCTGCTCTCAGGCTCAGAGGAATACTCCGAGGATCCTGTTATGTGGATTTAGGAATCGCTTGGAGGATGCTGGCCCCCCTGTTTCACTTTTTCTTCCGGGGAGATTCTTTCCCAAAACACTCTTCTACTACTTGCAAAAAAAAAAGAAAGAAAGGAAGGAAAAAAGCAGAACTCAAGCCTTGTCTCCTTCCCTTCTAAAAATTGTACCGCCTAAAGTTTTTGCTGACTCCTCTCCAAAAGGGTAAAAAAGAAATACGTATTTTGCGAACCGTGCTAGCGGGTGGCAGGCAGGGACCCTGGCGCGCTCGGGCGCGCGCCGCGCAGACTTGCAGCATCCCGGTACCCGCGGCACCCGCTGGCCTCTGTGATGGAGATTTTCCGGGAGTTGGGGTGTCAACTTTTGGTGGGGTTCCCTGCTGCAGGAGGGGAGGAATTTGTAAAAGAAACAATGTCTTTTAAAGTATGAATCCAATTCGTTTGGAGGTCCTCCTGGTTGGAAACCTACTGGTGCCATTTAAATATGAAAAAGCATCCAGGAGGTGGCTGCCAGCGGGAGCGGTTAGGAACTCGGAGCCAGTGGGGTAGGAAGAGATGTTTCTGAAGTTGCTGGGGGGCGTTTCGCGTGGAGTGGGGTGGCGTGGGGTGGGGGGTGGTGGTACCTTGTTGGTTTGGAGATGATTTATTTGCTCGGGTTGTAAAATCGAAAATGAGGCCCTGGGAAGATCAAGAAACTGCAGGGCCCCTTGTGACCTAGTGCTGCCCGCCTGACGCCGCTGCGCTCAGGTCACTGCGCTCTGACCTGAGCGCGCCCGGAAGGCTGGAGTCGCCGAGCCGCGGGGCGAGCTTCGGGCGCCTGGACTGCGGGAGAGGCGCTCCAGAGTCTTGGAAAGGGCCTCAGCGGAGAAATGAACGTGGAGGCCGTGACTGTTTCTTAGTGTTGGGCGATCTGGAGCAGGGAGCATCGGCAGCCTGGCGCCTCGGACTTTGTGCCCCACCTTCCCGACACTGCAAACTCCAAGCGGTGCTTGGCTCTAAAGCGGTGCAAGTCACCAGACTGTCCGTTTCCCCAAAATTAATGTAAGAGACGGAGGCCATCCAGCCCCTGCCCCTGCGTGTAAGATGAACAGGATTCACCACCTCTTCTCTGAACTTGACTTTGGACTTTAGGGACTCAGTCACCCTCCCTCCCCGTGATCCTGGATTTCACTACCTCCTCTATAGATAATTTTTTCCCCAGGCTACCCTTAAGACGATGTATTTTTTCTTGACTCCCCATTGAGTGGAGATAATTGAGGCCCAAATTCAGAGTGCCACACCGGCTCTAGGTCCCAGGACGGTGCCCCATAAGAAAACTTCTTGCACCGCAGAAGTCTGTAAACGCCGAGACTCCGGGGAAATGGATATTCTGATGCAATTCCAACTGCAGTGCGCCTGGGGAATGTTCAAACTCCCTAGGAGTTTATCTCGCGAGGAATAGTTGGCGGAGGTGGGCCCCCCGGTGTGTGGCGGAGGGATTGGGGGAGCGATTCCTCTGCGCCGCGTTTACACCTCTCCCTTTGTGACAAATCAATTTCCCGGGCCTCTGTGCTGTATTTGCATCCGCCCTGGCCGGGCCCCAGCTGCGTCCGGCGCACACTTAGCACCGGCCTGTGCGTGTGTGCGTGTGCGCGCGCGTGTCTAATTGACTTTCCGTCTACCTTTTTATGACTACATGTGTTTCCAACAAAAGGTCTTATTAGGACAATCTGGTTTCACTAATTTAGAGGCTGGGAACGTGGAAGGCAGGGGTTTTTTTTTTTTTTAAGAGTTTGCAGAAGTTCAGATTAAGAAATGACAGCGGGATGCACAGTCCTCCTAGGAGTAGTCTGCCTGTTTTATGACCTGTTCCTCTTTCCTTTTCCCTGACCGCCCCTGATCTAACACCACCACCCCCCTTCACACTCCACACTCCCCCACTCGCCACTGCATTCCTAACAGTGTTAAAGAACCGTTTCTTTAAACCCTTCAGGTATTGGAACCTAGAAGTTTTAGAAATTTACAGGCTGGGAGAATCCGTAGTGGAGGGAAGAAAGGGGAGTGAATCTCAACCAACAGGGAAACAGAATTTCAGGGGATGGGTGTGCAGGAGGTCAGCAGAAGCCCTCACTGTGGACAGGATACTTAGCAGCTCTTTGCCAAGGCTGGCCCAGGTTGTAATTCAGCATTTTGCAACATGAATGATCTAAAATTGCAAACGTAAATGGAGTCTGTTTTACTAATTTCAGCCCTAAAGAAAATTTAGGGATGACCTGTTTCCATGTCGCTGGAAGAATAAAAGGTGTCTCGGGAGGTTCCCCATCCCTCCGAAGCCACTCTGCAGTGGCCTCCCAGCAGGCTGCAAGAAGCGCCTGACTCTCGGTGAGGCCTCTGGCCCTGGCGGCTCGGAGCCCAGCTCTAGTCCTCTGCCTGGAGACTCCCCTGGTCTCTGATTCACTGTCTCCAGCCGACTGGAGACCCAGCCAGTGCCAGCTGCCAGGTAGCCCACAACAGCCTCCTGGGCAACTCCTGAGGGAGGCCGAGAACCGAGGGCAAGGGTCCTCCTGGACACTTGCCATCGCCCAGCTTACCAGACCCTTCATTCCAGAGATGAGGCAGGAGGACGAGGGAACTTTATTTCTAAGAGCAACAACTATTTGTTAGAATAGGCCTTTCGCCATCTCTGGAAAACCAGGCCTGCGGTGTGTGTGTGTGTGTGTGTGTGTGTGTGTGTGTGTGTATCCAGCTACTTTCCCAGCCCCAGGTGAAGGTGATTTTGTCCCCATCACCTCAGCTCTGCTTTCTGCGACCTCCTTTCGTAACTCTATGGACCATCCTTCCTCAACGTCCTCTCCCTGGCTGGCCTCCGAACCTCCCTCCGTTTCCTTTGCGGGTCCACTCCCCACTGGGCCTTGTTACTCCATTCTCTGAGATGTGCACACTTATCAAGCAGGCAGGTGACTGCAGTTCTCATCCCTTTCCCTCCGACACACAGTCCCCAACGGAGCCCACTGCTCTTTGCCGGTCCTCATGCCCGCAGCAGATGCCCTGTGGGCAGCAAAGCCTGGGCAGCGGGAGGCCTGGATCCCAGGAGCTGTCCTGGGGTCGCCTTCCTCCACCTCAGGCACAGCCTTCGCCTGGGCTTGAGGGCGCTTCCCAGGCAGCCTCCTGGGCCCAGCCTCGCTCTGTAGCTCCCTGTGCCCACCGCTGCCGGGCTGGGCCCTGAGCTTGCTGTGGCCAGGAGCCTTGGGCCTGCTTTTCAAGCCTTCCGCTCACACTTCGGGCTGGACACACCCGCCCCACCCTCTTCTAAGCAGCGCTTTCTTCACCGCTCTGTTTCTGTTGTGGGTCCAGCCTCCTGGGCTCCGAATGGTGATAACTTTTGGAACAGAGCATTAGCCATGGGGGAACAGGGGCAGAATGGCTGAAGCGGGGCAGTAGGTACATGGACATTCGGAAGACTGTTCTCCCTGTTCTTCGTGCGATTAAATTTTCCCAGTAAGACCTTAAAAAAGAATATTATTTCACAGTGCATTTTCTTGGAGCGAAAAGTGTCTATGCAAACAATTAACACTACCCGTGCGTGCCACAAGAGCAGTCCCCAGCACCAGTACCTGCTGACGAGGAATCCCCTGCCTCTGTGCCTAGCCCTTGGGGACACCTGGTCTTCATTCCTCAGAGTTGGCCATCTTTCCCTAGGGCCAGGCCAGGCCAGACCAGACGCCCGTGGCCCTCTGCCTCTGCAAGTACCTAGGTCCCAATTCCATTTTGGCTAAAATACACTGCGGGGAGCCCACGCCTGGACCGAGGAAGAGTGCGAGGGCAGGCTTCCTGTGGCCGGCTCTACCCCCTTGGGGGCTCCCACTGCTTTGCCCAGGCCTTGCTTCCAGCTGTTTCTGGGTCTGGTTACTTTGTCTGTTTTCTCAAAGTCTGACATTGGCTATGTTTTTTGAAAGTCACAGAACGCCTGGTTCCACAAGTTCCAAATCTGACGGCAAAATAGCAGTTGGCAAATAGTGACACGGAAAGGGATCAGCCCTCATTTTAAAACTTCCAGCCAAGTTTAGGCTCTTGCAGACCTCAAGGGGGAAATCTCCAGTCCCATGTCACCTGGGATGAGCGCGGTGTCAGGTCTGTTACAGACTCGGGACATGCGGACACACTGGGAGTCACGCTTTAGGGCTTGGTTAATAACACCCGGCGACATTCCTGGGGGCGCTCCTACCGGTCCGGGAGGATGGGGAAGGGAGACCGCGCTGGAGTTTTCTGGAGGTTTTGACGCCAATAGGGAGAACCCCTCCACAGTGACACCGGGCTCCACACGGGAACCCAGCTTGCCCCGCGCATCTCGTGCGGGATCTTGCGGGGCAGGAGCTGGGTTTCACACCAGAGGAGCCATCAGGCGTTTGACTCTGCCAGGGTCTCCCGCCCATTTGCAGGTAGAGGGGGCCCAGGGCAGCTCAGGAGGCCGTCCGGGCTCCAGCGCAGCCCACCCTGCAGGCCAGGCCTCCCGAGCCCGCCACCCCGGCCACCGGCGGCGCCCAGTCCGGCTCCCTCTGCCCCTGCTGCCCCCTCGCCCGCACACACCGCTGGAAGAAGCCCTCCTGCCCCTCCCCGCCGCGTCTCTAACCGCTGCCTCCCCAACAGGGCGGGCTCCCCGGGTCTGCACCCCTCTAAGCCCCTTCCCAGCCCTGCCGCCTGCCAGCGGGGAGATCGCGCCGCCTGGCTCGCCGGGGACGCAGGGACGGCGCAGGCGGCCTCAGCGACACTCGCGCGGGCAGTGCCCTGACCCCGACCAACCGACCGACCGCGGGGCCTCGGGGTCTCTCTCCGGCGTCTGCCCTGGCGACGCCTGCGGAGGAGCCCTCCTCTCCTCATTCCGCTTCCCATCTGGGACCGGCCCTTCCTCCGGCCACTGCCGCCGCCTCGCCTGGTCCCCGACTCCCTCCCCTGGGCCGCCCCGCTCGGCCCCCCGCCCTCGGTCCCGGACACCCGGGCCGCCCCGGGGCAGGCGCCCCGCACTCACTGTCCTGCTGCGGGGGTGTCGCTGCCGCTGGTGAGCCCCGGCGACTCCAGCAGGCTCCGGCCCGCCTCGCCCACGCTCTCGTCCGCCTGCGCCGCCACCATGTCCCCGGCCTCCTCCAGGTCTAGCAGGTGACTGACGGAGAAGTTCTTTTTCGCCTGCAGGGTGTCGAGGTTGCCCGGGCTGTCCAAGCGGCCGCCCAGCGCCGGTTGCCGCTCCAGAACGTGCCCGTAGCTGGAGGTCATGGTCTCCCCCTCGGATCCCACCCACCCCCCTCTTCCCGCTCGAATCAACACCAAACGCTGTGGGCGCGAGGGGGGAGAGGAGCCGAGTGGGGAAGAGAGAGGGGGAGTGGAGAGAGAGAGAGAGAGAGAGAGAGAGAGAGAGAGAGAGAGAGAGAGAGAGAAGGAGGGGAAGAACAGGAAAAAAAAAAGTGGAAAGAGGGCGGGGGACCCCTGGTGCAGAGCAGAGCGCTCTCCCACAGCAGCTCTGACAGCCCCGGCTGCCTTCCCGAGGCCAAGTCCGGCGCGGTCCAAAGAGATAACCCACACCAAAAAGTAGAGTCCAAAAGTCACCCCGCGTTCAAGTCAGGAGAAAAGAATTCCTTCCACCTCTCTCTCCAAAAGCGTCCACACGCACACACTAAAAATAATAGTAAGGGGGAGAGGAGAGAGGGGAAGCCAGCAGGGCGGGGGAGTTAGGCAAACACCAGAAGAGAGGAGAAGGGGTGGGAGAGAAGAATCAAAGTGGGTGTTTTTTTTTTTTTAAGGTGAAAAAAGTTATTCCCAGGCAAGAGTTCAAGCACCAACAGAAGAAGGCTTGTTCCAGCTTTAAAACATCTTCAAGAAAGCGCGTTCCCCCTCTCGGCACTCCTGTGGATTCTCAGGAGTGACTAGAGTTTCAGGAGGAGAGGGTGATGTCTTGCAGATGTACTGGAGAGCAGGATTCTCACTTTACTTTTCGTTAGGAGGAGGGAAAAAAAAAAAGGGCTTCAGGAGTCCGAAGGAGGGTGGTGGTGGGTTTCCCCCCTCTCTCTTCTCTCTCTCTCTCCCCCTCTTCTTGCCCAGCTCCTTTTCCTTCTCAGTTGGATCAAGAAGCTCTCTGGCACTTCAAAAGGCACAAACTGGCATGCAGAGGACGCTTTGTAGGGAATACAAGAAAATTGGAGACCCCTGGGAGGGCAGATCTCCACTTAATAGGAGCCTGTAATTACGTGGCAAAGCCTTTGTGCGGTGCCTGACGATTTACAGACCCCCTTTCTCCATCACAATCTCCTTCTTCCTCCTTTTCCCTCGGACCAAGAAACAGTCTGATGGAGAAAAACCCCTTTGCCAACATCTGAGCCAGAGAGAAAGAGAGAGGGAGGGAGCGAGAGAGGGAGAGAGGGAGGGGGAAGGGAGGAGGGAGGGCAGAGAAAGCAAGCGAGCCCCTTTGGATTTTTTCAAGTAAAGGTCTAATTATCATTCCCCTGCAATAGTATCACAGGGAGAACAGACAAACTGAAACCCACAGTCACTTCAAACGGGAAGATTATTTTGCTTCGGCGCGTTAACTCCTCCGGATTCGTTTAAGATCCTGTTGGGGGGAAATCTCATTTGCATGTTTTGATAACAGCTGCAGGAAAACTTGTCCGAGAAAATCCACAATGATTTCAATCAAATTTTCTCCTCTCCCTGCCTTTAAAAAAAAATTTTTTTTTAACGTTTCCTGCTGTTCTAACAGTTTTTGCGGTGGGGGTGGAGGAGCGCCTCAGAGGGAACGCGGGAGAGAGCAAAGCCTAGGAGGGCTGCGTTTGGCCCTGCGGAGACAACCTAGGAAACAATGTAATAAAGTCACAGGAGCGATCATCATGGGAGTCTCCCACGCCTCTTCCGCGGACTGGGGCAGATTGGGGGCGATCTGAAGGCGCCGAATCGATTCGAGGCTCTCCGCGCCGCTAGGATTCCCACCCCCACCCCCGCCGGGGCGGTAGGAAATTTACATATTTATTTAGCTGGAAGAAAGGACTCTAGGAGTCTATCACACATGCTCCCCGTCTCCTAGCCCCCCCCCACCCCCCGCCCCCGAGTCTGCCCAATTTCGTAACCTTGTTGGTGCGGCCAAGGTCGCTTCCCCAGGCAGGGACGCTCTACCGAGAGGGTCGCGCTGCCCAGATGCGGAGCCGGCTGGGCGCTCCACGGCGGAGGCTCCTGCGCTCTGCAGGGTCCGGCCCAGTGCCTCGCGGCTTGGGGGAGGGGAGGGGAGGGCAGGGGGCCCCACCTAAGTTGACAGATAACGCTCTGTCGTCTGTCTGCTGAGCCCTAACTTGACAGAGGACAGGGAGGTGCTGAGCGATTTTTTCATGACCTGTTGGAATTTGGTAACAGCTTTAATAGTCTCATTAGAAATGAGTTACTATATGACGAGTAAGTAAAATATTAAGTGCTTATTTGTGGCGTTTTATGTTCTTTAAACACACACACACACACACACACACACACACACACACACACACACACACCATCTCCCTTGATTACTAGGTGTGTGTTTTTTTTCTTCTTTCTTTCTTTTTCTCCTATAGCCGAGTCTCGACTGAAGAGAAAGGGTCCTAGTGTGTGTAAATGGTTTCTGGGCTCCAAACGACCGTAGTTAGCCCAGAACTTCCAGCCCTGATCTGGGAAAAGAACATTTGATGCCATCAAAGGGCTGCAGATTGAAACCAGATGTGCACGCCTCGGTTCTTTCCATGCATTTAATTAAGGAGCCGGGATGGAGGAGACTTTTTCATCATTAGTCAACCCACTTCCCCCTCCTCTTTCCATCCCTCGGCCTCCCACGGACCGCTAGCACCCCGACCGAGAGACCAGAGCCCCGCCAGCGCCTCGCGAGAGCACCACGCAGCGCCCGCGCCCGCCGCTCCGTCTCCCCAGCGGTCAGGGGCTCCGGGCAGTAAAACATCTGTCCCTCCGCGGGGCCCTGCGAGCGGGATGCCGGTGGGAGGGCGGACGCGCGCCGGGTGGGCCCGCGCCCGTGGGAGTGTTGGGGGGGGGGGCGCTTCCGCGGGGATTTCCACCACGGAGCCTCCATCAAGCGTCACACGTGTCGGTGCCACCGGCTCCAAGTGAGGTGACTTAATCGCACGGAGAGGTTTTCGCCAGGCGTCCTGCTGGGTGAGCCTGGGCGGAAGGCCGGCGGGCCGCGCTTCCCTTCCCTCCGTGCGCGCGAGGCACTGGTGGTTTCGTCCCCAGAACCGGAGCAGGCCCTCGCCAGTCTCCCCTTCTCCACCCTTCTCCACATAGTCGTATTGCAAACGTTTCTTTTCGTCCCTAACACCGACTGAGCTGCCTTTTGTGACAAAGGTCTGGGTAAGGGGCCAGGGGCTTCTGACACCCGGGTGTGCCGCTTCCTCTGCAGACCAACGACCTTCCCAGTTGGGGGAGATGGCCCTTCAGAGGAAGTTGCCTGGTCCCGGGTCCGCCGTCTGCCGGGTTGGTGACGGGGAGGTGGCGCCCCTGAATTCAGGCCTGAGACGCAGGGTTGCAGACAGAAGCGGACATCACCACTGAGATTGCGCTGCGTTCGTTCTGCAGAGGAATCAGGCGCCCCCTGAGCACCGTCCACTGGGCACTCGTGTGACCATACCAACTGATCTCACCAACACCACCTAGGATGCTAGCGGTTTCGACACCAACACCAGACCCAGCTGCCTAACAGTTGTCGCCCAGATATGTACATATCTATACGTGATTATAAATTGCTACGCACAGTATTTTCCCCAAACTTCTATCAGAAGAAAGCGCAAATACCGGTGACTGTGTGGACCTGGTCCAGTCTGGGGGCCCCTTTGAAGGAATGGGGGTGGCCTTTGAGGACTGCGGGAGGGAGAGGGGCAGGGTGTTCTCCAAACCCAGAAGCTGGGATCTGGGGGCACACTCCCAGGGCGTCCAGGGAAAGGGAAGAACCGGTATTGGGACAGGCTCTCCAGGCAGACAGCAGGGCCCCTCTCGCCGGCAGTCCCTGAGCACTTTTTATTTGGGGGTGGGGGGGGGAGTTGGGGGAATCCTGCGGAGGCCACAGGAGCGCAGAAGGTTTGCAGGGATCTTAACCCCTCCAGAAGGTGTCTCCTTCCCAGGGTGTCCCGTAGGCCTCAACTGCAGGGACAGAGCCCCAACATCCTCCAGCTCCCGCGGAGATCACCAAAGGGAGTCGGTGAGGCAGGGTGGTTGGGGGATATACGCTGGGAGGCTCCCCAAGAAAGCAGAAAGCTCCAGGCATAGACCCTGCAGGATTGTGTTTTTCCCCCCTCTCTCCTTTCTTTTTCAATTAACAATTACTAGTGGATTGAATCCACATTCTGATTATGTTTTCATACAACATTTGTAATTTTTTGAGATTCTGGATTGTAATAGGGAGATTCACCCAGTAAATAGCAAAAGGTGAAAGGTTTGGGTTCCTGCTGCCAGCTGGCCTGAGGGGGGAGGCTCTCTCCACGCCCTGGAGCCAGTGCTTTAGGTCCAGAGCGCCTTCTCGCCTTCTCGGGGCACCAGCATTTCCCTGCCCAGGCCCTGCGCCTGCCTTCGTGCCGGAGGGGTGGAGGGAGAGGAAGTTTGGTGAACCAAAGTTCTCTGGCTCAGGTTGCATGAACCAGGAGGGCCAAGCACCTCTAGAATTTGAGAGGGACCATCTGGCAGAAAGATGTCAGGAGAGAAGAAGCTGTGCCTGGGGCCAAGCTTATCTCCCTGCAGGCCTGGCCTGGGAACTTGGAAGGCCCCAGAGATCCCTGGCCTGTTTCGTTCCTTAATCACTACTTTGTGACTTCCCCAGGGGCCTTCCTTTAAGAAAGAGATGGAAGGAGAGCATTTCTAACTCAGAATCTCTGGACACGTGTAGCTCTTCCCTTGGCATTTGCTTTGACTTCCATCCATCAGTCAGTACTTATTAAAAATGTGAAGCTCTGGGTGATGTCACTAGCTAGAATCCTTTTCCTTACGATCCTTCCCGCATCTGCCAGTGGCTGTCCAACTCTTACCCTCTTTAAATTAACTCCTGTTTTTGGATTTCTCCTCAAGTGAGTGGGAACAAAGCTGGGACCAAGGAAGGAAACTTACCAAGAGATCAGACCAAGGAAGGAAGGTTTGGTTCCCTGCCACGGGCCCTTGGGTAGTCCTCTTCATCGTCAGGTTCCGTATTGGTTACTGTCCAGGGTTTCCCTGGCACTGGAAACTGGTAGAATTCTGCCCCCATCTGGCTAGCAGAACGCCCCCCACCCCAAGCAGTTTCCCCTCTGAGGTGGAAGCCAGGAGTTCTACTCTCACACGTTAATAAGCTGCCATGACTATCACATGTGATAGGTCATAGATTCCATGACACATAACAAGACACTACCACCCTCGTGCACATAACATGCTGTGGGGCAGGAACACTTTTCCACTCATGGTTGACCATCTAGTGTATACATTTCATTAACGATAAAATGGGATTCTGCAGGGTTCCCCTAGTTTAATGTTTTTGAGGGCACTTTATGCCAGACTTGAAAGGAAACTCTCCTTTGCCCTCTGCTTGTGGTTCTTGTCATCATAAGCGGCATTTTAGGAACGTTCCTCCTATGCATGGGTGAATGCTCTTCGCCCACCCCATCTCCATCTAATGGTCCTATTGAATTATTTTGATATTTTGCAATAATCAAATGAAATAGGACTAAAACCACATTTCCAAGCAGTGAGCTGGTAATGCGTACATGATGTAACAGGCTGAGAGGCCCACCAGGCTGGGACCTAGTGGTGTTCACTGGGACTTTCTGCTCTTCTATCCACTGGGCGCTAGCTTTGTATCCATCACCAAGCCAGCTTTAGCTAAAGACATCGGTAACCTGTATATTGGCAAATGCGATGAATATCCTCCCACCTTATTTTACTAAACGCCTCTGTTGTGATTGGCACCACTGAGCACTCTCTTTTTGAAATTTCATCTGGTCCTCTATTTCTCTTATCACTTCTCCTTGGTCTTCACTCTCTGAGCCTTTCCCTCGGCTCACTCCTTAAATATTGATATTCTCCTGTGTTCTGTCCTTCATCCTCACTCTCTTTTCCAATAAACTAGTTGTTAGACGATCTCATGCATTTTCATGGTTAATTACCATCTGTGTCAATGAGTCTAAAACCTAAATCGCCTTGAGCAAACTGGGCAAGTTACTTACTTCTTTAAGTCTCCATTTGCTCATCTTTCCAATAAGGCTACGCATGGCCCCTACCATGTACATTTGTGAGAATGAAATGAGAATGCGTGCAAGTCATTTAACACAGTGCTTAGCACATGGTAAGGCCTGAGAGACAGTGAGGAGGAAGACAGCTATCTTCTTGCTGGACACGCACATTCATTGAGGAACTTGGAACTCAATGTGTCCCAAACTGAACGCACCTGCTCTCCCATGCTCCTCCCTGTCCCACAGTAGGAAACCTAGGCATTAGTCCGTCTTCCTCTCTCTCTGACACTACCTCCAGCTCATCTAAAGTAATCACTAAGGTTTGCCTATTTTATCTAGTCAGCATAACCTATAATTAAAAAGTCAACAAGTGCTTGTCAAATTGGAACCGAGGATTCAGTAACACTGGAGCAAAGGAATAGGCAAAACTCCATGTGAGTGTGTACCAGTAGCTGTGGTATTAGAGTATGCTCATAACATTTAGTAATCAGGTTGCCCTCAGGACATTTGTATGTGCAGGTGACATACCTCTTTGTCCCAAGGAACTCAAGCCTGGCTCAGCAGGCAGGCTCAGAGGGATCACACATGGCTGTTTGGAGAATAAGAAAGAAAACAAAAGTAAAATGCTTTACCTTAGTCAATATGCAACAAATGTTAATTCCCTTCCTCTGCTATTCCCTTACACTCAGGTCACAGGTTCCTCTGGGCTCCACAGAAAAACAGGCGGCTAAATTCTTGCTAAAAAAAATCCTTTAGAGTGGACATATGCATGGGACTAAGAAGTTTAAAACTGGGAATGGCAACCCAGAGCTGCCAGGGGGAAGCACTGTTGACCCTTCAGTCCTGTGCAGGGAGAGCTCAAGTCTGGGGGGTTTTGTATCACAGTCTGAGAATTGGAGAACCTGCATGCTCACTGGATTCTTGGCCCTACGTAAGGTATCTGAGCCAAGGTCGTGAGCTGGCTCCCTGCCTCTGTGAGCTCCCCAACTTTTGGACCCGAGAGCTCTGTTTCTGGGCTGACCAAAAGTGGGATGGGATTTTAAGATTAGGTACAACATGCTTTGGGCCTGGGTAAGTTGGCCAATTTGAAGTCCATAAGGTGCTTCAGCTAACTTTAATGCTCATTTTTTTTTTTTTGCAAACCCAGTGGGTGGGCCATGTAGAATATAGGCAAGACTGTCTAGAAGAGCAGTTGCAGCTATCATTACTTCTAGTATCACGTTTTTCTGCCATTATTCTCTCACTTTTCATCACTATAGATAAGGATGAATTTATGTAATGGCATTTAGAACCCTGATTTTTTTTTAAGAAGTCTGAAATAATGTATTATTTCAACACATTGCAGATCATGCACCTATTACTTTAACACTTGGTTAAGTCACTGTTCACCTCTTTTATGCAATATATACCTTGGCTTGTCATGAATCTGGTGTCCAGCTCCGTATATAAAGCACCAGAGCCACCTTTCCCCAACATACAGGCTTAAAAAACAACAACAAAAACCCTCCTT
Source organism: Myotis lucifugus (assembly GCF_000147115.1). NCBI lineage: Eukaryota > Metazoa > Chordata > Mammalia > Chiroptera > Vespertilionidae > Myotis > Myotis lucifugus. Next base: position 295,223 of record NW_005871259.1, read on the forward strand.
TTCCCACTCACTGCTTTAGCCTTTCTACTTTCTGCGTTTGTTTTTCTTTTGAGCATCTTCTTTAAACCGGAAGTCTGAATTATTTCCTTCATACAATTTTTAAAATATGTTTTTATTGATTTTAAAGAGAAAGGGAAAGAGATAGAAAGATAGAAACATTGATCAGCTGCCTCCTGCATGCCCTCTACTGGGGATTGAGCCTGAAACCTGGGCATGTGCCCTGACTTGGAATTGAACCAATGACCTCTTGGTTCATGCATGGATTGACACTCAACTACTGAGCCACACAAGATAAAAGGATAAGAAGAATATCATAATGTGAATAAAAATAAGTCAGAGGTTTTGACAACCTGCAAAACCAAAATGGAAGTTCGTGACATATCAAGGAGGAGAATCCACAAGAAATACTGCAGGCTCCCTGTTAGGAAATCCAGAAAGCCACAGCCTAGGAATGCAAGTAAAATTAGATGTAAACTGAGCCTTACTAAGACTGAGTTCAGTCCCAGATTGAATTGAACTGATTTGCCTCACTGTTGTCTTCACGAGGCTGAATCCTCGCTGCAAGAATATAGCATTCAGGGTCACTATAATTTTCATACAAAATATCCAGCATTTGAGTTTTAAGAACCCATCCATATGAAGAAACAAGACCAAGAGAAGCAATGCACCACAGAAATAGGTGGCCCAGATATGGGAGGTAGCAGACATGGACTTAAAAGTAACAATAATTAATATAATCAAAGTAATACATGATAAGATGAGAACTTCACTGTTGAAACTATGAGAACCAAATGGAATTTCTAGAACTGAAAAAATATAACAACAGAACTTAAGAAAATAGTAGATGGCTTTAATTGGATATTTGGCATAGCTCAGGAGAGGATTGGTGAGCTTGAAAATAGATCAGAAGAAAGTGTCCAGACTGAAGCACAGAGGGGAAAAAAATAACGGGAAGTGAAGAGGATTCTAGGAAGACGGAGAAGTAGGAAGCACCAGGAAACTGTCTCCTTACCTAGACAACAATTGCACTGGCAGAATCTGTCTAATGTCATTAATTTAAAACTCTGGAGTCTATTGAAGGCTTGAAACTTCCAGGGAAAGGCTTGGACAGTAAATTGAGGTTAATTTTGGTCAATTTCACTCTTAGCACAGTAGCAGCTACCCATCCTCCACCTTCAGCCCTGTGGCAGGCAGCTGTGCACATGTTTCTGGAGCAAATACAAACAGCTCCTGGGAGCCGGAGTGGGGAAAAAAAGGACCCTAACCTCTAACCATCAGGGATCTGTGCTCTAACTGCTGATTGTTGTTTCTGACGACAGATGTGCAGCCCAAGAGGAGGGTAGGAATGGTTGTTACACTTCCCCCATTGCTGCAAGCTCCTCCCCTTAAGTTGAAGTGGATTTAAATGGCCAGTACCCTACCAGCCCCTTCATTTTAATCTTTTTTCCATTTTTTTTTGGAAAGCCATTAAAAAGTAGAACATTCAAAAGCAACTGCATATATGGTGAAAATTAGAAAGTGCCCATGCATGCCCAGGGAAAGGTGTGGGCTCAGAAAAGACCTGAGAAGATCCTAAGTTTATACCTCAGGCTGATTCTTGGACAAGAGATAGTCCATAACAATGAAAACTAGCCAACAGTGGGAAAGGGAGAGAATCTGATTTCCAGAGTTACCACATTATTATATACAAATGTCCAGTTTTCAATAACAAAAAAATATATATACAAGGCATACAAAGAAAGGGAAGTATGGCCCATCCAGAATGAAAAAAAATAAATAGACAAAGATGTTTAAAAACTGCCTTGAAAGTGCTCAAAGAACTTAAGATGAGGAGAAGTCAAGAGAAAAATCTGTGAACAAAATGGAAATATCAATAAAGAGATAGAAAAGATAAAAAGAAACTCTGGGGGAAGATCAAGGGGGGGGGCCGGGGGGGACACATATGTAATACTCTTTGTAATACCTTAAGCCAGTGGTCGGCAAACTCATTAGTCAACAGAGCCAAATATCAACAGTACTTCTTCAAAATAGACTCACCCAGGCCGAAAACCGACTTCTGTGCATGGGCCACGAAGTTTCAATCGCACTGTACGCGCACCCGCACATGGTATTTTATGGAAGAGCCACACTCAAGGGGCCAAAGAGCCGCATGTGGCTCGGGAGCTGCAGTTTGCCGACCACGGCCTTAAGCAATAAAACAAAATTTTTTAAAAAAGAAACTCTGGAGCTGAAAAGTACAATAATTAAAATGAAAAATGCACTTTGAGCAGGCAGAAGAAAGAACCAGCAGGCAGAAGAAAGAACCAGCAAATTTGAATAAATGACAATGGAAATGATCAAGTGTGAGGAACAGAAAGAAGACTAAGTGACCTGCAAAACACTATCAGGCAGACCATTTTTTGCACTGGAGAGTCCCAGAAGAAAAAGAGTAAGGGGCAGAGAGACTATTTGAAGAAATAATGGCCAAAGAAACAAAAAACTCCCAAATCTGATAAAAGACACGAATATAAATGTACACGGCAGTCAATAAACTCCAAGATGAGCTCAAAAATACCTACAACATTATAATCAAACTTTCAAAAGCCAAAGATATAGAGAATCTTGAAAGCAGCAAGAGGGAAGAGACTCATCACATCCAAGGAATCTTCAATAAGACTGTCAGCAGATTTTTTTTCATCAGAAACTTTATAGGACAGAAGGCAGTGGGCTGATAGAGTTTAATGGCTGAAAGAAAAATAAACTGCCATAAAAAACTTTGAAGGAATAACGTTCCTTCAAGAGTGAGGACGAAATTAAGATATTTCCAGGTAAATAAACGCTGAGGGAGCTTTTGATCACTAGAAATGACCTGTAAGAAATGTTTAAAGGAATCCTGCAGGGTGAAATGAAATTAGACGATAACTTGAAGCTGTAAGAAGAAATAAAGATCTCATCAAGTTACATAACCTTGGAGCTGTAAAAATAGTAATAATAGGATTATCATTTGATTAGTATGTTTTAATTTGTTTAAAATTTATTTTAGAGAGAAAGAGAGAAACATCAATTTGTTGTTCCACTTATGTATGCATTCTTTGGTTATTTCTTGTATGTGCCCTGCCCGGGGATCTAATCCACAACCTTGGCATTTTGTGATGACAATCTAACCCACTGAGCTACCTGGCCAGGGTTTGATTACTTGCCAAACACCATGCTAAGTGTTTTATATCCGTTATCTCATTTCATCTTCACAGTAACTCCAGATAAGGAAACCAAGGTTAAGCAATTTCATAAGGGAGGTCACCCAGCCTTGATTAGAATCTGGTTCCCTCTGACCATAACACATGTGCTCTTCACTACCTTGCTAAATATGTTGGTATGCATCAGTGGTTTAAAGAAACACCAACTCAATGGTCTGAAACTATACATGTAAGCTTTAGTATAAATTTAGCCCCAAGAATGTGTTTCCCTTCCTTTAGCCTCTACTTTACCTTCACTTGACCTTCTTAAGTCACCCTACATTATAGGGGCACTTTAAAAACTAGAAATATCATGAGGAAGAAAAGAACATCGGTCCCTTTGCTTACCTCACCAAGGGTCCATATCCAAAAATAGGGTCTGTCATTAAATGTTTGGGACCCTGTCTTTGCTTCCTTCTCCTGGGGCTGAAGACTTACTATTTTCCTTGGTAGAACTATGGAAAAGAAAGAATCATCACATATATGTTTAGATATCCTATAAATCAGAGGATGCTTGAATGTAGATTATTTTTTCTCTTTACCTTTCCATCCACCCCTTTTTTTGGGGGGAAAGGTGCCAGCTTTTTTTTGCTGTGAAAGATCCTTTGCCAAGTCACAATGATATGCATATTGTCATCAACATGTTCCTCATCTGCCAGGAGCCAGACTCCTGTTCTTAAACCTAAGGAAGGCTTGTTATCATGACTCTGCCTTTGGATTGTGTTGGTGAAAATGTGTTCCTTCTGGAGATAACAGCTTTAGTTGCAAAATGAATTTGTACTTACACAGGTTGAAGAATTTTAGCAACCCTGCTGCAGCAAGAAGACAAATAAAAACCTTGAACCTATTACGCATGAGAACAAAGGGAGCTTTATTTAAGAGCAAATAAAAAGTACAAATAGCTAGTTAGTCAGCACCTGAAGGGAAGATTCCAGCATTTTTTTGCCTATATTATTTTTATTAGGATTTGAGATTAAATATCAAGTAGAATTCAACACAATGGCCCTTGTTAGGATTGATTTTTCTATATGTGCAGATTCTAACTATTCACCTCTTCACTCAGATCTTCACTTCTCAACAAGATGTCTCTCTTCATTATACTTTTCAAGTCTGTTATCTCAAATACTAACCAGCAAAAGGTCCACTTTTAAAACAATCCCTCAGATCTTTCTGCATTAGATGCTCATTCATTCACTTATGTACTCACTCAACATGTGTTGAGTGCCCACTAACCCTGAGGATTTTTTTTTAAAAAAAGGTCTGAGCACAGTATGTTCACTGTCTAAGAGGGGAGATAAACATTGATATTTAGAAAATGATTTGTGTGCAGAGCTTACTATTAAACACTATATTTTTCAAATTTAAAAAAAAGTATTTTCTTTGATTTCTAAAATTGATATATTCCCCTAGCCCTTCATCCATCAGGGCCAAAATAAAAGTTTAAATTCAATAATTAATGGTATCTCAGCTTCCCAGGGTTTGAACGGTCTTTCAAAGAGAACTCATGTTTTTGAGGAAGTCGATGCTCAATATTTCCACTTGTCTCCACCCTGCTGGCTTTCCTCTAGGATAGCATGTGAGTATATCAGGGAGGGGTTTCAAGTCTCAAAGAGTAGACTTGGGCAGAGAGAGACTTAAGTCCACAAGTAAGATCCACGATCTTATATCTTTTGAGCTTAGTTGCCTCCATATCTCAGGCAGAAGTTAATTAACTTGTTAATGAATGTGTAACAATAATTAACAGAAGATCAATAAGTCTTAGACAGTCAAAGAATAGTCTTTTTGTTTCTGTGATTGGTTGAATAAAGAGGAGTCGAACTGGTTGTGGTTATCAGAGTCAGGTGCCATTTATTGCTATAGTAGAAGCCCGTTGCACGAAGATTCGCACAATAGGCCTTTCTTCCCCTGGCTGCTGGCACCGGTTTTCCTCTGGCACCCGGGACCCAGGCCTTTGGTCTGGCCACAGTGGAGAAGCCAAGCCTCTTCAGTCTTCAGTCTTCAGTCTTTACTCCAGCCGGAGCCTTCAGTCTTCGCTCCCCACCTACGTATGCAAATTAATCGCCATCTTTGTTGGGTTAATTTGCATAGTCGCTCTGATTGGCTGGTAGGCGTAGCAGAGTGACACCAATTTGCATGTTTCTCTTTTATTAGTTTAGATTGTAAGCCAAAAAGAAAGTCACAAAACTAAAACAGATCTTTTCAGACAATAAAGTTAGAAATTACCTTTAAATAAATATGAAAATAAAGTAAAGCTAATGCAAAACATTTTAAATTTGTAAAAATATATGAACCTAAGTATAATTAAAACTAGAATTACAAAATATTTAGAAAATTGTATAGATTTTGGAGAAATAAGGCAGGTTGAGTAGGCAAACCCAAAACCAAGGAAAAGGAATCCCTAGAGTCAGAAAGGAGACCCTGAAGAAGTCCCATGGCCTGGCCGGTGTGGCTCAGTGGTTGAGTGTCAACCTATGAATCAGGAGATCACTGTTCGATACCTGGTCAGGGCACATGCCCAGGTTTCAGCTCGATCCCCAGTGGGGGGCATGCAGGAGGCAGACAATCAATGATTCTCTCTCATCATTGATGTTTCTATCTCTTTTCCTCTCCCTTCCTCTTAGAAATCAATAAAAATATATTTAAAAAATAACTTCCAATGATTTTTGTTTTTTTAAATATTCTCCCTGCCTTAAATTTTCTTAATTTCACTAGAGGTGGGCTTGTTTTATGCACCTACTAAGGATTTTATATGTTCCTTTTTAATTCTAGAAAATTCTTAGTTGCTATCTCTACCACAGTTGTCTTTCCCCCACTCTCTCTGTGCCCTCTTTCTTAAATTTGTTTGAAATGTGTATAGGAATTTGTGATTGCATCCTTTATGTTTTCTAACTTCTCTGTCATATATTTTCTCTTAATCTCTCTGTGTTCTGTTTTGAATGGCTTCCTCAGATTTATGTTCCAATTTATTCTCTCTTCAGCAGGATCTGATGTATTTTTCAACCCATCTATAGAGTTACGACTGTCTATAGGAATTGATTCTTTTTAACTGTCTCCTATTCTTTCCTAATGATTCCTATAACCTTTTATTTTTAAAATACTTTAAACATATTTATTTAATATCTTTCAGATTGCTTTTTCTTTTTTAACTGTAAATGATTTTTTAATTTTTCAATTACAGTTGACATAGAATATTATATTAGTTTCAGGTATACACCCCAGTGATTAAACATTATATACTGTACTAAGTGATCTCCTGATAAAACTAATACCATCTGACATTATATATAGTTACTAAGATATTATTGACTATATTCCCTATGCTGTTCTTTACATCTCAGTGACTGTTCTGTAACTACCAATCTGTACTTCTTAATCTCTTTATCTTTTTCACCCATCCCTCAAACCCCTCCCATCTGACAACCATCAAAATGTTCTCTGTGTCTATGAGTCTGCTTTTGTTCTGCTTGTTCATTTATTTTGGTTTTTTAGATTCCATGTATAAGTGATATCATATGGCATTTGTCTTCCTCTATATGACTTGGCACAATACCCTCTAAGTCCATCCATATTACAGATGACAAGATTTCATTCTTCTTTATGGCCACGTCATATTCCATTGTATATATGCACCATTTCTTCTTACCCATTTATCTATTGACAGACACTTAGGTTGCTTCCATATCTTGTCTATTGTAAATAATGTTGCAATGAACACATGGATGTATATGTCTTTTCCATTTAGTGTTTTGGGTTTCTTCAGATAAATACCAAGAAGTAGAATTGCTGGATCCTTCTTTGTCTCTTGTTATATAGTCTTTGTTTTACAGTCTATTTTTTGTCTGGCATAAATATTGTTATCCCAGCTTTTTGTTTGTTTGTTTCCATTTTCATGAAATATGTTTTTCCATCCCTTTACTTTCAGTCTGTGTGTGCCTTTCACTCTGAAGTTAGTTTCTTGTAAACAGCATATATAAGGGTCATGTGTTGTGTTTTGTTATCCATTCAACCTTTATATGTTGTTTGATTGGAGCATTTAATCCATTTGCATTTAAAGTAATTGGTAGTAGATATGTATTTATTGTCATTTTATTATAAATATTTTTTATCTTTTTTTTTCTTCTCTTAAAGAAGCCTTTAACATTTTTTAAAATATATTTTATTGATTTTTCACAGAGAGGAAGGGAGAGGGATAGAGAGTTAGAAACATTGATGAGAGAGAAACATCGATCAGCTGCCTCCTGCACAGCCCCAACTGGGGATGCGCCCACAACCAAGGTACATGCCCTTGACCAGAATCGAACCTGGGACCTTTCAGTCCATAGGCCGATGCTCTATCCACTGAGCCAAACCGGTTAGGCAACATTTCTTAAAATATCGGTTTGGTGATATGAACTCCTTTAGCTTGTTTTTGTCTAGGAAGCTCTTTATCTGTTTTGATTCTAAATGATAACTTTTCTGGGTAGAGTAATCGGTTGTAGGTCCCCCCGACCCCCTGCCAACAATGCATAAGCCTTAGAATGATTTAAGTTCACATTCTTATTTTTCATGACATTATTCTTTAAATCTTTGGTCAAGTTTGATTTTTAATTACACCAGTTTACTGATTATTTTTATAGTTACTCATAAAAGGGTCACAAGCACTGAAAATAAATAAACCAACTTGAGGGAAAGTCACTGGATCTAGTGGATTCCCACTCTCTAATCTTGAGTTTGCTAAATTAAGTTAAATTAATTTTATATGGTACAAATTTGCAGTTCACCACTAATTAATATAAATAGAATGTATAATTTTGAAACCACTAGGAAAAAATTAAGAAAATTCAATAAAGTCAGTAGAAAGGAAAATACAAGAAAGTGTAGAGGAGCATAGTAAATATAAAACACAAACCCAAGTACATCAGTGCTCACATTACAAACAGATTAGACTCATCATTAAAAGTCAGAATTGGTCTTACAATATTTAAAGGAAAATTTCAGTGATATGATACCAAGAATAAACACAAAAATATTACACCAATATGATAAATAAATCCTGGGGATGTAGTGTATAGCCTGGTGATTATAGTTTACAATTCTGTGTTTTATATTTGAAAGTTGCTTAGAGAATTGATCTTAAAAGTTCTCATCACCAGAAAAAATTGCTGGGAGAGGTCAGTGGGGGAAAAGGGAGACATGTTATCCTTTCAACAATAAAGAATTAAAATAGAACAAAAAAGGAAAAATTATAACTAGTTTGATGATGGGTATTAACTAAATTTATTATGTTAATCATTTCACAATATATACAATATATCAAATCATTATGTTGTATGCCTAAAACTTATACATTGTTATGTCAATTATATCTCAATTTTTAAAAAGTAAATTATACTTAAAGACTGAAAAATGAAGAGGATGGAAATATTAATAAAGGAAGAGATTAAGTGAACTCTGATTAGCCATATGATAGAATACCACACAGAAGTTAAAAACAAATGAGCTCTCCATATCCATATGTATAAATATATCAATCAATTCATAGGTCCATTGGCATAGTTCTTAAAAATACACTGGACATAAAAGATACAGAAGTATTCATCAGTGTGGTAGTATGTATGTACTTTAAAAACATATAAAACAATACTGCATATTAGTCATGAATTTGTAGATTTGTAAGATTTAAAAGTGTAGAATTGACTGATTCACATCAAATTCATAATAGAGGTTGCCTTATGGAAGGAGGGAAAAATTATCATGGAACAAAAAAACAAAGATAACTTCAACTTTAAATATTTTATTTTTTGCCATGAAGTAAAAAGTTAAGAATAATAAATACACTAATAAAGTAGCAATAACAATAATAGGTATACTTAAAGAACACATTCTGTGTGCCTAATATAAATATATATATGTAATATATGCAATATTATAATTTATATATGTTAATAAATTTATAATAGTTTATATGGATCTCAACCTCGATGCAACCAAAGCTGTATCCAAAACAAGTTTATAGATTTAAATATATTTATCACTAAGACAGTAAGAATCAATTGCCTATAAGAAGCTAGAAAAGCAAAATCTAGCATAGCTAAGGAATACAGAAGAAAAGAACTTCCAAAATAAAAGCAAAACTTAATAATTTAGAACAGAGACTTAATAAATAAATCCAGGAATTATTGTTTTTGCAGAATAGAAAACAAAGATAAAACTTACTACCTCTATATAGGAAAAGGTAACCATCAAAAGGAGTTATAATTATTGATAGAAAAATGTAAAATAATTATAAAAGAACACATCCAACAAGTCTATGTTAATGACTAAAATATAAATAGGCAAGGTTTCAGGAAAATAAAGATAAGATATATTGCTCCTAGAAGAGGTAGAAATATTTACTCGATCAAAATTCATGGAAAATTCAAAGAAATTTATTAAATAACTGTCCCTTCAAAAGACACTAGAGCTAAGTAATTTTATGGGTGCATCCATCCAAACATTTAGGAACGTGTAATTCTAGGCTATTTGAATTGTTCCAGAACATAGAGAAGGAAGGAATGTTTTATATATATATATATCTCACAACCCCAATAACCAAATTTTACAGAGACAACACAAAAACCAATATACTCACCAATTTCCTAACAAAAATACTAACTAGATCACCTAAAATATTTATTCAAAGACTAAGCTACAATGACAAAATAGGATTTGTTCCAGGAAGAAATGAGTGCTTTGATATTAGGATATATATTACCATTATTCATGAAAGAAAAAGCATCAAAAGAGAAACTCAAGAGGTATTTAATAAAATTCAGGACCTATTCTCAATCGAACTTTTAAAAATAGGATTAGAGAGTGATTTTTTTTAACATGTAAGATGCATAGCTTAAAATAATTGAACAATATCATGCCTCATGATGTAACCCTCCAGAAATTCCCATTAAAGTCTGGAACAGTGAAACAAGCCTATGATCGCAAAGATTGTGTAAGACTGTTCAGGAAATGCCAGCAACACAATTAAATAAGAAAACTATGTAATGGCTCAAAAATATTGGAAAAGAGAAAGCAAATTTATCAAATGTTATAAAATAATATAATTTTCCACCTGAATAGCCTGAGAAACTCAACAGAAAAAAAAGCTGTTAGAACTAATGAGTTCAATAATGTAGCCAGTTGCAAATTAAATATTAGAAGTTCCACAGTTTTCCTATATTTCAAATATAGTCAGAATATTTAGTGTTTAAATAAAATACACCATTCATAATGGTAATAAAATGTCAAATACCCAAGGATAAAATGAAAAAGAACTCCATAGGGCTCACAAAAAGGCAAACTGTAAAGCACCATTGAAGGAAATTAGAGTCTTGCTTTGATGTGTAGAAACATAGCTCGTCCCCAGGTAAAAATACTCAATAGGATAAAAATGTCAAGTATACCTAAATTAACCATAAATTTAATGGAGTTCCAACACAAATTACTTTTTTTTTCTTTGCAATTTGCCAAAATTGTTTCAGAGTTCAGCTAGATTAGAACAACAAAGGTACAAGAAGAATTCAGTTTTCAAATGGGTATTCTGGCAGACTGTATCAGAAGCACTTAAAAAATTGTATGCTTTGACATAATAATTCAGCTTTGAGGACTATCTCCCTGACACATAATTGGACAGGAGCACAATGATCTACATACTATATCCATTTGTTGTAGAATATCCATAACAACATTTCTAATAATGCAAGTGTGTGAAAAAAATAATGGGGTAATGATCAATGCAGCTATTAAAATAATAAAGTCACTGGCATACACTAGTTTGGAAAATGTTCACCATGTAGGTGCTTTGTGAAAAATTAGGCAAAAATAAAATTTATAAACTATGTTTTCATATAGAAATGAGACTAGAAGAATGCAGACAAAATACTGAATCGTCATCTGTAAGTGCTGGAATGTTTAGTGATACTGTCTTAGTTTTTGATTGGTGTTGTTTATGTCTTCCAAAATTCTGCTGCTCTAAGAATTTAGGTCCTGTCAGTTTCCTTCCTTGATACAAGCACTTGCATCAACCCTCTCTCCACTGAGGAGACCTGCAGTTTCTTAGCCGGTGGATAATACCTCTCTACTCTGCCAAGAACGTGGATTTCCTAAAATGAAAAAAATGATCATATTTGTCTCTTTAAACATTATGCTGTGGTTCCTTATTGTCTAGGAGAGAGGGGATAAACACCCTCATATATTGATGGCACGTCCATTCACTGGGCTAACCTCCCCTCCCACCCTCCTCTCCACATTTGAGGACTCTGCCATGTGCCTGTCTATGGTGATCATCCCACCTACTTTATTTAAGATGCTCATTCTTCAGGTGTCAGTTTCAAAGTCACCTCTCACAAGAGCATTTCCTGACCTTTAAAGAATATTTCTGCCCCCCTCATCTCCCTTTCTCTAGTTTATATCGTAGTCCTTGCTTTTCTCTTTATAGGCATTAATAATTTGTAGTTACCTGATAAATGTATTTACAGAGTACTTGCAAAATCTGCCTCTATCACTATAGTCTCCAAGCAAGTGTGGACTGAACGTGTCTCATTCACTATTCTGAGGAATTTGTTTAATAAATGAATACATGAATATGCCCTTGTTCCAAATTCAGCCAGCTTCAGCTCTCTGAATGTATTCAGCCATTTCATTCTCTGCCTTCCTATGTTCAGTTTCCTGTCTGGAGCATTCTCTGGAAAGTCTGGTGACTATCTGGTCATGTTTCATGACTCAGCTCAAGCACTGCTTCCTCTAGAAAGGTTGGTGGAGTTGAACACTCTTTGGGCCCTGCTGGAGCATAGTTCACCCTCTTATACTAGGATCTGTCACATTCTATTGCTTTTATTAGTTTCCATGAATATGTCCCCTTCTAGAATGTAAGCTCCTACTGGGAAGGGATTGGTTCTTGCTCCCTTGCTCATCTCTAGTTCCCAGCATTTAGCAGAACACATGGTTGGCCTTCAGCAATCAGTGAGAGCTGGTTGGATAACTGAACAAATGAGTTTCTCCTAAATGCTTCATAGCATTTGTAACCGATAACTTCATTTGATTCCAAATGATTCCTATTAAAAATCACCACAGGATTATTTAATCTATAGTAGGAAGAAAAGACAAAAGCGTTCCAGAGGAAATTTTGAAAGACAATCCATTTCTCTGTAATCAATAGGATTTTTTTTGTGTGTGTGTGCACCATTCCCAGAGGTACTGCAATACTGGGTCAATGTGTGGAGTGGACGAAGCAAGCTCCTATTCCATCTCCCTGCCCCCAAAATCCATCTATAATAATAAAAGGGTAATATGCTAATTAAACCAGACATCATTCCGGATGTCATTATGGATGAAGCCGGGGCCAGAAGGAAGCCCGGCTCCCAGGTGCCAACGGGAAGCTGGTGCCAGCAGCTGGGGTAAGGAAGGCCTACTCTTGCACGAATTTTTGTGCATCCGGCCTCTAGTTTAATATATTGTCCTCAGATAGAGGACGTATTAGATATTAAACTGATAAGAACAGTTGCTTCACTTTTGATCTTAACCAAAAGGCTGAGAAGTGATCATCAATAGGATTTTTAAAAACAATACCAGGTATCACATGGTCCTTGAGTAATACCACCAATAATTATAACAAGAAATATCAGTTGAAGGAAAGGTTAAAATCATTGACCAGCCTCAGCCAAGCACTCTACTGGATTGCAGCTGCATGGCCCGTTGAAAGGATTTAAATTGGTCGCTGTCTGGAATTCCCAAATCTTTGGTTTATATTTCATTTTTTAAAAACTGCACTTTCAATCTCTGCTCACCACCTCCAAACTGAAGGCAGTCTTTTTTTTAATTTTTATCTTTAATGTTGAAAGTATCACATATGTCTCCCCCATTGACCTCTTCTAGGCCACTCCCACCCCCTGCCCCTGGAGGCAGTCTTGACCCCTATGGGATCAAGACTCAGAAAACTGGCTGTACCCCAGTGGGCCTTGCTCTTCTGGTTTGGGGATCATCATTGTGCTTTCTGCCTCCAGCCCGCAGTCCTCACATGGTTACGCACAGACAACCTCTGGCGCACAGATGAGCATAAAACAACCATCGCTGCAGGTGCAGAAATGCTTTTATAATGAATTACAGCCTCCTTACTGGGACCCAGGAGAGACCTGCTGTGTTTGTCACTTTTTAGTTATTAGGCCACGTCTGCAGGCACCCACGATTTCTATTCCATGCTTACCCTCATCTGGAACAGAAAGCAAGTGCTGTAGCAGCTGTGTGTATATTTGTTTTCTTTGGGGCAGAATATAGAGGCCAAGGAAACCACAAAACAGACTGAATCGCAGTTCTTCCTTCTCTTACATAAGGATACAGAAGCAGGTGCGCAGTGCTTGTTTGTTCTGGATGTATAATAAGGGCTCTGAGCTTTCATGTTAATAAGTTGTATGCAGCCTCTCATTAGTGTCATATGTACAGTCCGAGTGCTGTCTTAGCTCAGCGATTGGACTGCTTTACGTAAGAGACACACCTCATGGTCTCTCTGCCCTATACGCCCGATTCATACCAGCATCACTCTCCTTACTCTCACATTTGAGGACACACAATGTGAAGAGTCACAGCCACATGGACGGGTGAGGTCTTTGTTTGACTGAAACCCTCATTCCAAACATACTAAAGCCTAAGGAGCCCAAAGGGGCAAACCTTTTGAAGGATCATTTCACTGAAGAAAGAATTCTAATTCGTAGATCTTTTCTTTCATCACATTCAATATCCACTTTCCCTCTACTTTCTTCTTGCCTCTGAAGTCTTAGTAATTCCTATCCTTGCTCCTCTGTAAGTAAGGCGTTCCCCCACCCTCCTTGGTTTTTTTCATGATTTTTTTCCCTGCGTCTTTGATTTTTTTTATAGCTTGATATATGTGTTGCTGTCGTTTGGGGGATTTTATTCTGCTTGGGGTTCTCTGAGCTTTCTGAATTTTTGTTTGATGTCTATCATTAACTTTAGGAAATTCTGAATCATCATTGCTTCATTTATTTCTTCTGTTCTTTTTTCTATCCCTGTTGTCATATATTACTCCTTTTGTAGTTCTTGAATACTCTGTTGTCTTTTGTCATTCTTTTTCTCTTTGCATTTCAGTTTTAGAAGTTTATATTTCTTCTAGCTCATGAACAGTTTCCTTGGTTGTGTCCAGTCTATTGAAGAGCCCATCAAAGGCATTCTTCATTCCTCATACAGTGTTTTTGATTTCTAGCATTTCCTTTGGATTCTTTCTTAGAATTCCCATCTCCCTGCTGGTATCATCCATCTGCTCTTGCCTGTTGCCCACCTTTTTCATTAGAGCTCTTAGCATATGAATTACAGTTGTTTTAAAATTTCAGTCTGATAATTTCAGCATCTTTGCCATATCTGACTCTGGTTGTATTGCTTGCTCTGTCTCTTGAAACTGACTTTTTTGCCTTTTAGTATACCTTATAGTTTTTTCTTATTGAAAGCTTGACATGATGTACTGGGTAAGAGTAGGCCTTTTGTGTGAGGCTTTATGTTTATCTTCCTAGGAGTTGGGCTATGTTTACTGTTTGTTGTAGCTCAGGTGTCAGAAGCTAACATTTCCTCTGGTGTTCTTGTGTTTGCCTCCTCTGTTGTATTTGGGTTTCCCTAGAGATCTCTTCTTAAGTAAAGTCTGAGGCCTGCAGTTCTTTCAATTATATTTCCTGGTTATAATACCAGAGCCCTAGTGATGTGATGGTGAGGTGGAGAGAGGGAAAGGGTTCTATGGTCCTGCGATTAGGTCTCAATCTTTTAGTGAGCCTGTGTCCCCGGGGCTGTGGCTTTCATGAGTGCCTCTTAGTCAACTCCTCCCCTCCCCCACCTGCTTAGGTGAGTCTTTATGAGAGAAATACCAAAGAGTTTGCAGCCATGTTTTAATAACTCCATACTTATTAAATGTGTTGTGAGAATAAAATGATTAAGATACACTAGCTATACTAGTATGTTATGGTACGAACTTCACTTAGAAAGACTTGTGCTAGAATTAGGTTTCCAATGTTCAGAGGTTGTGCAAAGAACACCTCGATTCATTCATTCATTCCAAAAATACTGACAATACTGTGGTGAAAAGACAAGATCCTAGACCTCATGATTCAGGACACTGGTATACTTCTGAAGAAATCACATCAGATTGATAATGATTTGATATGTTTAGTTCCATGCTAGAAACATGGGTCTAGCTTACCACAACCACGAGAACATGTTACGTGAGTTATATAAGATCCAGAAAATCTACAGAAGGAGGAAAAAATGGAGGTGACAGAGGTTGAGTGCTGAACAACATTTTTGGAGAACACAAACTATCAAAACTTATAAATTCAAATGTCATATAAAAGACCAGATCTGGGGCCAAAGCAAGAAAATGAAAACAAGGATCAGTAGCAAGTTATCGCTGGACTTAAACAAGAATGGGGTTGATAGAAAAGCAAAATGAAGTTTCTATAAAATTTCTTTGTGTTCATTAAATGTGTATGATGGATGTGTCTGTCTTGAAGAATAAAAGTAGGGTGTTATAGTAAGTACAACTACTGACATATAAATACTTTTTTAAAGAGGCATAGTAGAGGAAATTTACTTGAAAGGCATATCATTGTCAAAGAATTGCTAACTAGAATATACCAAGAACTCCTAAAGATTTTTTAAAAATCAAACAACCCAGCCCTAACTGGTTTGGCTCAGTGGATAGAGTATCGGCCTGCAGACTGAAGGGTCCCAGGTTCGATTCCAGTTGAGGGCATGTACCTTGGTTGCGGGCACATCCCCAGTGGGGAGTGTGCAGGAGGCAGCTGATCAATGTTCCTCTCTCATCGATGTTTCTAACTCTCTATCCCTCTCCCTTCCTCTCTGTAAAAAATCAATAAAATATATTTTTAATAAAATAATAATAAAATCATCTATTATTAAAAGATCCCCCCATGAATAGACTAAATTTGGTGGTTATAATGATGAAACTAGATACATATACCAATTTGTATAAATGACAAAAACAATGAGGAACTGTAAAATGTAGACATGAATGTGAACAACATTATACCATTTGGTTCAAGTTTTAAAATGTGCAAACTACGTAATGATTTTCAATACGTCCACATATAATAAAGTATGAAAAAACAACAGAAGACACAAACCGATTTCAGATTCTTCTGAGGAGAGAGTAGAGGAAATTGAATTCCGGAGTAGTTCCATTGTGGACTTTTAATGTATCTATGTCTTCTTTCTCATAAAAATTAGATCTAAAGCAAATATGACAAGAAGCTAATGTTTGTAAAATGTAATGGTGACAGTACCATTTTCTATGTACTATTGGAAATATTTAATAATCATTTTTTTCAAATATTAGGAACACAAACTACATGGAATATTAACATTGAATTCCTCTTTGCGGGACAGTTGGGGAAAGCAATTTGTTCAGATCTGGCTGAGGGACATGCGTCTGTCTTTGTCCAGTTTGGGACATATTCTCCTTTAGTAGACTTTTCCTTTATCCACTGAAGGTTTTGTCCTGTACCTATGATTTCAATATTTACTTCCATACATCAGGACTTTAATATTAATTATAGAAAATTCTCAGTTTCTCCACTTTAAATATTTCAAAGTTCATATAGGAAGTGCTTGGTTGGTTTGTTTGCATTAAACCAACTATATAAGCAGATTTACTTACCTGGCAATAGGCACCTTTTGAAAAATACCTACTATAAGTGTTTCCCTCATTTGAGTGTTCAACTTTACTCTCTTCTATGTTGTGGTGATAGATGGCTTTAAAAATTTTTTAAACTTTTTGTTGGGAAAAGAACAGCTATCAGTTTGGGTAAGATTTGCAAAAAGACTCATTCATTGTTCAGAAATTAAGGACTTCATGATATTTCATTTCTAAAACTGTTTGAACATCTGGTTCCTACAGTTAAGCAGCATGCTGGCATAGAAGTGTTGCTTCATCCCGTAACCATGTGGACTATGGAAGAATATACAGGAATATATGGAAGCAGCCCCCTGCAGAGTATGATGAAGAGGTCCTACCCTAGCCTGAGCTTTTATAATGATTTTGCAAAGGGTGGGTTGTTAGCTAAGAGTAGAGTTTGCAGCAATTTAAATGCCAAATCAAATGTCCCAGTATTAAAGCCAGTTCATCCTTACCCTGTCTTCCTCCTAACACTCACAATCGTAACAATCATTTTGGAAATTGCTTCTAAATAAGATTTTGCTCGAGTTACTACTAAAGTTTAATTTCTTCTTCTTGGTGACATCACATGCACATCAAGCAAGCACTCATGTTCCTGAATAAGCCCGAAGCTTTGGCTGGGGCAACCTGAGCCTTGCTTTCTGCCAGGCTCACTGGAATGCACAGCTCACAATGGTTTCCAGATATATCAGTTCCCTTCCTGTCTAGGACATTGCATTGCCACATGACCTTTGCCAAGTCACTTCTTTCTGCTCTCCCATAACATAAGGTTGTAATTATGATGATCTCCCTCATAGAAATGTGATGAGAAGCTATTCATAACAAAGACTGTAAAAATCGCAAACATGATGGGAGAGGCAGATATGAAATGTATGAAAAAGCTCTAAATTGAATATTCATTTCCTCCCTGGCTCAGTGTGTCCTTAAACTTTATTTGGAAGGACAACAGCAGTGAGAGTGCCTCATTAGGTCCTCCTGTTAATGCCATCCATGTAATATATATTTTTTTAGCCCTGAATATGGCCTTCATTTTCAGACAAATGAACTTTGTCTGAAAGTGTGCGTGTGTGTGTGTGTGTGTGTGTGCAAGATATCTTTTCATTGTTCTCTCATCAGCCACATGCTCGCTCTTTTTTCTTTCCCAGGAGAACTGTGGTCAACTGTGGTCATTTAGTTGGTTTTAAATTGGCAATGCATCGTGTTCAGTGCCAGACACATGACATGTTCTAGTAGCCCTCAGGACCTGGGTCTGGGATCATATTTCCCTCCATCCCCAATCTATGTTCCAAACACTTGTGAGCGCGCTGCAGGGCAGGAGGCGGAAAGAGGTGAGACCAGGCCAGGCTGGCATCCACTCTGTGGGATTTAGGGATAGAGTCATACTTCAAAGTAGTGCGCGGGAGTGATTGACAACACACCAGGGCTGCTCATGGTAGGCGAAAGGGCAACAGAACACAAATCAGCTGCCTTGGTACATTTTTTCAAGTTTCTGTTTATCTTCCATCTGTAGACTCTTTAAGCTGCCTTCATATTTGGATGTGGACATTGAAGTATTGCTGACCAGTGCCAGAGTCACAGGGATATCCCGCTGTGCTTTTGATCTTCCCATATGATTAGATTTCCTGGATCATCCTGTTCCAGTGTGCGCGCACATATGTGCACACGGGAATCTTCTGGCACATCTCCCAGGTGCGTTAGTGCTGGGACAAAGGGCCTATTGGTGCTCTCAGAATGCAATATTGATCACTTTGGTTGGCTTAGAGCCAGACCGAAGATGGCTGCCAAGTCCATAGGCTTTTCTCATTGCAAAGTGATTGACAGTGCTTCCTGAAAAGCAGAGTAAATTTTTTAAAAATATATATTTTATTGATTTTTCACAGAGAGGAAGGGAGAGGGATAGAGAGCTAGAAACATCTATCAGCCGCCTCCTGCACACCTCCTACTGGGGATGTGCCTGCAACCAAGGTACATGCCCTTGACCGGAATCGAACCTGGGACCTCTCAGTCTGCAGGCCGATGCTCTATCCACTGAGCCAAACCGGTCAGGGCCAGAGTAAATTTTTAGATGCCTTGAAAAAAGTTGTTTCTAAATGGAACTTTGTATTTTGCCAACTGTGGACAGTGCTTGGAATTTGGCTCTTGTCTTTCAACCCTTATGATCTGTGGTACATTCTATATTTAGTTACATTATACTTTCCAATATTCAGTGGAGTTTCCCCCCCTCCTCCCATGGTTTTTCACAATTTACTGTCTAGTACTGGGCTTAGGCAAATCCATAATTTTAGCTTCAAACTTAATGATTGTTCAAAGGTCAAATTCACCAGGATGAGGGGGAAGAAATGTCCTCCTAAGGCTTCAAAGTATACCTTTTGTGTACAGGATTATGAAAATTACAAATTCAATTAATTCAGAAAAGACCTTGATGCCAATGTTTGACCTTTAAAATGATACAAATCACCAGTGACCACTAGAATAGAATAAAAAAAAAGTTTGACTATCTTCAGGATGACTTCCTTCAATCAAGAACATGGCTGCAAATTTCCAACCCATTCATTGCAAGCTTCTCCATTACCCAAAGAAAAATACACCAGAATTTTATTTTCTCCTCCCCCACCCCAAATACTGTATCCAAAATTTGGCCTACGCAGGCGATAAACCAGAGTGTCCTCTCATTTCTGGAGTTCCATTGTTTTCAGCCCCACCACCTTCCACACACCAAAAATGTGTTGACTGCCTGCTCTCTCCTCTCAGAAGAAGGTGCATTTGAATAATCACAAAATGCCTCAGTTCAAATTTATTTCATGTATAAACCTTTCCTGTCTTCTAGAGAAATCTTTTTTTTTAACAAAGAGGTTATACGGTAGGAACACTCAGAGTAGACTTCAGATATCATGGCATCTATAAGAGAGAATGGCTGAGGAGAGAGCTTTGAGTCCCATCATGATTTTTATTCCAATAGTGACACCCTGTCCCTTACTACTATGGGGTTTTCTGCTGTGTCAGGGGGCGAATCGGCTGTTTTCATTAGCTTTCTTTCATTGGACTCCTGAGAGATGCCACAGAGCAGGTCCTTAATCCAGGCTGAACAGAACTTCATCTGAATTCCAGACATTCCAGTTGTAATGGAAAGAGCTTCAGAACCAGGTAGCGTGGGTAAGCTTCCCCGTCCCGTCTCTGACCAGCCGTGTGATTCTGTGGAGGGTAGCTCACCTCTTCAAACCTTCAGTTGCCCTTGTATGGAGCAAGGATAATGGTACTTAGTTTACGGGGTTATTATATGGAGGTTAAGCGACATAACGGGCGTGAAAGGCCTGGCACAGTATTTGACAGAGCCGATTTCTTTAATATAGTAAAGAGTGGTGTGTTCTTGAACGTGAGTAGTCTCTATCAAGCTCCGTGGAGCTCACTTCGTCATGACAATTTATGAAATCTAAAAGCTCAAGCGGTGATATTTTTAAGCAACTATTTTCCATGGTTATGATATCACCAGTGTCAAGTGGAAACTTGTGATGACAGCACAGCTGTGAGCTCTTTGGGTGTCATATCCCTGGGAAGTAGGGCGATGTGACAGTCCCGGAGAAAACTGCCACGTTCGGCCTTCTTTAGGTTCACTTAGATTCTCAAATTCCCAGACAGGGCTGATTGAATCTCTTTCATTTACTCTGAATAACACACCTCCAGTCCTTTCTTTGAAAGCAGACATATTATAAATAAATGTGTAGTATGATTATCCACTCTATATTTCTATCATGTAGAAGTGGATCTTTTTTTGAGGTTAATGATAGTCTGTTTTGAAACTCATGTTTCAAACTCTCTGAGCAAGAGGCTTAATAACAAAGAAATTTGAAATTAAAGTGAAAAATGAGAGGGGTTCAATGACAAGTCCAGGACAGCCCGTTGATTCAATAGAACGATGCTTTTTTCCCCCCAGAATAGTAACAGCAGCCTTGAAAGTCTAGACATTAATATTTTGACCCAAGGAAGCTCCTTCCTCTCCACACCCTTGAGGGAACACAGTGTTTTGCCACAATTTCTCTGCAATGTGCCTGGCACTGTCTGTTAATCCTACACATCTTGATGTCATCCAGGGACACTAAAAGCAGGTTGTAATTAGGAAGAGGGCTCAGGTTAATATAGGCAGCACTACGGTGAACAGACCATCAGAGCCCAGTCAAGGATTAAGTAGGTTTGCAATTCAAAACCCGGATTTATGGCCTTTCTCCCTCCAATTTTGAAATCTCATGTTTGAGTTCTCATCTCAGACAATCACTTCTCAGCATTTATGATATTAAGACTCCGTGCCTGTAAAACACAGGACAATGATTTTTTTGTTTTTCTTTCCCTACGAAAGTCTTGTAGAGAAACACGGCAAATGGGAAAAAAAAGGGAAAGCCATCATTCTGAGTTCATCCTCAGACTCTCTACTTTATTAGGCACGGCTTTGCGTTGAGGTGGTTGTTCGACTATAAAACCTTCAAATCCACATGGTTGAGACAAAACTTCCTGTCTTCCTCATTAAACAGTATTCATTGCTCAGCTAACTCTTTGCCAAGAAGAGTTGAACAGTTGAGATTTTGAAAATATTCTGGTCTTGTAGAAAACTCATAATGGTACAGTCTACTGACCCCACCACATGCAATTGTGGGGAATTTTGCGTTGAAGACTCCATGCCTCCTCCCTCCCATATTTCAATCACCACATTAGCAGCTTCCTTTACTGCGTGAAGGTTTGTGTTCACCAACGCCAGACCAATGACCTGTTAGACTGACAGTGGCACCAAGAGTGCCTCTCTTCATTTGTAAATATATATTGCATGTCCCACGTATACCTTGTGCTGTGCGTGGAGCCCTGAGGAATACAAAACTAAGTAGAGAACATGGCTCTGCTCCAAGGAGCTTGCCTAAGAGAAAGCAGGATAGTTTCCCTCCAGGAAACAGAACTTAGAAGTCAGAAGTGACCGTCTATCCCCCAGCATACCGTCTACTCCTGTGGTCCTAACCTGGAGTAATATTTACAGAACAGTTTTAACAAGTCCTCAATGTTTTCAAATGAGAGGATGTAGCATAAAGTTCTGGATTTATGACTTCTCTTAAAAAATGAGGAGTTGTGGCAACACAGATTCTTCCTTCCCACATGGCAATCATGGGATAGAGAGCACAGTTTTTCACAGTCCCCATCAAAAATATGTCAGACACACACACACACACACACACACACACACACACACACACACCCCAGAGGATAGAGTAGTTCACATGTGAACGATGGAAGTTTGGAAAAGGCACAAAAGGAGGTGAAGCAATAAAAAGAAAATTAATAGATTTTTCACAAGTTCAAACAAAGGGCTAATCTGCAAAGACATAAGCCAGATAGGTTTCTGAAAGAAAATAGTAATATGACTAATTTTTTTTCACAAAACTGCTAAAGGAAAAAATAAAGCAAGAATAGATAACGATCAGGACTTTTAAAACATTTATAAAAGATGAACAGAATTATGAAACAGTATTTCATACAACTTTTAATAACAGTAAAAAAGGAATAATTTCCTAGCAAAATAAAATTACCAAAGACAACACAGGAAAACAGTAGTGGATTAATTATCACAGGCGAGATTGTCCAATGATTAAATATTTACCATTAAAACAGTACCAGAAACAGATGAACTCATAACTATTTTTACCTAACTATTTAAAAATAGGTAATTCCAATGTTGGTTTTACTCTTCCAGGTGTAGAAAAAGATGGAAAATTCCTCCAACTTGTATTTCAAAAGCCTGCATGGCTTTCATATTAAAATCTAACAAAAATAGTGCACAAGAGGGAAAGTAAAGGCCCATTTCACCTACAGATAATGTTGCAAAAAAGTCCTTATAAAATAGAAGCAAATAGAATCTTGCGATAAATGAAAAGAATAAACAGTTATTTTATACGTACAGTTTATATGGCATCTTATCATTGTTTTATAAATTGGACTATATATAGGTATCTATGAATATATATATTTGTATGCAGAGGGATGTGACTATACAGGAAATGTATAGTAAGTTATTAGCACGGTATGGCAGAGCTCATCATTGTGTCTCCCTTGTTTCTCCTAGTTTCTTCCTCGTGTCTCCCAGTATTTCCCAACTATCTCTGCAGTTAGGTTGGGGCCATGTGACAAGTTCTGGCCAATGGACTGTGAGTAAAATGGGGAACTTAAGAAATAACGTGCCTTCCTCATCTCTCTATTCCCTGCCTTGGAAAGCTAGGAAGAGACATGTTCCAGATGTCATTGCTATGACTTTGAGGAAGACTGCCAATCCACATTAAACATTGCATGAGGGAAATGAAACTTGTTTTGTTAAGCCTTTGAGATTTGGGCCTTTTTCTCTTATGGAAACTACATTATCCTAATCCAGAGATTAATATTTTGAAATGAGGTATTGCTGAAATTAAAAACCTAAATTATATGCCTTGTATTCATGTGAAGCAGGCAGTGATAAAATTGACATCAGAGGAAAGAAAGGATGAAATTGTTGTTATTCAATGGCGGGGAGAGAGACCACCACTTGTGGTAACTTGGGCATTAGGCCAGACCACATGCATAGCAGAAGAGATTAGAAAAGATAACAGTTACAAATAAATATTGGCTATTGCTGATTGCTTCTATCAAAATATTATAAGGAAGTAATAAACTCAGGAAAAAAATGGTCAATATGCAAGCAGAATTTTTTTAATGACAGAAAAAAATAGAAATTTGGGATCATACAGGGCTGGAAAAACTGTTTATCAATCTCAGAAAGTATGAGATAATAACAACAAAAGAAAATATAAGAGTAAATGTCCCATCTAACCTTCTTGTTGGCAAAAGTGATCACATTGTGATCTCTCACCTTGAAGCCTGAAAGCCTCCAGGTGACTACATTAAGTTAAGAAAGACAAGTGTAGCCCTAACCGGCTTGGCTCAGTGGATAGAGCGTCGGCCTGCGGACTGAAGAGTCCCAGGTTCGATTCCGGTCAAGGGCATGTACCTTGGTTGCAAGCACATCCCCAGTAGGGGGTGTACAGGAGGCAACTGATCGATGTTTCTCTCTCATCGATGTTTCTAACTCTCTATCCCTCTCCCTTCCTCTCTGTAAAAAATTAATAAAATATATTTTTTTAAAAAGACAAGTGTAGAGATAAGAAAGCAACGATATAAAGCAGACTTGAACACTATGCTTCAAAATGATTTCGGGATGGCACTGAGTACGTAGATGAGAAGCCTACTCCTTTTTTTATTCAGTGTTAAGCCTACCAAGCTTTCAAGGAACTACATTGCCAAACAAACTAGTGGCTTAGACTAGTGTGGGACTTTGTTCACGACATGGAGACATCTACATCCCGTCAAAATGGATTACCATCCCATGGAAACAACCAAGAAACAAGAGAAAAATACATAGAAAAATGTTTTTCACATCAGACACAGGGCAATGAATGATCCTTGAGAGATGGGAGACAATCAAGATGAGCCTTATAGGTATACAGTTATTCAAGTTTACAGGCCAGAGAAAGTTTCTGGTCAAGGCACAGAAGGGGGAATTTAGAAGCGCGGCAGGTCTCCCTGAGTTGAGGAGACCGAGCGAGGAACGGGGCATTGCAACATGGCTAGACTTCGCAGCCAGAGTCCCAGAGAGAAGAGAGCTGCACAGAGAGAAAGTGCTAGACATCTGCAGAGTGCTCTTCCTGACTATTCAGCTAAATATTGATCCACACATGCATGGACTGAAATACCCAAGCCTGAGGAAGAGACCACCTGAAAAGATTAGAGGCAATAAATAACCCCACCAGCCAGCACGGGAAACCTCATAACACATGGAGTTGCATCCATGGTCCTGTTGTATTTCTTTGAACAAAAGGGAGAATAATGCAGCAAATTTTTCCAAGGGTTTAAAGAAAACACAGAAACAAAGGAAATGATTCCAAGAGTAACATCGCAATTTTTAGTCATCAGATGCTGATTAAATAGTCATTCATGATCCATTGGGCCCTCACTGTTGCCTTATTAAGGATTCTAGCTAGTGTGAGAATGACTGACACTCTAGACCAGCGGTTCTCAACCTGTGGGTCAGGACCCCTTTGGGGGTTGAACGACCCTTTCACAGGGGTCGCCTAAGACCATTGGAAAACACATATATAATTACATATTGTTTTTGTGATTAATCACTATGCTTCAATTATCTTCAATTTGTAATAATGAAAATACATCCTGCATATCAGATATTTACATGACGATTCATAACAGTAGCAACATTACAGTTATGAAGTAGCAACGAAAATAATTTTATGGTTGGGGGTCACCACAACATGACGAACTGTATTAAAGGGTCGCAGCATTAGGAAGGTTGAGAACTGCTGCTCTAGACCATGGCAGTATGGAGGAAACTGCCCGGCTCTTGGGGAGCCTGTTACTTGGAGATGAGGAATGCCAAGGGCTCCCCGCAAAGAGTATGGATCTGATCCAGCTCCAGGGTCACTGAAATGGGGACCTGAGCAGCGGGAGGTGGGAAGGGTGCGTCCTTCTCCTGCTCTGTGGGCCTCTACCGCGGTTGTCCAGACCGCCGCCCAGGGCTAACTCCGGGCGTCAGATCTGCATCCTGTTGCCCAAGAAGCCGCAGGTAGCATCTTACATAACTGAGCGGAGGGACATCTCTTGGCGAATTTCCAGGTCGCATCCTCCTGCTCCGGCTCAAGGATGAGAACCGACCCTGCTGACTTATTTTCAGACTGTGTGAGTGGGAATGGAATCGAAAACGTTTCTGATTTCCAAGTGCTAAAACTGGATTTGATGCACACATAGACATTCAGCGTTAGTATCAGGGAAAGCCCAGGACTTGGTATTTCAGGTTTGCAATGGCACCTTCTCCTTTCAAAGGTGACTTCTCTGGTCTCTACTATAAGCATTGCCATGCCTCACCCTGGCCACAGAAATTCCCTCTATACAGGATGGTGAATATCACAGATTTTGTCTCCTTTCGACACCTGGCAGCCAGGAAAACAAACAGTTAAAGTGAGCCAGACGGTAAGTTGGTTCCTGCTGAGCCATGGAAGGATAATAATATATATCTTTACCTAGATGTAGAGACGCATAGACATACAAAAGCCTCTAGCCGCCGTGTGTTGCTTCCAAAAGCCAAGTCCATGTTTTTCTGGGAGACATTTAAGGAATATCTTGGTCTCAAAGATGCCTCATGCTCCCCTGTTAGTTATGCCTTGCTTTCCCCTGGCAAGCTAGTTCAGTGCCGGCATCATTTTAGGGCAGCGGTTCTCAAGCTTCCTAATGCCGCGACCCTTTAATACAGTTCCTCGTGTTGTGGTGACCCCCAACCATAAAATTATTTTCGTTGCTACTTCATAACTGTAATGTTGCTACTGTTATGAATCGTCATGTAAATATCTGATATGCAGGATGTATTTTCATTGTTACAAATTGAGCATAATTAAAGCATAGTGATTAATCACAAAGACGATATGTAATTATATATGTGTTTTCCGATGGTCTTAGGTGACCCCTGTGAAAGGGTCATTCGACCCCCAATGGGGTCACGACCCACAGGTTGAGAACCACTGTTTTAGGGAAAGAAAAGAACAAAGCACCAAAGGGTTTCTCTGCCCGCCTCTTTCCTTATGCTTCTGCATCTCCATGTCCCACCTGTGCGAAGTTGATTCCCTCCAGAACCCGGGCCAGCCTCAGTCTTCATTCTAAGGGCTCCCTCCCTTCTGCCCAGCGGCTCCCCACCATCGACAAAGGCTGTGTTCAAGCCCTCTGCCCTTCCTTCGTGCGCTTGTTTGTTTTTTCCCTGCCTGAGGTTGGGCTAACTGTGGGGCTTTCCACAGAAGAGGCAGGAGTTTGGATAAGCCAGCAGTTTAAGCAGGTTTTATGACCAGCCAGCGTAATAAAATGCATTCAGGGGTCACCTGAGGAACTTTAATCAGCACCAGGGGTCACTGGATAGCACTTCTAGACAGGAGAGGCAGAAACGAGGAACAGGGATTCGTGGACAAGGCAGAAGAGCTGAGGGAGGGACCTGGGATCACCGGTCGCCAAGTTATCAGAAATAACGTTTGAGAGAAAAAAAAAAAATCAGTGTGTTTTGCAATCAGAAATGGCAAAAGGAGCCACTACAGCCCAGTGGGAACTAGAGATCTGCTGCAAGTTTAGATGAGGATTTTACCCAAAGACTTAAATGTTTCCCCCTTGTGCAGCTTTGCACGAAAGTTTGGCCTTATGATTGGTCTCAAGATGGATATCAGATATCTCACCCTGAAGGGAGAAACATTCCCACCAAATCCTCCCCCGAAAGGAGAGAGAAAAAAAAAAATTCTGCATCCAATAATCAGAGCTTGGGCAGACAAATTGGCACCACTGTTCTTTTTTTCCCCCCTCTTCAGCCTCACTTTTATTTTCTGTTAGAAATAAGACTGCAGACTTGAGTCACAATTCACAAATATTTGGTAGTATTATGTTGCAAGGAGCTGGGGGTGGGGGGGAGCGGGTAGAACCCAGAAGGTAATTCTTAAAAGCTTTGCCTTCACTCACGCAAACAAACTTTATGCTTCTCAATAAATCTCCTGTTTTGTAAGTGGCCATTAAAATAACAGATCATTTGATTAAATTTTTGTTTCCTTTTCACAACAGTCATTTGGAGTTTTGGGGGACCTCCAAATGTGGCCTTGGCCATGATGTCATTAGCATTTTATTAATGCATTCAAAAGGTTAAAAGCTCTTACTTTTTATAGGGCTTTTAAAAGCAAACATTTGATTGTCTCTTGCATAAACTGACTCTGAACCCATTAAAATGTGACAACAACTTCAGAACTGACCCTGTTTAAGGGTAAAAAAAAAATTGATCAAGGATTTGCCACATTTTTAATTGCTTTGAATGATACGGAAACTGAACAGAGGCCAATATTTGGGAATGGAAAGAATTAAATCCAGGCCAACACCTTTTGATATAATAATGATATTTTTTAAATTAGGGGTTTTTCTCCCCCTTTTAGAGTTGAATGATTCTTTATGGCACAAAAATAGTTTATAGTTTGAAAGGTTTATTTTTTTCCCTCTCTAGTTCAGTCACAATGTAGCCAGTTTGTCATTAAAAATAAGATGGAAATTTTAAAAATATATGTTTCAGGTGCCCTAGGCTGAAAAAAAATATTTTAGGGTGGCCAATTTGCCTTTGTTGTTTATTTGGCTGGAAAAGCATGTGTGGCTGTGTAGATTTGGAATGATGTTATCAAACTTTTAATTTTAAATTTGGTAGTTTGGGGAATTATGTAATAAATCCACTATAAAATACTAAAACCAGTGTTTTTTTGGGTCTATGTAGCCATTTATTGTTATTTTCTATTTTGTCTCATTCTCATCTTACATATTTTTAAGTTGGAGTTACCCCAGCGAATAACATTTTGCGTACAAAAGAGAAAATTCCTGCTCCCCCAACTTCTACTGAAAATAAAACTGTACATGTTCCATTCCAATTTTTTCCGATTCTTAAAAATCATTGATCAGAAAGAGTCTTCTATTTAACTTGATTGTTTTACTCTTTTTGTGTGTGTGTGTGTGACTGGTTGCATTTCTCACTCTAGTACATTTGTTTTATTCAGAGCACATCAGATCTTTTTTTTTTTTTAATCCCTCACAAATGAACTACTGAAAAACCACTTTCCTTAGCCTTCTTTCTTTCCTTTTTTTTTTTTTTTTTTTGGTATTTTTCAAGTGTTTCTTTTTTAATTGTGTCTGTATTCGGAGGCATATGGGGCGGGGGGGGCTACATAACTAGTAGGAGCCGATCAGCAGATAAGCTTGCATAACACACACTTAATTACACAAGCAAGTCTTTCTGGAGAAAGTCTTCTGACAATTACCTCCCGAAATAAATATACCTTGGTGACTGTCAATAGTAATAAAACCTGCACAATCGTTTCTTAAAGCTTTTATTGTTTGCCTGTAATTAGCATGCTGATGTGATTAAAGCTGCGTTTGACTCTTGATAAACCCCAGACGCCTATAGATAACATTTCCAGCAGTTCAAAGCTGCTTTCATTAGAAGCGATATTTATCTGATTTGTAACCAATCAATTGGAAATAAAACTTTCCTGGGGCATGCCGTTAAAACAGCCAGCAGCAGCCCTGGCTTCCCCAAGCCCCGCTTCTCATCTATGTCCTTGAATGAGATGGATTCCATATGGTTAGGCGCGGGAGACCCGGCAGGGATTGAAAAGGTAGAGAATGCAGCTCTGTGGAGAGTCCCTCCAGACCTAGTGCCTTATTTCTTCTCGCTGCTATTCGAAGGCACGGTAACTGCTGTAACCAATTTTCTTGAAAAATACACTTTCGTGTGGCGGCAGAAAAGCCTGCAGAACTGGAGGTTGTTAAGGGCATATTTGGGATGTTTACTCTGCGTCCATATTTTTAAGTTATGTCTGATTCTTTTATCAGACCCTTCTCATTCTGACTTTAACTTTGTCCTCTTTGCTCTCCCCTAAATTATCTGGCCCTCTTTTTCCATACTCTTCTCACCTTCTGCCTCCTTTCTTTCTCCCTTCCTTTTCTTCTGTTTTTTGTTGTTGTTGTTGTTGTTATTGTTTTTGTGTGTTTTCTATAATATTTGGTTTGCGATCACTTTAAACTTCCTTGTTCAAAATTACAGAGCTCTAAATTTTGAAGTTTTGACAAACAGACAAACAGAGATCTTCAAAAGGTTATCTGACCCAGCAAATAGATTGAGGACGTTCTAAACGTCCCTAAGCGATAGAGACGCTAGCAGTACCTCCACATTACCTTGGTGACTTTGCGGCCTACGTCTCAATTTCTGTACAATTCCACCTTTGCACAAATCTACTTATTCTTGTTTTCAATATTAGGAAGAATAAAGAAAGAACAAAAGAAAGATTAAGCCAGCCTACCTTCAGAATCTGTATGTACTAATTCAAAGCACTTTTTCCTTCTTATCCTCCATACTCCCCAAACATTTCGTATTTTTAGAAACCAAATAGAGAAAATAAAAGATTTTCTATAATGGAACCAGTGTTGACATGTAGACCTTTATGGATTTCCAGCCATGGCTCGTTAAAATCTGTCTTTAGCTAGATGGCAAACATGTGCATAAAATGCTATAGAAATGCCATGCTTTTAAAGTGGAGTTTGAAAGTGAGTGTACATAAACAAAATACTTTATTGCTATGAAAACGGAAACGTGAAATCTATATCTGTGAATCCATTTCCACTAATCTGGACGTGTTCGAAGGCTCTTGATTTTTATTTAATTATATGGTATCCCAGTGCCCAGATCAAGTGTTTTCTTAAACACTGTAATTTGCAACTTTAAAATCTTACATAATTCCAACCTTATTTAAGCACATATATGTCTTTGCACAGGCCATTCAAGCATGTCCTCTTGGAAGCACTGATTCTTTCTAATCTTAAAACGACCTCAGTTACGGCATTTAATATCTTGGATATGAATGCCATTTCATGTACGTATCACCTAGAGGCAGTTGCATTTAAAAATTGGAGAGATAGGAAAGGGGGAATTTTTCCTGTAAAATGAACAACTAAGAAGATAGCAAGATTGGATCTGACAAGTGTGTCTCTATTGGTCTCGGGTTTATGAATATGCCTTATAGCAGGGGAATTTCTGGAGAATGCCAGGCTCAGGGAAAAGGTCTGTGGTATGCTGTGTGCCCTTTGAAAGAAGCTTTTTATCAGAATTTAAACATTTTCCTTTCCATTTACTTTAGAAAATATTTTAGACATCATTAAAAGTCCATTTTAAATAAGTTAACTGTAAAGTGGTCTTTACTTTAAATGCATTCTCTCATTTCTCCATTTCCTAATTAATTCACATTAAGGTAAGTCTGTTGGCAAATATGTTATGCTACCAAAACACAAAATATTTATTCTTATCATCTTGATTTTGGATCCACTAATTTAAGATTATTAATCAAGTGTTTGTTGGATAAAATTTTCATTTCTTTTGAAAAAAATATTGTCTATTTTTGAAACTAAAGTTGGAATTTTTTTGCACATAAATTATCTCATATTTTGGCAACCATATGATCACTAAAAAAACAGAGGTTCAGAGCCTTCAGAACTTGAGCAGTGCCTTTAAAATATACTCTGCACATAACTGAAACCACAGTGATAATATTTCAAGTAATAGAAAAAAATGGTTTGCAGATTTACAAAGAGAAATCATGTACTTCTGCAAAGTTTTATTCTCTTAGGACTTGTCTGGCTTATGGACAAGTAAGATCAAGATAATATCACATCAGGCCTGGCCGGGTGGCTCAGTTGGTTGGAACATCATCCCATACACCAATAGGTTTTGGGTTCAATCCCCAGTCAGGATGATCAATGTTTCTCTTTCTCTCTCTCTCTCTCTCTCTCTCTCTCTCTCTCTCTCTCTCTCTCTTCCCCACCCCTCCCCACCCTCTCCCTCTCCTTTTCCCACCTTCCTCCTTGCCCCTTTCCTCTCTCTAAAATCAATAAACATATCCTCAGGTGAGGATTTTTTTTAAAAAGATAATATCACATCAAACAACTAAATGTAGGAAATGTTGCTTAACTGAATTTTTTAAAAGAAATTGGTGCACGAGTATGGGTTTGTATGTGTGTGTGTTTATGTGTTCGTGTACAAAAAGGACACATAGGCGACCATGGCACGGTGATTCCGCTGTTTGTTTTGTGTATCTTCCCTATAATTTACTTCTCTTGAATTACCTGTCAAATATATAACTTCTTAACTTTTTTTTTGGTAGGAAAAACACACTTATCTAGCCATTGACTGTAGCTACACAATGACAACTATCAGAATGAAAACTAAATTGTTACCCTTTATAATGCCAAAGATCTGAGTGTCTGAAAAATCATCGAGGCTCTGGTCTAATGGTTTCAGTGTTTACCCAAGTATTTGGCAGCATGTAGACAGGGCTACAGGCTCTGTTCCCTCTCTGCTGAGGGGCCTTGTCACCTGTAGATGCAGGATATTTCAAAAGTACTCAGCAGAGCAACTGCAGAAGTGATTGAAATGACATTCTCCAGGCTGCATACTTTGGGAGGGGAAGGTTTGACCATTTTTTTCTTGCAGGTAGTCAAGCCAAGTCATTCTAACTCATCTCTCTCACCTTATACCTCAGGTGATTTCCTCCCACGTCAGTCTTGGCACTCGAGTGTGTTAATTCCTTTCTTTTTGTTTCCTGAAATTAACATGACTGTTTGAAAATTTTCTGTAGACAATGGAGATTTCAATTTGGTGCATAAATCTTATGCACGTCATCACAAATGGCTGTGTTTCTATGTCTCTTTGAAAATAAACAACAAACAAACAAAAAACTCCTGACCAAAAAAAAAAAGAAAAACACTTCTTATTTCAAGTTCTACCTGAAAACAGAGTGGGCCTCATGCTTCACAGGCAAGTCTTTCAAAGAAGTAGAATGCCTATCAACTTGGACAGGAACAAAGAGAGTTCTATTTCTACTGTCCCATTAGTCTAGCAGGCTAATTCAAGTTTAAGCAACTCTTAATTTGTCAAATGGATGGAGTTTACTTTTTTTTTTACATTCCTGATCTGAAGCACATTTATGAGTGTGTTCTGATGTCAAGTGTTTTTTCCAAAGTCCGATCCCACATTGGTAGAAATGATAGCACCAGCTAAACACACGCCAACTCCGCAAACGAAAAGAATGAGGACGAAGATGCGCCCAGCAGAGTGTTTCAGTTTATATTCTGTGTGTTCATGATGCTCTTTAGAATTTACTTCACCTCTATATTAAACTTGTTTGCTTAAATTTAGATTAAAAACAACCACCATCAACACAGACAGTGGGGTGGTGAGGGCCTGTGGGCTGGAGGGGATCGAAGGGGGTGAGGTGGGGGGGGGGGGAAGGAGCATATGAAATACTTTCAACAATAAAGATTTTTTAAAAATAAAATAAATACAATAAACACAACCATCTTCTTTTCTGGTCTATTGGTGGCTTGATGGACAGTGTGATTTCATTTTTCATTTTCCCACCACTTGAACTATATTGTGACAAAGCCAGTTAAAAAAAAGTGGACCAATACAATGTAATGGAATCCTATAAAGAAATGAGTATAGTAACCACTACTCTTTGGGTCTCAATAAAACTAGTTCTTAAAAACAACTTGGAAGGTTCTTGGAAGGAAGAATTTTGTCCTCCACACAAAATGGTGGTGTTGAGCGAGTCTGCTCCCCGGGGCAGCTTTGGGGAGCTGCAGACTTGCACAGAGAAGCGGTCATGGGCAGCAGGCGTTTGCATTCGCCGGCGTGTCTCTGTGACCCTCCCTGAGCCTGCTCTTTGGAGGCTGCGGGAAGGCCCGATGGAGGTAGACAGAGTCGGCTCCAGGGACGCGCCTGCGGTTTGCTTGGGTCTTGGCAATTTTTTGCAGAGTCACTGCAGAGCCCAGAAGAAAGAACACTTAAAAAAAAAAAAAAGAAGTTTTAAAAGAAACGAAAAGGAAAAGAGGGAGAGGGAGAAGAAAGAACAGGCACTCTCAGCTCCAATGGAAGCGATGCCAAGAAACAACTAACTGAAAACAGACCGAACCAAGACGAGAAATGAGGAAAGAATAAAATGGTTTGGAGTCAGGCAGACAAATGCATGAGAAAAAAATGCACATGGCTTCAGAGCCGGACTTGGCATCCAGCTCAGAAATGTGTGTGCGCAGTTTTTCATTTTTATTTCTGGGAGAATACTTTGCAATTTCTTCTTACTGAAAAGGATGAGTTCTTTTCCTTCTTTGACAATAGTGGAGAGACCACCCCCCTCTCTCTGTAAAAACGCTACCTCCTCTAACTCAGTGCAGTGTAAAGATGTTTTCTTGTGCTGAATGGCTAGATCATTTCCTACTGTCTCGAACCAGATACAGGACTAAAACCCCAATGTCTGGGCCTCCTGTTTTTTCAACCAGTTTTCTAACACCCTCCTATGAGGAGACGGAGGATCATTGGCTTGTTTCAAAAGAAGGCAGGGTGTAACTCGGGCCAGTTTTCATTCTGCATTACCTGACGAGTCTACGCAGCCCTGGGCCTGAGGCCTGCCAGTATTTGGTTTATTAGATTTAATCCACTGATGGCTTGTGTGCTAATGAATGTCTGAAATGCTCGTCTATGAGTATGAATTTTTAATGCTGTGCTCATGGCCTCTGCTGTACTTTCCTGCTTATAAAGGGAAGCTTAACACATTCAAATCATCCGTGGAACTATATGAGGTGGTGAGGAGGGGACACCTGGAGAGAAAATGGACCACTGTGATGCTAATTTCCTTCTCACCTTTGACCAGGAGGGGTAATTATACATAATTTGTAGAAACAGTTCTCCTGGAAGGAGGAAACCTAAGGGAAACACGAAAGTTTGTTTAATCTAAATTGAATACCTTTTGGATAAGAAATACAAATGTGGTTGGAACTGGATTCTTCCTCTGTGTCCTGCGATCAAAGCACTGGGGCTTCTGACTGCCCTGAAAGCCAGGGCCGCAGTGTGGACATTCTTATGTGGACCTCACTCTGCAAGGCTAGCCTTGATGAGGCAAGACCCTCTGAACAGCTGCCAGGGACTTTTGTGTCCGGCCATGACAGATGTGTTCTAAAGGCACTGATCATAAAGTAGTGGCCTGGTGCACAAATTTGTGCCCATTGAAAGGAAATTAATTAGAAGAAATATTTTAATATCTCTATTCACCCTTTCTCTTTAATAGAAGTGTCAATCAAATTCACGATTGACAATGACAGATGGAAACTCATGCGTGTGATTGGCGCCAGCGAGAGCTTTATATGTATCGTGCATGCACAAGTCAACTTAGCCTTTTATAGATATAGAATAAACTTGCTTAATTAGACCTGCTTTCTGATGTAGCTAAACCTTTTCCAGCCCACTGAAACACCCCAACTTCTCTTTCAGGTAATTGTCAGTAACACAGCAGTAAACATCAACATGAAGCAGATTATTGTAGATCATGCAGGGAGAACAAAGGGTAAAATATTTAACTGCAGCTGTGTTTGACTATATCTGCGCAGTGAGAAAACCCGAAGTCATTTTCAAGGTCCATTTCTTACTTCTTTTCAGTCGTGTCAAGTTTCTAAGCTTTCTAAATCTCCATTTTCTGGCTAATGAAAAGAAAATGGGATTCCACCAAGTCTCCTGTCTACCTACTCCAGGACTCCTGTGAGGATCAAATGAAATGAGACACGGGAAAATGCTTCACAGACATTTAGTTACAGTGTAAAATGTCTCCACCTGGCTATAAAGCAAGTCGTGTTCCTGGGCTGAAAAAACTCCAAGGAGGCTAGTTGCTAAGGAGAAGAAGCCGAGCATTGCTACATGATGTCATTACCCGGATGATCACTTAGCATATTAGTCTTTTATATATATAGATAACCAAAAGAACAGCATTTGAGCATCTATTTTCTGTGCTTCTCCCCTTGCCACTCCACTCTCTTACTTCCCCACCCTTGCCACCAACCTTAATTAAATTGGGTAGTAATAGATACTCTGGAGAGGTGTGTAGGTAGCCCCCATCCCTAGGGTGGCCAACATTGTTGTCCTAAGAACATCTGAGAACAGCCTGCAAGTTACTGTGCCTCTGAGAGAAGTCTCTTGATATACACGTTCTATCTTATGTGCCCCCATTTCCAAGGGATCGTTAAGATGCAGAAAGTGCTCAATATGTTAAAGAAACCAACAAATAACAACAAAAACACACACTCAAAAATCCTCAACACTCAACAAAGGTTAGTTCTTTCTTCTCCTCTAAAAATAAAAGAAAACAACAATTTTTGAAGTGAACCCTTTTGTTGAAAACCATTCCAAAGTCTAGCTGTCTTCCCTCTTTAGTAACAGATCTCCTTGTTCTAACCTGACAGGTTACTGTGGTTTTAGAAGTTAAAGGAGGCTGATGGGGAATGTCTCTAGTGCTGAATATGCTTTGTAATCGGCCTTTAGGACCAAATAATCACAGGCAGTTTTCTTGTGCTGCAATAATCACAATCTTAATACCTTTGTGGGGTGAGAGTGATTTCATTATTTCACTTATTCCACATCTGTTGGGGTCCAGCCCCAGCAGGTCCAGGGGTCCCCAAAGGTGTGGACGGAATAGGTGAAGAAGGAAGGACATGGAGGTAGCATTCAGTTGATCAGCATAGTTGGGTTCTCTAGCCAAGTTCTGGTCAGGATCTCCAGCCAGGTTCTAGGTTCTAGCCAGTTGCTGGGGTCCAACCCCAACGGGTCCAGGGATCCCCAAAGGTGTGGACGGAGTCGGCGAAGAATGAATGACATGGAAACTGGGTTCAGTTCATCAGCATAGCGAGGTTCTCCCTCCAGGATCTCCAGCGAAGTTCTGGCTAGGATCTCCAGCGAAGTTCTGGTCAGGATGGCTATTCCTCTTTTACAAATGAGGGGATTGAAGCTCAAAATGGTAAAAATGTTACCCACCACACCAGTGGTGGAGATGAGATTCAAACCCAGTTCTATTTGGCTCTAAATCTCAACCTTGTAACCACTTGCATCCTGCTTTGTGCTGTTAGACCAAGTAGGACAGCATTTCCGCAGAGCATCCCTGCAGACAATGCTGCCCAACACTTGGATGACAGGAATTCACTTTTCCATCTCGGTAACGCGTTCCATTGTTTGAGAGTTCTGTGTTTTCTACGTTTCTCTACTTGATCATCATTGTGAAGCCAAGAGGGACATTTAAACAACGGTCTGAAAAAGAAGTGTGTTGTAACAGGGGGGAGAGAAGAGAAGGAGCTGCTGTATTCCTGATGGGTCCCCTGGCCGTTCTCCAGTTTCTGGTACTCTTCCCCAGGGTCACTGAGTGTTATTTTCCATTTGTTGGAGCATTTTCATGACCAAAATTTTGGAACTTTGCTTGCTACACGTGGCTATTAAGAATCTGATATGTGGCCCTGGCCAGGTGGCTCAGTTGATTGACGTGTTGTCCCGTGCACCAAAAAGTTGGGCGTTTGATTCTTGGTCAGTGCACATACCTAGGTTGTGGGTTCGATCCCTGGTCGGGGCACATGTGGGAGGCAGTTGATGTTTCTCTCTCTCAAATCAATGAAAACATATCCTCAGGTGAAGATAAAAAAAAAGAACTTGATATGAGGCTAGTCCAAATTGAGATGTACTCTAAGTGCAAAATATACACTGGATTTCCAAAGCTTCATATATTAAAAAAAAAAGGATATTAAATTCCTTGTTAATTGATTACATGTTGAAATGATAATATTTTGGATATGAGTTAAATACATTGTTAAAATTATTTTGACTTGTTTTTAAATATGTGGCTACTAGAAAATTTTCAATTATACATATCCATATGTAATTTGCAGCTTGTGTTATATTTCTATAGGAAAGCATTGTTCTGTGTGTGCCCTCAATAATGGACTGTACCAGATGTTTAACATGTAGTAAATCCACTCCTTGCCCCATACAGTCTCAGAGATGAGAAAAGCAAGCGCTTCTTTACCTTCCACCCTACAAGGTCCTTTGTAGGCTCAGAGAGATCATTGAGTCCTTGGCACGTGGCAGGTGCTAGAGTGAATATCCTTTAATCATCCTCGTTTAAAATTGGAGGGAATTATTCCTTTATTTACTCCAGAAATATTGCTCTTTGTGTTACAGGGGAATGTGTGGCCCTATTCCTTGAAAACCATGAAGTTAGCATGGGAGAAATTCAGGCTTTTGTCCCAGTTTTGCTGGGTGTGGGTAGTGGGTAGGGAGAGAGGGGGAGAGTGGGTAGGACAGGCGGAGAGCTCTGCGAGGCAGACTCTAGGTCAGCGGTTCTCAACCTGTGGGTCGCGACCCCTTTGGCAGTCGAAGGACCCTTTCACAGGGGTCGCCTAAGACCATCCTGCACATCAGATATTTACATTACGATTCATAACAGTAGCAACATTACAGTTATGAAGTAGCAATGAAAATAATTTTATGGTTGGGTCACAACATGAGGAACTGTATTTAAAGGGCCAGAAGGTTGAGAACCACTGCTCTAGGTCGAAGGGTGCTCTCAGACTACCCTGCGTGTCCATGATGAACACAAAGCTCTTTCCGAAGCCTGAGTTCTCCATCCGAACACAACAGAAGAGTATCCAGAGTCACTGACCCTGTTGAAGACCTGAGTCCGCTTTGACAACTGTTCCCCGAGAAAGCAAATGGCCTGCCCACCCCCGCCCTTCCACTCCCCAAACACCTAGACCTGTTTGTTCAGGTCACAGAGAGGAGCTACAGCTGATTTCCATCTTGAAGGAAGGAATTGTTCCTGCCCATCGGCCTGCCTGCCTCCCGCCCGCCCGCCTGGGATTGCAGCTGAGCCATATTTAGCCTCTAAAGCTAGATGTTTTAGTGCCTGGCTTTTTTTAACTGGCATATGTTAAGAGCTTTGAATTAACAGGTGCATAAAAACTGTCAAAAAACACTTAAATCTCAAGACAGACTGTCAGTTGTATTAAAAAATATGGTGTTACATAACCATGCACTCTCAACACGTCCAGCGTGTTACCGCTTGGAAAGCCTTTTCTCCTTCCTAGCAACCCAGCAATGTTAATCCATCCCATGTAACAAAAGGCCGTGGTCCCTTCACCTCTCGATGGAGGATATGGGTTGGATGTGTGTGCGTGCACGCGCGTCTAGGGGGCGTGGGGGAGGATGAAAATCAAGGAGGGGAAAGTTTTCTTTTCTGCAACGGAATCTTCTTTCATTTTCCAAGATCCCCATTTGTAAACTAAGCTAATTGAGGGGAAAAAGAACTCCCAGAGCTCTGGGAGGCACACTTGAAATTGTTCCTTTAAGGAAAACAAACAATTTATCATGTAATAAGGTGACGTTTCAATTAAAATTAGCAGAGGATGGCAGAGAGAGGGAAACTGCGTCGTTTAGAGCTTTGTGAATTACAACTATTTCAAGCAAACGTATAAAAGACACTACTTGGTTA
Source organism: Myotis lucifugus (assembly GCF_000147115.1). Lineage (NCBI taxonomy): Eukaryota > Metazoa > Chordata > Mammalia > Chiroptera > Vespertilionidae > Myotis > Myotis lucifugus. Next base: position 334,111 of record NW_005871259.1, read on the forward strand.
AAATCAGTTAAAGCAGAGGATAAATAATGTCTGCCTTCATGATATTCACAGTCACTGTATTATATTTTTAAAGGCAATAGTTAGGCATTAGTAACTCTAAAATGGGGATGAAAGAACCGACCATTTCTGAGTGAAGTACTCTCTTGCACATAATATGCATCATAAAAGCATCTTAACTTAATCAAATAAGTTTAATATGGTCTTGCTTGCATTTTATAGAGTGATGTCTTGGCTTCAGCATTGGGTCCTAATCTACCAAAGAGCTGGATGACCATGGCCAACTCAGTTACTTTTTGGAAGCACCATTTATTTTTTAAATTCTAATGTGGTAGTGGATGGGGGTGGGATGGGAGAGAAAGCCTTCTTAATATTTACTTTGGTTCTGAAACGAGTAAAAGGCTATGATTTATGAAATTCTACCTGGTATAAAGGTGTCCCTTCATGATGTCCCCAGGTAACTGCTAGAGCCACGAGACTGAAATGATGAGGCGGGTGTTTGCTTGCTTTTTGGTTTTTCCTCTATCCTGACATTTAGATTGCTTTTGGTTTTTGCTTTCTCATGTTCACGTGCATTCCAGAGGGCTCTTCTAGGTCAGGTTTCTCAGGAAATAGGCCCTGAGATGGAGATGTGTGCACAAAATTTTATTGGGAATATGTTTAAGGACAACTGTACAAGGTCAGGGAAGCCAGGACTGGGCAGAGAGGGACTGGTTGTGATGCAGTTGCAACAAAGGACTCAGCCAGTCCCCGGGCGAGTTCTGGCTCCTCGTTCTTCCCAACTGAGGCAAGGGGGCCAGTGCTTTGCACCCCAATGATTAGTCCTTGGTTGCAGACTGTCTTTGCCAAGGTCAGCCTCTTGAGCCTAGGGCAGTGGTTCTCAACCTGTGGGTCGCAACCCCTTTGGGGTCGAACGACCCTTTCACAGGGGTCGCCTAAGACCATCGGAAAACACATATATAATTACATATTGTCTTTGTGATTAATCACTATGCTTTAATTATGTTCAATTTGTAACAATGAAAATACATCCTGCATATCAGATATTTACATTACGATTAATAACAGTAGCAAAACTACAGTTATGAAGTAGTAACGAAAATAATTTTATGGTTGGGGGTCACCACAACATGAGGAACTGTATTAAAGGGTCGGGGCATTAGGAAGGTTGAGAACCACTGCCCTAAAAGGAGAGGATGCTGCCAGCCGTAGACCCCGAGCCTGGCCTCCTAGTGAACCGGTCACCACACACATACGTAGCAGCACCGTCTTGTCTCCACTAACCTCACACAGTGAGTCACATGGAGATCCACATTAGAAAAACAAAAAACAACATGAAAAAAGACCCCAAAGCAAAACCACTTTCCTAATCAGTGACACATTTACCAAAAGTTTAAATATTTGTCACAGATGGCAGAAATTATTCTGAGGTCTAAACAGAGACAGACGATTTGACCTGGCATCACAAATTGACTTGCTGGAGGTCTTCCATGTGCTGAAATTTATTATGCTGCACATTTTCATGCTCTTGCTATTTGGCATTATGACTTTAAAATATTAATATATTTGTTCATAATAAGAATCAAATGTTTGCAAAGCCCCTGAAGTGCCTGCGAGGTCGCGCAGACCTGCTCTAGCTCCACCGACTCTGTGTTGGAGGCCCGGGTACTGCCTTCTGTTTATGCTAAATAGCTT
>NW_005871259.1:335902-357385 GCF_000147115.1 Myotis lucifugus
CTCCAGGCTAAGGTCTCATGCAACCTAAAGAAATAATATTTATATAAGCTGCCAGCAAAGCGCCTGACTAGGTAACGGGCTTTTTAAAAACATAACGCTTCGCCAAACCGGTTTGGCTAAGTGGATAGAGCGTCAGCCTGCGGGACTCAAGGGTCCCGGGTTCGATTCCGGTCAAGGGCATGTACCTGGGTTGCGGGCACATCCCCAGTAGGGGGTGTGCAGGAGGCAGCTGATCGATGTTTCTCTCTCATCGATGTTTCTAACTCTCTATCCCTCTCCCTTCCTCTCTGTAAAAAATCAATAAAATATATTTAAAAAAAAAAAAAAGAATAAAAACATAAGCTTCAACCTTGTATTAAATGATAATCCTTCGTGTCTAAGGAGAGTTTCAAAAGAGAAGGAAGAGCTGATAAATACTAGGTGGCCCCGGAGGTTAGTCCACAGATGAAAATGTTTTCCTGTTGTAAACTGCCTTGTTCCATTTGGAATCTGGGTTGTGCTTTCCACCCCCAGAAGGATGTCATGCTTGTTTGGGGGGGAAAAAACAACAACACATATTGAAATGATGTAATCTCTCCCACCCACAACCCCCTCATCTCATCTCAACACCACCCCCCAGCTCTGGCATTAGTCAGCATTCACTGTTAATAACTAGGGACTGAGATAGGAGGTATCCTCCAGACAGGCTCTTTCTGTCCTACTTGTACATGAACTTGAGGGGCTCTCCCTATGTGTCCTGCAAATTCCACTGACATCAGTACATTACGAAGCATAGGGTTTGGATGAGATAGAGGGGAGGTGGACAGAAACACTTAGGGATTTTGCCAAATTCCTTTTCAAAGTGGAAACCAAGCCAAAAACAGATGGCATGCACAGTTCCCAACACTGTTTTCCTATTGGAAAGTATTAATATTATTGTTGTTTTATCCTTATTGATTGGGAACAAGTTAGTTTCTGTAATGGGCAAAGGTTTTTGCCAGAAGGAATTACATTCTAAGGAAGATCAAAGTGTGGGTGTTTGGTCTGATACACATTTCCTCTCTGTTTAAATACTGGGCCTTATGTTCTGTTTCGAAATTCTGGTGTGCATGTCCAATAGTTGGGGCTGATTGCTCACTTTTTTTTTTCTGAGAGAGAGAGAGAGAGAGAGAGAGAGAGAGAGGGAGAGAGAGAGAGAGACCTGTCGTTCCATTCATTTATGCATTCATTGGTTGATTCTTATATGTGCCCTGACCGGGGATCAAACCTGCAACCTTAACATATTGCTTACTCTCCCCTTCCCTCTTCATTTGCCCCCAGAGCTTTCCTCTGGCTTTTCTCCTGCTCAGCATCAGCCGGTCTGGTGCAACCATCACAGCAGGCCAGAGAAGGAGATGCGATGTCATCAAACCAAACCCTGTTGGTAAATATTTTGATTTCAGAAAAGCTGAAAAACAGTTGTTATTTCGGAAGTTGGAGGGCCAGGTTCGGGGAGGAAATTCCTGAGAAGGAACCTGGCCCTGAAAATGACAAGCTCTTTAGCTGGGAGATATTTTTACCTTTGAATATGGAACAGGAAGATCAATTTCTCCAAACATTAGAGTGAAACTGAATCGTTACCAGCCCGCCAGCAACATATAATAGAAAAGAAGAAAACCACTTGAGCCCCAACCATGGAGAACTTAAAACCATGACAATAAAACAAACGAAAAAGACCCAAACAAACTAAAACCGCTTTTCATTCCACTTGTGAGTACAACAATCCCAGCCCTCAGGGCGTATCGGTTTTTGTTTTCACTTATTTACATTCAGGCATTCATTTTGCCTTTCTTTAAAAGAGTCTGAGGTGTCTAAGGAACGAAAGTAGTTTTTCTCGATTATTTGTATTAGCACTATTCGTTGTGTCATCTTGATGATCATGTAAAGTTTCAGGTTTTTTCTTTTTTTCTTCTTTAAAGAAAGTAGCTGCCCTGACTGGTTTGGCTCAGTGGATGGAGCGTCAGCCTGTGGACTGAAAGGTCCCAGGTTTGATTCCGGTCAAGGGCATGTACCTTGGTTGCGAGCACATCCCCAGTAGGAGGTGTGCAGGAGGCAGCTGATCGATGTTTCTCTCTCATCGATGTTTCTAACTCTCTATCTCTCTTCCTTCCTCTCTGTAAAAAAATCAATAAAATATATTTTTTAAAAAAAGAAAGTAGTTAACAAGTGTGAGAGACATATTAGTCAGTTAAAACTCTGTTTACTTTAGCCCTTCAGTTTTGCTAAAAAGAGATGGTCAACAGCCTCATGACTGATTCATACCTGAATTTAACCGATTGTGTTTATGTAGCACAAACCTCAAAATAAATGGTCTTGTGCCGAATTACAGAGTTGTGGGGGTGGGGGGGGCAGCATTGAATGCTCATAAGACTGTGGGGAAGGTGGGCTGGAGGTGTGAGGGGAGGGTCTTGGGGTGATCTGACATATTCTAAGCATCTCTCAACATTCCCTTGGGGCCTCTCACTTTCTAGACCCTCACCCCTTCCTTTGCCTTGCTGTGCCATGGCCTTCCACCTTCGCTGCCCTGGTGGCTCACCTGCTGGGTGAGCAATTTCTTGCTCTGCAAATGCTAAGTTCTCCCCCTTATCCTTCACATGCCCAGAGTTTCTGTCTCCTCCCACCACTTTCAAACTTGGATCAACACATACTATACATGCTGCCGTGTCTACCATGCAGCAGCCACCAACAGGATGGAATCCAGAAGGGTGGGGTACCCCACCCCACGAAGCAAACTTCACCCAGTGGGCAAGAAGAAACAGGTGGGAACTGGCCAGATAAATTCCCTCTTCTCCCTCACTCCCATGGACCGCCCTGAAACATCATTTCTGAATACAGCCTGTGTGCACAGGTTCCTGCTGGACACGCCTGCTGTGCTCCCAGCTATGTCTTTTACTGTCATTGCAAAGCGCTGGCCAGCACAGTATAGCTTCTTCCTCCCTCCATCTCACCTCCCGATTAGAGCATCAGCAGTCAACCCTTGCCTGGGGAACTGTCTCCTGAGAGGCCTGAACTAAGACAGGAGTGCAGCATGAAGTCTCCTGAGAAACTAGTCTTCTCAACAACCCTCACGGACTGCTGTCTGAATCGTAGGAAAAGGATGTCCAAGTACAAATCCCTCTGAGATGCTGGGAATGCTAGACAGTCCCCCGTTAAGATCCCAAGAGAAGAGGGGGCCCAAATATGTGTCTATGAAGGGAAGGGGAGGACAGGTTTAGTGACTCCTCAAAGCAGCAAGTCTACAGGAATACGTGGACACAGCGTGGCCCTGAGCAATCAGTGGATAGAAGTAGCCCAGCCTTAGTGGTTGTGATGAGGGATCTTCACAGGAAATCCCCTAAAGGGAAAGAGAGGAGGAGAGAGTGTGGTGGGTGGGACCCGGAGTTTGAGAGAACTTGCTCAGAAGAACTTGTGAGGTCCCTGTTAGTAGAAGTATTAGAATTATTTGGAAATTTGGGAAAGGGGGGATTGAGAAAGGGTTAACGGTTCTGAAATACAAGTTGGACCAAAGCCAACCTTGATAATGCAGTCATTGAGTAACAGTGACTAGCAGCATTTTACACTAGCTAGCCACGGTGTGATAACTATTTGTGGTCTACTCTTGCGGTGTTTCTGTGGAGCAGAGTGACCACTGTGAGGCCACTGACTAATGGGATGTGCCATGAATGGCTCTACTTTATTTGTTTTCCTACATCCTAAGCCCATTAGCCAATCTGAGAGATACTCCACTTCTCTTAAGAAAAATACCATACTACACCACAATGTCAAGATTTCTGACTAGGACATTCAAGTTGACACTTGAAAAGATATGTTCCAGGGGTTGGGCTCCTTATTCTAAACCCTCTGCTTATAATGAAAGCTTCCAGATACTCTCAAATTATGTTTGAGAAATTATTAGTAACTAGAGGCCCAGTGCAGGGGGCGTGGCCTGCGGGGATCGGCCCACTGTGGGAGCGCTGCTCATCCTAGTCAGCTGAGTGGCTATTTCTGCTGTGGGAGCAGCCACTCATGCCGGTCAGACGAGCAGCTGTGGACCTGCCCTCTGAGCGGCACTCACACTGTGGGAGCACACTGACCACCAGGGGGCAGCTTCTGTGTTGAGCGTCTGCCCCCTGGTGGTCAGTGTGCATCATAGCGACTGGTCAGCCGGTCGTTCTGGTCGTTTTGCCGTTCGGTCACTGGGCTTATATATATATAGATTATTAAACTTGGGAGAAAAAGTGACTATAGGAAAAAGCCAACAATACAACAGTTAGGTAAGACCGAGGGCAGAACGAAAGACTTCTTCCTTTACATCTTAGATTACCTGTGTCACAATTTCCAAATCCAGGGACAACAGAGGGGCCTGCCCAGTTGTATAGCATAAGTGTCTATATACCAAGGAGACAAATACAACATAATTGCAGTCATGAACATATTCCCCACAAGCTAGTCAAAATAGCTCAAAAGTTCATACCAGCTATACTCATTAAATCCCTATTTTGGAATCTTACAATTTCTTTTTTCCTTTTAACCCTTTCTTTGAGTAGAGAGATGATTATTATTTGAAATTTAAAGTAAAAACAGTGACATAGCAATAAAACTGCAGAATTATCACACAACAAGATTTAAGGTGTAACATCTTGCCGAAGCCGGTTTGGCTCAGTGGATGGAGCATCGGCCTGCGGACTGATGGGTCCTGGGTTCGATTCCGGTCAAGGGCATGTACCTGGGTTTCGGGCACATCCCCAGTGGGAGGTGTGCAGGAGGCAGCTGATCGATGTTTCTAACTCTCTATCTCTCTCCCTTCCTCTCTGTAAAAAATCAATAAAATATATTTTAAAAAAAAATAAGGTGTAACATCTATGTTATTAATATTTATTTTTTTATTACATGACAAGATTTAAGGTTTAACATCGATGACTACTGCTTATTCTAGTTGATATTCAATTGTGACATGTTTAGATATACATTATGATGTATACACAAAAGTAACAAATGGATCTTTTGCATTGCTGTTCATTCCCTGCCCTTCCCCTCCCTTATCCCCTCCCCACCTGTTGGTATAACTTTTTAAATTCAACCCACGGATCAAATTTTATTGATTTTCCTTGGTTTATCTTCAGTATCATAGCACTTGACATATGGCAGATATTCAAGCAATGTATGTACAAAGAATGAAATTTATCAAAAGTAATCACTCTAATGGGTCAAATCTCTTAAAACCATCTCCTATTCTAAAAAATCTAAACAGTCTTTCCTCTTAGGCTAAATAGACACTTTTCAAAAGAGGACATACAGAAGCCTGAGAGGCATATGAAAACATGCTCAAAGTCGCTAATCATCTGAGAGATGAAAATCAAAACAACAATAAGGTACTATCTCACACCTGTCAGAATGGCTATCATCAAAAAATCAACAAGCGACAAGTTCTGGAGAGGATGTGAAGAAAAAGGAACACTCTTGCACTGCTGGTGGGAATGCAGACTGGTGCAGCAACTGTGGAGAACAGTATGGCGTTTCCTCAAAAAATTAAAAATGGAACTTCCATTTGACCCAGTAATCCCACTTCTAGGAATGTATCCCAAGAAAACACAAACACCAATCAGAAAGGATATATGCACCTCTATGTTCATAGCAGCACAATTTACAATAGCTAAGATTTGGAAACAGCCCAAGTGCCCATCAGCAGATGAGTGGATTAGAAAATGGTGGTATATCTACACAATGGAATACTACGCTGCTATAAAAAAGAAGAAAGTCTTACCATTTGCAACAGCATGGATGGAACTGGAGAGCATTATGCTAAGCGAAATAAGCCAGTCAGAGAAAGATAAATATCACACGATCTCACTCATTTGTAGAATATAATGAACAACATAAACTGATGAACAAAGATAGAACCAGAATCATAGAAGCATCAAACAGACTGTCCAACCTATGAGGGAAGGCGGGGGGTGAGGGGATAAGAGATCAACCAAAACACTTGTATGCATGCATATGAGCATAACCAATGGACACAGAAGGGGGGTGGGTGTGAGGGTATGTACTGGCAGTTGGGGGTGGCCGGGGAGAGGTCAATGGGGGGAAAAGGAGACTTATGTAATACTTTAGACAATAAAGAATTTAAATTAAAAATAAATAAATAAAGCAATACTTAATCAAATATTTTAAAAATTATAAGATGCACAATTATTTTATGTAACACTCAAAGAGAAAAAGTAAAATGCTGCCAACTAAACTTAAATACATTACTTTTAAGATGCATCCTGAATTCGCAGATTTTAAAACGTGAAAAATGTGCATCACCAAGTCAATGGAAAACCATCATTCCAGCCTTCCCTGGGAGAAGATAGTAAGAAAATAACATATAAATAAATATGTAATTATCAATAAAATATAATTACAAATTGCGGTAAGTGCCATAAAAAATAAAATAAGGTGCAGGCTTCCCTTGAAAAAACAAACAACAACAAAAAATAAACTTGGTTTTAAATTGTGATCTTTTCAAATGAACAGACATTTGTGGAGGCTTTCAGCTCAAGAGTCTGCCAAATTGGACTGTCATTTATTTACTAAAATAAGTGGAAACTTTGATGCACTGTATAAAATATGTAATGCAGATTAAATTAACTTCCTGAAAGGGGAGGCCATAATCTATTTTCTGACCAGTGATAAGATGCAGAGGAACCTGAGAAGTTTCAACCAATCAGCAATGCCTTGATCACGTGATGCTCACAAGCAGAATACTTGTCTTCCATCAGATCTCAGAACGCAGTAACTGACTTGAGCAGCAGTTGGGTCTTAAGTTCTCTGCCATTTGTAAACATTTTTATGAGTAAAACCTTCTTACTTTCATTGTTTGTCACTCATTTTTTTTTCTCAGTTGACTCAATGATTTAAGTCAAGTTTTAAAAATAGGTAAGACTGGAAATAGTCACACATACACCTTTCCCCCAACACCGCTGGATTTAGTGGACAAAAAGTTTCAAGGCTATTTTTACCTTAGTTTAAAAGATAAACTAAGTTTACAAGTTTTGCAAAAGAGCAAAATAACCCTGGTGTCTTTCCCCCCCCAGTATTATTATTGTTTCTGATGAGATATAAAGAAAGGCATTTGCTAATGGAAATACAGCATTGATTTGAAGGTGAGACCATTTTTTTTTCCATGGGAGCAATAAAGACTAATACAACCATAAAACAATGTGCTAAAGTCGAAACTCAAGGTTTCATAAGAAAACAGCTATGGAGATTTTCCTTGGGTACAAGAGTCACCTGAAAAGATGGGCAACTGGAATCTCCTGAACCAGAACTTAGAGGTCACAGAGTAAGAGAAGGAGAAAGATGAGACACATGTGTGTTGTCATGGAGGCCCCTGGGGCAGAAGTGTGGAATGCCAGCTGCCAGCTATGCCAGGTGACGGCTGATGCCAGCTCCTGGACATGACACTTAAACCTCGGACTTCAATCCCTGCCGTCTGCCGAAAAGCTCTGCTGTGTCACCATCAGATTCTGCCTGTCCCTGGCCTCCTTGCTAAGACCCATGGAGTCATCTCTGTCCTCTGCTCTGGACTTGTGTCATTCTGGACTATTCTTTTGTGGGCCCAATGCAACATGTTTCTAAAAATCCTCATTGCTTCCTGCTTTTCTGGTTGGGGGAAAAAATGCGAATAGAAGCAAAATAAGAATGGGTGGAAGTATGGTAAAGGGCACTGGGCCTGCTTGTAATCACAGGTGCCTTGTTAGGACTGATTTATGTTTGGCCAACTTGGAAAATGTTTTTACCAAAACAATCCAGACCTAATTCATAGAGCTGTGTAGTCTTTCACCCTCAATCCGATTTAAACTCCTAACATGATTTAAGCTCTGAAAAGCACACGTTGCCTACGGCAAGAATTTAAAGCGAGAGTCAAGTTCGCAGTCTTTTACAAAGTATACTTTCTCACCCCCTGTCACTTCTCTAGTTACCAAATCTTTTCCAACCTGTCTGGACCTTCTGCGACTCGGACATAAATCAGGAGGAATGTGGTTGGAAATGGGTTCCTTTTCTTCAAAGCAACTTGTACCCACCTCATTGGAGCATTAGAAATCCGTAATGGCACACATGGTTTCCATTATGCCAAGGGGAAAACCTGCCTTCGCTGCTCCAAACTGTCTCTCTGGTGTATGAGATCACAGTCCAAGTTGATTTTTTTTTAAATTTTAAATGGGAAGAATTCGCTTGGGTTAAAATCAAGAAGGGGCCTTCTAGGACCCGAGATGTCATTGCTTCTGCTGATAGACACATAGAGAAGAGGCTGATGTGTGGTGGCTTGGCATGCTCTGTGATACGAAATTTCTGGACTTTAAATACCACTATCCTCTTGGGATTTCAGAACTCCTCTGAGGCTGTTCCCAGCCTGGGCCAGATGATCACAAGAGGCCTGGGAACAAACATAAGACACGCAGCCTTGAGGCAACAGCAATATGTTCGCAGCTTTTTTTCTTCTTCTGTTTTTCTTTTTTATTACTCTCTCCCTCTATCTCCTCCCTGCCCTCTCTTCCACTCCCCCTTCTTTCCTTTCTTCCGTTTTTTTCCACCTTCCTGCTCTTCCTCCTTCCTTCCTTCTTTCCTTCTTCATACCTTTATTACTGATGTCTTGTACTTTATCTTTGAGTTTTATGGTATATTTCTCAGCATGCTGGACAGGTACAAAAGGTTAAAAATTGATAAATATTTCTCAAGTGCCTTTTTCTAGTTCCCTCATTTACTTTCTAAGATTATTATTATTTTTACTCTGCTACTGCTTTCATCAGTAGGGAATAGCATTGAAGTTCATAGACAAGTGCGTTAACTGCCATAATAAATGGATCTTTATGTGCCATTGAGAGACCAAGGACCTACAAGAAAACACTTATCAAAGCTCCTCCCAGTGAGTACATGCATACACCCTGCCCTGCAAAAATTATTGAAAAAATAGATAAGAACTAATGTTTATTGTGTGCCGAATATTCATTAATTCATTTAATAAGCATTAACTGAGCACCTACTCTGTGCTAAGAACTCTTCTAGGTGCTGATAGATAAAGCAGGGAACACATGAGACGAGGCTCTGACTTACTTGGTGGTGTAAGGGACGAGGCACTTTGTACATAGGACATTATTTGATGTCCCCAAGAACTCTGTAAGCTATGCTAGTATATTATGATTCCCAGTTTACACATGAGAAAAATGAAACGACAGAGAGGCTAAATTATCACAGTTCCTCAAGGAAGGAGCCTGGATCTCCACACAAATTTATCTGATTCCGAAGCCTTTCTACTTTCTGGTATCCGCATGGCCTCAGAGGCGCATGAAATCCTGAGAGATATTGGAGGGTGAGGCCCACTAGGCAGAGTGCCAGTTGAGAGGGATCCAGATGAGAGACCTGGCAAAGGCTGGAGCAGCCCCTGAGAGTTGCATGGAGGCATCCAGGCTGAAGGAGACAAAGACAGAGTTCAGACAAAGAAGGGAGGGAAAACGGAGCATAAAGGGGCAGAGGCACATGTGTGCATGGCTGAGTTAGACAATGAATAGAGACAGCTTAAAGGGAAAAAGAAAAAACGTCCTCATAGGAGAAAATCAGGAGACAGCCAACAAGAGAGGCAGGTCTGGGGCACATTGTGGTGTGCCAGGAAAGCCAGACTTCGCACTGCAACCTGGGACGGTAGAGAGTGTGGGAGGCTGGACGTACATGTGACAGTCAATGTCCTCCTGCTCTATTATTGCTAAAGTTTTTTTTTTGTTACCTCTTCAAACTTATCTTTTCCTTATCAGTGAAATAGAGGATCATCACCAACATGTTGTTGGTTGACTTCAAGAATGACCAACATTGGAAAACCGTGGGACAAAAGGACTAGCATTTGCTAAGAGTTCCACCCTGGATATATGTTTTAATACCCACTCAGATTCTCCTTTGGGCAGGCGTGGTGCTCACACAACTGGATAGATACATGAGTATTTCGCCCATAAAACTGGTTGAAGAATGTGAGAAATTTATCTACTGCATGAAGTCATTGTTTCATATTTGCCTGAAGCTCCCAGCGGACGCCGCACACCAGATTTTTGTTCCCCTCTGCTTTCCACATTGCTCTTTCCCATGAGGAGATTCTTTTGATATCAGCATGGGGTCTATGGAATTCTTTGGGGGTGAAAGGTGTCTTTTCTATTATAGTAACTTTTTTATTTAACCAGTTCGCTTCCATGTACAAGCTGCTATTGATGCAATAAAATTAGAAGAGGCATACCAGATTCGTTTTTTAATTTTCCTCTGGTCGGGCGAAGTTGCTGAGCAAATTTGTTGAGCAGCTGGAATTGTTAAGGTCACACTAACATTGAAATAAGAAGGTCCTGACACCAAGATATCCAGAGATCTGAATAATTCTGGGCTGCCTCCAATTTTAAAATCCATTTCTCCAGGCTGTTCCTTTCTTCTTTCCTTTCTCCCACACTGGTTTCTGGCTTTTCCCCTTTTACTAATGAACCCAATGCTCTGTGAATTTTTAAATTTTGCTTGCTGTAATGGAAACAGTTCCTATGGTATAACCTTTAGGTCAATTCTATCAAATATTATTTGCTCAGTCTGTTCAGGAAAAGAGTAGAATAAAATCACTTTCTTCAGCCCAGATCTTGTATAATTGCACGAATTCTCTGATTTAGCTGGCTCAGCAAACCTGTCCCAAGGTGCTTGGACTCAGAGATGGAAGGGAATTCATTATACATTCCTTGCTCAAATGGTGACCTGCATATAATGATGGGAACATCAACCCTGGTCCCCCTGCTTTCCCTTTAGTCTCATTTCTTCTGAACTTCAGACTAACTTGTTTTTGGCTGCATAGCCTGAGGACATAGTGGGGTCTGACCAAGGGGTTGCCTGAGACCTGGATTTTCACACCATGAAGCTGGTAACAGTTTTGACTTCAATGCCTTGAAAAGTAGGTGATTTCAATTGCCCTGTTTCCTTTCAGGGAAAATGCTTTCTTTGCACCTAAACAATCTTCCGGTGCTTTTGACTGACAAGCATATTGTTATGATTATGACCGGACTTCTTGACTCCTGCAGGGATAGCATTTAAAACTGCCCCGAGACTGGCACAAATCAAAATATTCATCAACTTAAACTATGTCAGCTAAAATGGAAAAGCCAAAATTGTAGTGTTTTATATCATGTCAGAAGTCCATGAACACAGTGCAAAACTGCTTAACTCTTTCCCTGCCTAAAGGAAAGTGTTGCATATAATAGAAGGTATCTGGATATTTTTTCAGAATTATACCTACCATACAAATGCCTTATATTTCTCACCTTATAGTATCCATTGATTGTTTGGGATTATTGACTCAACTAACTTCTTTATTCCCATGGATTCATATGACCCTTCACCTATTACGTGCAGCACACTTCACCTTTATGCAGAGAGAAACTAAGTTCTTGCCCACGAGTTGCTGATGGTCTATTAGACACGTCCATTAATAGCTATAAAATACGAAGCATGATAAAGGTGGCATGATAGGTACAGGTAAGCTGCAAGGTCATTTAATAAAGGTGAAATCACTTCCACCCTGGGAACAATAAATTAGACATCTAAGTGTGGATGAAAAAGGGGCCACATGCTAACCTGACAAGCTCAGGGAAGGCCTGCATGGCGGTCTTGCAAACTCAAAGACCTAAAGTAACCACAAAGGATGGTCTGAAATTAAAACTATAACTAAAAGCAGCTATGGGGGTAGTCTCGTCCTAGGCCAGTATCTTCCTTGATAAGGTCAATCTTTACCTAACTGAGCCTTTTTGCGTCTTAAGATAACATCCTTGAAATGTCAGGGTAACTTGTAACTTCCCTTTTTCAGGACCCCTCAGGGCACAGCCAAATGCCCTGGGCCCCAGGACAGAGACCACAAATTCCTTCATTGTTATAGTTATAATGTTCATTGTTGACGGTTAACTCTCCTGTACCCACCTAAGTATGTGTCTATCATTTTACTTTTTATCCAATCCCAGAGGTTCTCCCCCTCCTTTGCTTTCTCCCGCCTCCGTTGGATTTCATGTCACCACTTATGTCTCCTCCTTTGTAATGTATAAAACAATCCCAACACATTGAGATTCTGCTTCTCGGCAATTGTCGACAGTTTGGCTCAAATAAACTCACAAAAATTCTTTACAGGTGTGAATGTTTTTTATGCTAACATAGGGGTTATCAGTCCAGCCTCTACTTTTTCAAGAATTTTCCCTCCCTTCATTGGTGATGGGCACTTTATATAAAATGGGATTCTGTCCTGCCCTCTAAGCATGCCTCAGCCACAGCTGTTTGACCATTGACCAAGCTCATGGAGTCAGAGTCCCTTCCATTAGAATTCAGATCCCCCAGCAACTGATTTCAGTCCCAGCAGGTAGCAGGAGTTCAAATTTCAGCCTCCCCTACAGAGGGACCAGAGAAAGTCCTAAAGTGAACACAGCCAACAGGCAGAGAGAAGAATAGAAACCATAGAAAGCATGGTTCCCGTGGAAATTCAGGTCTCGGGTGCCTTCAGAAAGCAAGGTTACATTTCTGTCGTAGTCTTTGGTCCTTTCCACCCCTCCTCCCAGCACCAGCGTTTCATTTTTAGGGAGAGGGTGGGCAAGAATGAGTTGATTTCTTTTTCTTACATATCAAAGAACCCTATCGAATGCAGAACTCTTTGTAAGAAAGGAGAGGACTGGTTGGTCTCCATTGAACCAAGAATAAGAAAAAGAATAGGAATCCTAGTGTAGCAGGATAATATTTTGATGTATTAACAAATGTGTTTTTCCCCGTGATTTCCTGTTACCCCTGACCCTCCCCCATCTGGGCAGCTAGACCATGAGTCATTTCTTGCCTTCAGGGAGGGTTGTCACAGCAGCACCAGAGAACAAAAGAGACAAATTCTTGGCGTTTGAGTTTAGAAAGCTGAACTTCAGGCTTCAGACAAAAAAGGTTTGGAAGAATATTTGATCAACTTGAGCCAATTTTTTCCTGCCCACGTAAAATAGCTATAATATAAAAATTCCCCTGGCTGGGAGACAAGAGGCTATTCTAAAGCAAAGCAAGGAGGGTTGGGCCCTGGGGAGTCCCTGAAAGGGGCTCTTGCACTCTACCTCTGCCCCCTCCACAGGCTGAACGCTGGCATGAGTGTGGGTCTTTCACATTCTGAGAACAAGGAGAACTGTGTCTTAATTCCAGGTTAGAATCCAAAAGATGGAAAGCCTCAGAGAGATCCCCTCTACCCAGCATTGTGCCAGACAAGCTGCCTGGCACATTTACAGGAAAAGGGTATGCGTTGCCTTGGAGAGTTTTCCATGGTCCTAGACTGGTAAGGGAGCTGAGCCTAATATCTTTGTGGGTCCTGAGAGAGGTACAGAAGTGGTTAAGAGAGAGCCAGACCTGGAGGGATCCCACAGTATGGTCCAAGGGATGTTGAAGATGTAAGCTATGTGAGTTGAGTACGATGGACCAGTGGTACCATACGCAGCTTAGAGGAGGCCAGCCTGGACAGAAACCCACCAAGAACGAGACCTTGAGATATGTAAGGGCAATTCTGGGAAAGCAGATCCACTGGATGCGCCCGCAATTCTATGAGTTCTGCACTAAAATCTTCCTCAAATGGAAGCTCTGATTGGTGGTTTAGGCATCATTTAGATAGGTCATAGACCTTAGATAGGCTAGAGCAGTGGTCGGCAAACTCATTAGTCAACAGAGCCAAATATCAACAGTACAACGATTGAAATTTTTTTTGAGAGCCAAATTTTTTAAACTTAAACTATATAGGTAGGTACATTGTTATTAACTTAATTAGGGTACTCCTAAGCTGGCCTTTGCTAAAAACATCCTCAATCTGATTGAGGTACGTTCACTGAGGTCGACCCCTTCCAACTCTCCCATCCACACTAGTCTTGTATACTTGTTCCGTCTATCTCCTTTCGTTCATCCTCTCTATATGTCCAAACCATCTCAACATACCTTTCTCAATCCTTGACACTACATTTTCTTTCACTCCACAATGTTCCCTAAAATTAACTTAATAAACTTTACTTAAAGTTTTAAGTCAACTTCGCACTGTACGTGCGTGCCCGCACGTGGTATTTTGTGGAAGAGCCACACTCAAGGGGCCAAAGAGCCGCATGTGTCTTGTGAGCCACGGTTTGCCGACCACTGGGCTAGAGTTTTTGCTAATCATTCTAAGGGTGGTTGATCTCCTTTATGGTCAGCTTGTACTTCATTGTTTTATAGAACAAGCAGGAGCTCCTGATTCAATCTACTGTGCCATATCGATGATCTATTGCTGCACAGAGAGTACCCCCAAAACTTACTCTTAAAACAACCACCATTTTATTTGCTTCTGATTCTGTGGAAAGAGGAGTAGCAGATTGGTCCTTCTGACCCTAGTCCAAATTGCTGACCCAGAGGATGATGAGAAAATAAAGTAGTTGTTTTAAGTCACTATTTTTCCTCTGTCTTGTTTATTGAGGCATGGTTTATTTTGAGTGGAATTCATGCTTTGTAGGTGTATAGTTTCATGTAAGACTATATGGCACCTTATTTAGCTGATATTTAGATGAGACTTTGGAGTTTACTAGTAGACTTCAGATGTTTGAATGAGTTGAGACTTTTGGAGATGCTGGGATGTAAGTTGTTACAGTTGCATCCCACTTATTGCTACCAGAATTTGTATTAGTCAGCTCAAGCTGCATAACAAAATACCATCTTCTTGCTGTGTCCTCAAATGAAGTGAAAGAGAGAGGGGGGCAAAGGAGGGAGGGGGAGAAATCTTTATTGTCTCTTATGAGAACATCAATCCTATTGAATCAGGGTCCTACCCTTATGACCTCATTTAACCTTAGTTACCTCCTTATAAGCCCTACTATCTCCAAATACAGTCATATTGGAGGTTAGGATTGCAACCAATTTGGGAGGAGGGGGACATAATTCAGTCCATAATAGGGGCATTAGGTCACAGCTCCCTGAAATGTACAACACCAAGAGAGGTTTTCATAAAGAAATCCCTGTACATGTAGCTTTGGAGTTCGGAGTGAATCCCACTAAGATTGAAAGAAAACATATGAAATTTTGAGAGAGTTGAATTAACAAAGCACTATGGGTCTGAACCAGGAAAGACTGAGACTTTCCAAAATGAAAAAAGGTCTCTGGACACTCAAGTTTCTATGATCGGGAAGCAGATTGAGAGAGCTACTCAGTTACAAACATGGGTCATTTCTTATAGAGAAGGAAAGATATTTCAAAGTGTGGAGCCGAGAATGGTGGACAACAGTGAACTAGGGAGCCCCAGGCAGCAGAACTAGGCCCTAGGGATACTCTCTGCCCCAGTAGAGGGAGACCTGACAACGTCTCCCAGGCTAGTTCTCAGAATGCCTTCTCTCTGCCTCGTGCTTGTTTTTAAAAGGGAGTGTCTACTGAAGCGATCTGTTCTGTCTCACCATTGTATGTTGAGGTGTGGTGAGGACAGGGAACTTCTCATTTTTGTTCACAGGTATTTCGATGAAGAGGAGCCGCATTCACATCTGGACTTGATCAGATGATGAGATCCTGGACTCCCTGCCTGAAACCACAATGGGATGAGAGGTTGGAGGGAAAAGGTGGGTGCATTTTGTATGTGGAATAGATGTGAATTATTGTAGCAAGGAGGGCCAGACTGTGGTAACCTGCAAAGATGGCACAACCCTTACTCTCATTCCTACATGAATGTCCATTGCAATGTGACTTTCCTGCCTCTTCCATCAGATGCAGAGGCCATTTTGCCACCACCAGGTCCGGGCTGGTCTTGGGACTTGCTTTGGGCAGTGGAATGCAATAGACGGGATGTATGACTGCTGAGCCTGGGTCTCAAGGAGCTATCTTTGAAGTTCACTCCTGCTATCTTCTAACCCTGGGCCCTCCGTGAATAGATACAGTGGGGCCTTGACTTACGAGTGTCCCGACTAACTAACGAGTATTTTGAGATACCAGCTGTCTCTCCGCCGATTTTTTGCATTGAGTTGACAGGGTAATTTGAGTTAACGAACTCCTTAACGAGCTCGGTCTCTGAACGAATTAAACTCGTAAGTCAAGGCCCCACTGTATTCAAACTGGCTCTCTGGAGGATGAGACGAAATGGAGAAAAAGCCCTAGGTGTCAGGCATCACCAATTGCCAGGTTGTGGGTGGGGCTGTCTTAGACCACCCTACCCTAAGAAACCCTGTGGAGTACTGCAACCTCCTGAGTGATCCCCAATAAGATCAGCAGAACTTCTAGCAGAGCCTGGACCAAATACTTAATCATAAGCAAACAACAGTGGTTTTTTATCTCAGACACTGAGTTATGGGACAGTTTATTATGCAACCACAGGTAAGTGATACTTGTGGCTAAAACGGCAGACGATTTCATTTCCCTAACATGTTCCACTAGCAATGGGAAGTCGGGGAGGTAGGTTGGGTCATCTTTCTTAAATGGAGACTATAGCATGGGCAAAACTTCAGAGATTCAATTCTCAGCTCATGCAGTCGGATATCATTTCAGAATCTCAATTCCTTCTCACACCTGCTCTCTGATGCTTTAAATTCCTTTAGTTGGGGGTTAAGCTTTCCACAACACAAACTGAAATACATTACTTTAAAATGATTCATTACATTAAAATGTAGAGACACTTGGGAAAAGTAACCTGATTTAAAGTTTCCCCAAGATGTAACTGTTGTCTTAGTCTATCCAGGCTGCTATCACAGAATACTGTAGACTGGATGACTTGTCAAAAATAGAAATTTATTTCTCACAGTTCTAGAGGCTAAGAAGTTCAAGACCAAAGTGCTGGCAGGTTCGGTATCTAGTAAGGAGCTGCTTTCTGGTTCAGGGATGACTATCTTCTCTGTGTCCTTACATAGTCAAAGAGGTAGGGAAGCTTTTTAAGGTCTTTTACAAGAACATAAGTCTCATTCATGAGGGCTCCACCCTCATGGCCTAACATTACAAAGACCCCACCCACCTCCTAATACCATCACATCAGGGGTTAGGTTTCAGCGTATGAATTTTGGAAGGACACAACATTTTCAGTCTATAGTAACTGTCTTCAGATCTTTTCTTAAGAGCAGATTTGAAGAGAGTGAGGGCACGGGTCACCTGAAAGAGGGGCTGGACTGTCTAAGATAAAAACCATTGTTTGCCCAGAAATTTGTCCAGAGTACAGCCCTGGCCTGTGCCATAGATGTGAAGGACCACAAAAAAACTTGTCTGTTTGGTTCAGAAGATTTTTAATTATCTTCTAAAGTGATAAGAATAAGAGAAACATGGAGAGGAATATGGCAATAAGATAGCTGGCTGCCTCTATGTGCAGGCCTTTTCAGGGCATCTTCAGAGTTTGGAAACTGGGTATCTCACTGGTCATCCCGGTGAAAGGCCCGGCTCCACCATAGCGTGGGGTTCAGTTGGTGACTAGTTCTAGAGTGCTCCCTGTCTTCCAGCAGCAACTCAGTGAGG
This sequence comes from Myotis lucifugus, assembly GCF_000147115.1. Taxonomy (NCBI): domain Eukaryota; kingdom Metazoa; phylum Chordata; class Mammalia; order Chiroptera; family Vespertilionidae; genus Myotis; species Myotis lucifugus. The sequence continues at coordinate 353,387 of NW_005871259.1, forward strand.
AAGGGAAGCTCAGCACAGAAGGCTGCAGAGGTTTCTGGACCTATGGGACACAGGGCCATGTCTACTGGTAGTTTCTGAGTTAAATGCACATGAGACAAATGAGCCACAATACTGAAAATGACTCAATGTGGTTGCTTCAGCTACTTCCAAGTTATACAAGCCAGGTTTAAGCAACTGCAATTATAATTCTACCAGACTATATAGTTCCATTTATATGGCTACGGACTTTTCAGTTTGTGTCTGTATTGCCTGGTTTTTGCTTGGCTGAGAAAATGAGAAGATGGACAGTTCTGCAGGGCTTTTACTTAAATGAAGGTTCTGGTGTAAACATGGAGCTTTAGGATGCTGGATACAACTAATGGCCATGTGTAGTATACACAAGGTAGTGTTACCCAACAACTGAAATAATAGCTTATGAAATAACTCTACTAACTCCCATTACTCATTTCCTCCTCCTTCTCCCTCTAGCAGCGTGACACTATACATTGCAAGGTTATTTCACTCCTCATATGAACTTCTGGCCTAGTGACTTATCCCTGAGGCATGCTATAATCACCAAGAAATGTGCTCTCTGTCACGTCTTATTGCTTAATTATGGCTCTATTTTAGGTTCCTAAAGCCATTTGGCTTGGAAAGACCTCTCTTATGTGTGACTTTGAACATGCATCCATGTTGAGTTATCCTTGAGTTCACACCAGTGTGTTCCACTTCCATCTTTTTCTGGCTTGGGCAGTAATTACTGCCCCTTGGTTAAGCAATGCCTTGAATTATTGCAATGGGCCCTTATAATTACACTGTTCTGCACATAAGAGGATACTTCAACCTTTTGTCAGAAAGGCATGTGCTTAAAGTTAATTTTCCCAATACTTGAAGTTTTTTGCTTTTTTCACTGATAAATCCCAGTGGGCCCACTGTTTTAAATCAGTGACATGCAAAAACCTCCCCGTTTTCCAATGTGCTCTTGCTCTGGTGACTACATTTTCTTTTGAACTCAAAATCTGGACATATTATCTAACAGAGGTTTTTGTTGTTATTGTTTTAGTTGTGTGTGGGTGTAGCTCCCCAGTGCTAATGGCAAACTGAAATGCATGGCAGGTCCTAGATACATTCTTGGATTGCAAAACAACTGGATAGAATATTTAAAATTAAGTGTTTGAAGAATTTGGGACTTCCGGAGGATACATCTATATTCAGTGTTCCTACCACTTATTCTGTCCTCCCATTAATAAGACATTACGTTCTGTATCAGCCTCTATTTTTATGATTATGTTCTGTATCAGCCTCTATTTTATGAGTATCAATCTTAGTCCTTTGCATAGACTAGAAGCTTCTTAGGGATAAAGGCAAAGATCATGTACCTCTTATACAGCTCTTCCATGTACGTAGCTGTATACAGTTGTTTGACCCATTGCATAGGGATGATGTTGCATTTTTAAGACAGCTGTTTGGGATTAGGAGCTTGCAAAAGTAGCCTGACATTAAGGTAAAGGCAGACTGGATAACAGTGTCCTGCTTCATCCCTCCAGAGAGTAGTTCAAGTCAGGCCTGGGGTAAATCTATGTTGAGAAGGGGTATAATTACCCTGGTCCAGAGCGCCCCAGGTCTGGTCTGGCAGACTGAGTTATATCTATCAGGGCCTTTTAAAATGCTGACTTGGCTCCTTAGAAATACAAAACTCAAAACATCATTTATAAAGGTCACTGGGAATGGCCTGGGTCAGAATCACTAGAGTCCGTTTTGTGCCAGTGCCTCAGAAGAGGAAGTTGCTAAATACTCAGATAAAGCTCCTTGAGAGTACTATGTTGCTAAATCCAAACAAAGAGTGAGAGAGGTTTATAGCCGAGTTTTTACTCTATAATTCAAATGCCAATCCAGCAATGAAATATGCTCTAGGAATTGCAATCAGATTTTTATCATCTGACTTGGAAACCAGCTGTGCTCTCAGTGAGTACAAAGATTTACTACCTGCAATTGCTATAATTCCATCAGTAGAATTATGCAGAGATGAAAAATTTAAGAAAAAACTCTTTGTTTTCAATGCAACACAAACCTTGTTTTAAGAAACTCTGTTTCCTTGAAACTAATAAAAAATGGCTCTAATTTAAAGAAAGTAGTACGGAATCAAGGTAAAGAACTCTGAAAATTCAGGAATTCAATTTACTCTTCAAAGTATTTTTTTTTAAAGATAAATGAGTAAAAATTACCACAATTTGGCAAAGACTGTCTTTTAAACAGAACAAGCGAGATAACCCAAAGCAGTTAACTCCTCAATTACATAGCACATCAAGTGCCCTGATAACCTTATGCTCTAACTACTTGAGAAGTGGAAGAGAAGAGGAATTTAACTCCAGGAAAGACAGCTCTACAAAGTGCCCCAATAAACTCATGGCAGCAATTTTGAACCAATAATTTCCTTCACAGAAACTAACAATTACTGCGAATTTGTGAATCCATATATCAAAAGTCTTTTGAATGTATTTCATGATTTTAAAAGATATCAGGGCTATCCTGGAGAAACCCGTGCATATGGTCCTCATACCAATGAGCCTCATGTCTCCTTCATTTGCTCGTGTTCCTCTCACACATGGGCTACAGCTGCTCTTGTACAAAACTGATGCAATAGAACTTTGTCACTTATATCATCACCTGAACACTCAGATACCACCCTGGGAAAGCCAAGCAAGGTATGTTTTTCAACATAATGGTTTCAGTGGACCATTTATAGAAAGCATTTCACAGGGACCAACACAATCCCAGAGTGGGTTTAAGAGGGATGCAGTGAACTTTGTGGTCTGCACTCTAGGAGATACATCAAGGTTGAAAGAGACACATCAAGAGTTTAGATAGGATAACTTGACTATCCCTGTAAGTTTAAAGTGAGCCAGTTGGCCAACATGACATAAGTGAAATCTCTGGCTCTCAAATTCCTCATCTGTAAAGTGAGATCATTAAATCAGATGATCTCCAAAGCCCCATCCATTTCATTTATTTCATGGTTTTCATTTCTCCATATATCTTATATAATAAATTCTTAAGGTACTTAAACTGAGTAGTAAGTTGTATCCATCTGTTTTTGGATACAATATTATAAACCTCATTTATGGATGAATTTTGTCCTAACAGAGGTTCATATAAAAATAGCGGATTGTATCTACCATATGAAGATTCAGGATGCATTACTGCCACACACTGCTCAAGAACACATATTAAACTGTGAAATTAAAAAAAAAAGATAAACGAGAGACCACATTATAAGTGCATCAGATTTGTTTATCCCTTAGAAAAATAGGACTATATTGGACAATGAAGTTTTCAGTTTTTATGCATGTCATTCATAAATAAAAACAAATGGTCTATAAAAATGTCTCTGTTTAGAGAAGCCAGTAATGGAGAGCTATAATTTCAGGTCAAATTACATAATATAAAAATACAGTGCTCATCCTCACTATTAGAAAATAATATTCTCAAACAAACTCATTAAAAAATTATTTTTCAGAAATTATTATGTATACTATATTACATTTGTCCTTATCCACTTTTATTTCTTTTTTAAGACTTAAAATGCTTGACTTCACTGTTTGGAATTTCTGATAAATCAGAATTTAACGTGATATTCACAGATTTTGTAACAAAACTATATTTATTTACAAATTCACATATAGCACAATGTAGTGGTCAAGTATTAGTGATGGCAATTAATAAACTATTAGAGTAATAAGAAAATCACCATTTTAACAATTTAAATGCTTTATGACAGGATAATTTATATCCAACATATAAAATACATACTTACTGTAATGTCAGAAAGAAAATGTATTTTTTTCATAATCAAAAGTAGCAAGATTTTCTATATTATTTTCAATCTCACTATAGACAAGTTTTCATTGTCTAAATTTAATCAATGTGCTGATTAAAGATAATTTATTAATAGTAAAATTATATATATAGCATGCTGAGATATATGTGTGTGTGTGTGTGTGTGTGTGTGTGTGTGTGTAC